>NC_133768.1:3904248-4224873 GCF_036562045.2 Rhinolophus sinicus | reverse complement strand
CAGCCCCTCCTGATTCCCACAGGTAACGCTCTGCTCTCTGCACTCATGTGCGCCTCCCTCCGGGTGGGAGAAACACGGTGAGGCCAGGCGGGCTGCAAGGGGCACAGGCGAGCTTCAGCCCCTGTGGGTCCGTGTGCGGCCCTGAGTGTCAGAAGCAGAGCACACGGAATCCTTTCTGCACCGGAAGGCAGTCATGGCCAGCAGAGGCTCCTGGGGGTGGGGGGGGCACCCCACTTGCTTTTCAACTTGGAAGGGGTTGAACCATTCAAAAACGCAGACCATTCTCAACAGAGCTGCCTAACGCAGGGTCAAGTAAAAGCAGGGCGCCCCTTGCCCAGCGGGGAGAGCGCTGGCAGGGGTCTTGGGTTGGTATCTATCAGTCGGTGTTTGCTGCAGCCCAAAAGGCCGTTTGTTATGCAGACACGGTTCACGGCTGACGGGGAAAGCGGTGGGGCCGCCACACAAGGCAGGAAAGCTCTGAATACCAAACGGGAAAACCAACTCCAACCAGCGCGGGGCACCCTGAGTCCAGCGGGGTTCCTCAGAGCGGGCTCGGTGACCCCTGCTGCGGATGTGCTGTTTTTTGGGGGCTGCACTGAGAAAGGAAAGGGGTGGGGGAGTGGAGGGGCCAAGCCAACACGGGGTGCATCATCATCCCCGGGGTGCCGGCCGGTCTCCCAGCTCATTTCCCAGACTCTCCAAGGGCCTTTATGGGCCACTCAGTAATTCCGTGCAGCCCCCCTTAGGAATGCTGGGAATCTCAGCAATCCCAAACACGCCACAAAAGGAGCCCTGTGCTGTGTGTGCCGAGGGAGTGAGCAAAGTTCCCGTGTGCCCAGAAAGAAAGGGCACGGATGCGGGCAAAGGCAGCGGGTGCTGGGGACGTGGTCTCCCTGGCCTGGGTGTCTGCCAGGGACACTCAGGTGACACAGGGCCACGAGCTGCTGCCTGAGAATCAGGGGTGCAGGGAGCAATCAGCTCCCAATGGCTGATTAGGTTCTAAAGCGGGTCCACGGAGGGGTGAGGAGTGGGGGGACGGGAACACCTGGGCCTCCCTCTGGGGGGAGGGGAACGCCGGGGCCTCCCTCTGGGGGAGGGGAAGGCCTCGGCCTCCCTTTGGGGGAGGGGAACGCCTGGGCCTCCCCCTCTAGGGGGCGCCCGGGACAGCCAGCCAGGTGGTTTCCCCCTCCCCCATGGGGCTTGCATGCACCTCTGCGTACGTGCACGTTCAACCAGGACACAGCCCAGATCCCAAGCCATTCTAGTGCCCTTGGAGCAGCCCTCTTGCCACGTGTGTGACACTCCGCCTCCCCACCGGACACAAGGGTGGTGCACCTTCTCAGGCATCGCCCCGGTGGTGCCAGGCAATCAGGAAGGAAGGCTCATCCCAGCGCTCTGTACGGGCTCTTGTGTTGGCGGCCCCTTGGATTAACGATGGCAAGTAACCCCCCCCACAACTGTCTCATGTCAGGAGGACGGGACACACGGCTAAGCACGAGTGTGCACATACATGCCCACACAGCACCCAGGACTGCAGCGACAATCAACAACAACTGGGAGGAAGGGAAGCCTTATAACATTATCTATTGGGAGGAAATATCCACGCACGAAACTACACACACACACACACACACACACACACACACACACACACACACACGGTACCTCACGAGGACGCAAGCAAGCATGATGGCGAGTCCCACTGGAGAAAGATGGCATTCGTTCGTCAGACCAGGAGAGGGTCCTGTCCTTCCAAATCCTCTCAAGGTTTAAAGGTGGGTGTTTTGAGCTGCCTGCACCTGAACTCCTGATGAGGCTTTTGATTCTGGGGCAGGAACAGAAACTCTGTCACACACGCCGGGGAGTCTCCTTCTGGGGCATGAGTTTCGTAACTTTCAATACATCCTTCGCCTCCTTTGTAAAAGCCCCACGGAGAGAATTCCTCTAGGAAAGTGGTTCTCAGTGGGGCATGTGTAGTAGCGTCTGGGCATTGCTGGCCTTTGAGGGATGGTGTTGGCAGGTAGAGGATGGAGACCAGGGACGCTGCTAAATGTCCTCCCGAGCCCAGGACGGTCCCCACTCCCGCAACGGTGACTCGCCTGGCCCCAAATGCCAGTAACATCGAGGTGCAGAGAAGGCTCTAGGAGAGGTTATGGACACCTGGGCAGGTTGAGCCCTGTCTGCAAACAGCAGTGCCAGGAGCTGGCAACCCAGGAAGCAGACATACGTAGGGAAGTCCTTCTGGCAAGAGGCTTATTTGTGGTGAATGTGCCAAACTGCTGGAGCCCATAACCCCACATCATGCCCGCACCACCTCAGACAAAATTTGGCCTGTACGCAGTGTTAAGATGTGTCCATAAAACCTGGGGACGTGGGCAATACTGGGTCCAGGAGACGCAGGGACATTCACATGCTTGAGTTCTTTCTCCCTTCCCCTCTCGAAATAAATGCTAACTGCGCCTGGAACAGGACAACTCCATCTGTGAGCCCCGGGCACATTTTCAAACCCGGCTAAGATTTCTCACAACCGTGGGCATATCCGGGAATGGCCTCTGCCCTAGCACTGGCCTTTCGCCGGCGTCCAATTTTCAAAAACACAACAGCCGCTCTAAGAGCCCACCCACGGACAGCGGGCTGGTCATCTTCCAAAGGTCCTTTGGAAGAACTTTAATCCATAAATATTCTGTGTTATGTGGAAGAAATGACAAAAATGTGGTTGATTCACCAGGACATGCGGGTTTGCATTACCCGAATGAAGGCATTGCTCAGTGAGGTCCCTCTTGCTACAAAGCATATCAGAGCCCCGAGCCCCCAAGCTGACTGCCAACCCACCCCCTCACGAGCAAACTGGGAGGAGAAGGCTTTGGTGAGCCCGGGAACGCATGCGGGCGTCCCAAGCACCAAGCAACCACTTGGCAACGGACGTGGGTGGTGATATTTTCTTTTTTCTTCTTCTTTTATTTTTAAATTAAAGTTTATTGGGGTGAAAATGGCTAGTAAAGTTACATAGATTTCAGGTGTACAATTCTGTAATCCATCATCTATAAATCCCATTGTGTGTTCACCACCCAGAGTCAGTTCTCCTTCCATCACCATATATTTGATCCCCTTTACCCTCATCTCCCACTCACCTCCCCGCTTACCCTCTGGATATTTTCAATGAGTGCACAGTGCAGGGGTGAATGGGTTTCTCACGTACAGAATATCGGAGGTGGCTGTAGCTTTCCATTTAGGATTCTGGAATGGACTGTCTCCATGTTTAGGCAATGTAGGTGGTTCGGGCAGAGATTGAACAGATGCAGTCACCCAACGCTCTTTAGTAACAGCAGGGTGTGTACCTCGTTCCATCCTCCCTGTGGCTTGTGGGTCTCACCTGTTTCTGTCTGGAACGGGGGCAGCTGTCCTCTGTGTTTATGCTTCCCATGCCCACGCTTGTGAGCACCGGGTTACACAAGCAGACGCATATCCCGGAGGTCAGGGCTGACCCCTGCTGGAACGAGATTCTATTCCTGGGACGCTCCCGGAAACAGATTTACTAGACTTGAGAGAACGGAGGGCCCGAGGAAAGGAGTTCTAGAGCTTCACTCCATGAGCTGTTCTCTCCCACAGGGGAGGGCACTGCCTGTTCATTTCCGTTGTCCTGCACCGGCACATTCTGTCCCGTCCTGCACATTGTACGTCTAGCCTTTGCTTTAGCCTGACACGGACTTCAGGAACTTATTTCCCAATCAACAGGAATATAGACGTGCTCCCTGACAGCCTGTCCAAGCCCCCCTTTGAGTATCATCTCTCTGTGCATTGCCCCACTTACACTGACGTCTTGGAACGCGTACTCTTGTTGTCAGGTCAGGGCTTAATCTCTGCACACTGCAGAGTGAAAATGAGGGCACCACGTGTGTAGGCTTGCCTCTCATTTTCAGCAGTAGCCACCAGACCCGAGAACATCTTTGTAAGGCAGCCACTGCACAGACTGGACTATACATGCAAGGACGGGTGAGATACACTGACACAAATTCAGGGACAGAATCAGATGCAAAATGCAAAGCCACCACCTTAACCCCCAGGACAACGGCTCCACAGAGTTTTCCGGAAACACGGAGTCTCTCCATGAATATGTTTTACATGACTGCCGTGAATAACTAAACTTATTTCCCCAGAGACACACAGGGTAGCATTGAGGGCCATCCTTTCTCCCGCCGATCTCAACATTGTATCCAAGAGTAATTCATTACTTCTGGTTTCATTTGATTCAACCGGTGGTAACTCAGAAGGAGTTTTCTTCTTACCGTCGCTCTTAGCTAATTTTAGAAGCAGCTCCTTCTGTACAGGTCCCCGTTTAAATGACTAAGTCAAACGACATTACATGACCTGTGGCTAGAGTTTGCTTTAACTTTAAGGGTTTTTACTCTGCAAATGATTTACATACAGGTAAGAAAATCCACTAGCGAGTTTCCTTACTACCCAGGGCTGCGTTTCCAAGAGAATTTCCATTTCAATATTTGAACATTCCTCTTCAAATTATATATCGCTTTTTAGTGCTTTTTTTCATTTTCATAGAAATGGACACTTCTTGCTCTTTAATTGCGTTATGTGACGGGATAGTGTTCCAACGTCCCACGTTCTGTATGTCTGATACTTCTTCCCGATTAAACCATAACCACGAGGAAAATTTACTGTCACCAATTTTCCTCTTTAATTCCTTCATGTGATCAACTTGTGTTTTCACTTAGTTTCCCCTCAAGATGTTAACTTGGAACAAGAAATGAGCAATATGTCAAATGTTTGCATGTTAATATGCTTCCATCACACCTTCCCCTACCCACCCTAAATTTAAAACAAAAAGAAAACAAATCCTAGTAGCTTTGTAACGAAGGGATTTCCTACGTAAGGACAAATGGAGCAGCGTGTTTTCTAAACAGACGTGCGTCTCACAGAAACGCATTTGTAGGGCGCTGGTTTTTCACCTGCCATACGCCTCCCCCTTTCAAGAATGAGACTTTCTTTTCCACTTCCTTCCAGATTCTGTATGACGTAACCAGAACCTGCCTTGCTCATTTTCATCAAGGGACGTCCACGGGATTTCTCTCTAAATCTCAGCCATCACTGACCATACTATCTCAATGCGGTCCAGCCTCCACCAGGAATACTCAACTGCCTGCTCCCTCCCTTTCTAAAACCCGTAATGTTTATTGTACAGCTCACTTCTTCAAGAACTATTTATTGACCACCTACTATGTGCCCAAACGAAATGCTTGTCAGCAGTGCCGTACGTTCAGTGGGAAAGTGGTGCCCCCTGCCTGGGTGTTAGCGTTTAAAAGCTTGGAGCAGGAACAGACATTAAGCAGAGAAACACACACAAGGTATTTGTTCATTAACACCAGTGAATCCCACATCAAGACAGTAACATCTAAATAAGATATTACATCTTCTAAGAAGGGGGCTTGTCTTGTACAGATCACAGCTTCTCTGAATGACGCCATCAGCAGTCACTCAAACAAAAAAAAAGGGAAGAACTACAGAAAAGCAGAGAAAAGGACACCTTCCCTTAATCTCAATCATTTCTGTTGCCCTGTAGAGAGTCTGATCACTTTTTTTGCACCGCCTTCCTGGGTATCCTGTGGGAAAAGACTGAGCTCACACTTCGGCTGGTTCACACACTCTTCGCCACTTTGAGTCTCAGCACCCACAGACCTCCGAGGAGGCTAGCAGAGCCCTGCACTGCTCAGGGTACCCGATCGAAGCATCCTGTCCACCCTGAATGGCGGGCATCCCTCCCTCGCCCGCCTGAACCACGGTTACTGCCATTCTCAGGCAGCCCGGGTCCGATCGCATCCAGCTGAGCCCCACAGCTCGTGTTCCCCAGGACCTTACAAAACATTCCACCACCCGCTCCCAACTTCAGTCGACGGAAACTCACTCTGTTCCTTCCCAGACTCGTGCTTTTCCCGACTTCCTCCTCCGGACTATGCCGGGAGGCATTCCCAGTATAGTCTCCATTTGCATCTTGACCATTCCCCCTGTAGCCCCCACCCCCATGTGTACCAGAAGAGTGTAACAATGGCTGCCCCCCACCCCCACCCCGTATGTCACTGGCCAATTTTCGCACGGTTACCTGGTTTAGATGACTTCATCACAGTAGACGGAGCCCAGAAACGATTGGACTGCTGCTCGAAAGCCCATGCAGGAATCAGCCAACATGTAGTCTTGAATAGCCTACAATAAAACACAATGTATGTGACGATGAAAGGACAGAACTCTGCTCCGGCCTCAAGCACACACCCTGTAGACCCTGGGCTGGTTGCTAAACAGAAACAGAGGCACGCGTGTGTGTCCGCTTTCAGGGGTTGGTACAGACCACGCACCTAGTGAGATGCCGAACTCTTCATTCATGCAACCAGCCAAGGAAGAAACACAGAAAATGTCATTGGTGGAGATACTTTTCCCACTTCTTGGTGTCTTAGCCCTATATGGTGTTTTGCTTTTTGTGTTGTGCAATGTTATTATTTAAAAAAAAAAAAAAAAATTCTGTGGCATTTGTGCTGAATCCAATCCAATGGACGCAACTGAAGGGTCGCAGAACATGCCACCCCAAAATATGACGGGAGGAATTCAGGACAGCACCCCTTCCCCAAAACATGCCATTTCGATAGATGGAGTATTTTGAGCTGTAGGCACTTGAAAAATAGCAAATGCAGCGAAAGGCTTTCCCTGAACTGCCCATGTCTTCCTGAAGACTGGTCCTCCAAAGGAGTTCCCCTGTCACAAATGCCCTCCCCCGAGGGTCACCGTGGATCTCACACACCCAAACTGTCACAAACCACCACACCTCTCACCCGTTCTTCTGAGGGCCTGGTCATCTTTCCTAGAAACCGTTTCCTGCCCTGTTCCAGTCCCTCCGTCCCCTTCCAGCATTAAGATGCTGAATTGTAAGCCACCTCGTTGAGTCCGCATTGTGCCTGGGTCTCCCCCACGTCGACACGAGGTACACGTGTTAATAAACTGCCTGTTCTCCTTGTGCTAATCTGTCTTTTATTAGAGAGTCTCAGAAGAGGACACAGAAGCGAAGAGGGGAAATTACCTTCCCTCTGTTACACAACCCTTTATGTAACTGTCGGTAATTATTTTCCCCGAAACTCTTTTTACACAATTTCCTGGTGTTTATAGTGTAATTACCTGAGACACAATTTGGACTGTAATTTCTTATTTGTCGAGGACGGAACAGTATGGCCATTAATTAATTTGTTTCCAATACTAATTGCCTCTGATGCTGAAACTTATTATAAAGTTATAGGTAAATTGTTGGCTCTTACTTAAACCATTGGACTCAGTGATGATCGCGGTACGTACTGCCAAGAGCTTGGGGAAAGTTACATTTAGGAATCGTAAATCAGAACGATGTCTGATTGCACGCTGGCTATGGGAATTGTGTTCCTAAAGCCTGTATTTATTAACGGAGAATAAAACAAAAAACTAGTTCATAGGTACCCTCAAGTTTTTTACATCATTCTACTTCACAACACCACCCAGCCTCCATTCAGGAACTACTTGAACACCAACGAAGGGCTGATAAATGTCTGAAGTGCTTGGGGAGAGGACGGGGACCAGGGCAGATACCCATCCATCTGTCCTGGAGCCTCTTCTCGGAAGTGGGAGCAGACAATAAACACAGAAATAGACACATACGCAAAATTACTTGAGACCTTGCTGTTTGGTGTGACAGAGACAATAAAGAAATGGAAGACAGAGGCGCAATGGGTACGGGGATTAAGAGTGACGCCGCGTGGGGAGGGGGAGGGGATATTCCCCACAAGTGGTCAGGGAGGTTTCCTGCAGACAGGACGCCTGCATCCTCTGCATGACGAGAAGAGCCTGGGGAGGGTGCGTGTGTCACTGAGGGGAACGGAAGAAGCTACTGAGCAAGGAGAGCAGAAAGAGACAAGGCTCCAGAGACGGGCAGGGCGCAGGGTCCACAGGCAGCCTTGAGCTCTGGGGGACAAGTCTGCATTTTATCCTGTTTGATGGGAAGATGGGGGGGCGCTTTAAGGAGAGAATGGCTCCGGCCAAAAGTCGCTCTGTCGGCGATGTGAGAGGGACAAGGGGGAAAGAGTGAGAGACAGACAGGAGTGAGAGCTCAGGGTCACGTGGCTACAGAGGTGGGGGTGGCTGGGGAGGGGGCAGCTGGGCAGCAGGACCTGATAATAGATCGGATACGGGATGAGAGGGAAGGAAAAGAATTAAAGAGCAATGATAGGATATGTGTGTATCTAAGCTAGGTGTGTAGATAGACAGATAGATGATAGATAGAAGACACATAGATAACAAACAGACAGATAATACATAAATGGATGACACATAGATAATAGGTAGAGAGATGATAGATTCATGGATAGATACATAGTGGATGGATAGATGTGATGATACAGATACATATATACATGCAAAGATGATAGACAGGTAATACATAATGGATAATACATACATACATACATACATACATACATAATAGCTAGGTAAGCAATAGATAGATGCTACATAGATAGATTACTGATAGAAGACAAATAGATAAATAGGTAGACATAGCCTTCAGTAAGGAATTTGCTTCTTTCTTTATGGTATGTGGGTAGAACACTGAAATGGCTGTTCTCACTGACCAACCAAGTGACTAGAAATGGTTTTAGCAATTTTGACCTGGTCCAAGTGAAGCTAGTTTCACCTAACTAGCCAAGCACCTTCAGAGAAGGTAGATGCTCAAGGGAATAGAAGAAACAAACTCATTTTGATTCAGAGTTCACCCCACTGGTATTTCCCTTTCCGTTGCCCAGGGGTGAAATACCAGCCAACGTCTGAAGAGCGTGAATGTGGATGAAACCTCACGGCCTTGGAAAAGCAAATGTGTCCTGGAGACTTCCGTGAACTGCAATCTGCCACCTCGAAGACACAGAGTTGTCCCTACGTTCTCCTGAAAGAGTGATACTGTTTTTTGTTTGTTTTCATATAAATATCTTTGAGTTCTTCCAGGGACTCATTTGAACGTCTCCCGAGCTGTGCATCGGATGCTGCTCCTCGCATATTTGACAAGAGTGTGGTGTCTGGGGTTGGGTTCTGCCGGGAGCACACCGAGAGGGTGGGTAGGAAGCACGAGGCTTGTCGGGATCTCTACCTGGAAAGCACGGGACACGAGCAGGATTGGGCGGGGGAAGACGTGGCACCCATGGAAAAATGGCTGCTTCCTAATGGATCCAGAAAGGGGCACAGCTCTGCCAACGCCGCGCAGAGACCAGCCTCAGATCTCTGAAGTCCAGAACCGTAAGGGGATACATCTGTGCTCCCTTCTTCTCTGCAGCCATCGGCGCTTGGCAGGACCACCGGCATCAGATCCCCTCGCTGCTTAGATGCCCTTCGGTCTGTCTACAACTAATGCCTGTGCAGAATGTGGCAGCATGAGATGCTAAAGCTGGTGATGGGGAATGTCAAACAGATTAATAGACAAGGATAGAAGGGGGCGGTCTAAACCCCACGGAATTCAGAACTGGCTAGAAAAACACGAAATGGGCTGGACCTTCCAGAGACAGTGGGATCCCGTGCAAGTCCAGCACGTGTGCACTTTCTCTCCTTCCCCTGACCTACTGCTACCTACCGCCCTCCCCAGCATCCGCTGATGAGACTCTGGAGCATATTGGGTCATGACCCGCACCCGGGGAATTCTACCAGTTGGAGGCAACGTGTCTCCCTCTAGAGAAGCTGGTTTAAAAAGCATCTTCATATTCCGATGGGAATGCTATCATTTGGAGGCCTTTGCTAACAACGGGGAAGGTTCTGAGCTTTCACCATAGTTTTGATCCAAGTAGCCAGCCGACCAGAGCTTCACAGATGATGGCAGAAGACAAGAGACTCCCAGCTCAGAGGAAAAAGGCTGCTTTTCCTCACAGGATAGCAGGGGCCAGGGCAGCGGCATTCGTGCCAGTTCCCTGACCCGAGATTCCAGCAGGGCTGAGGGACGGCCACACACACACAGTGGGCTGTATGACATGGGAAGGACTCTTTCCTCAGGGAAACGGAGATACGTATGTAGAATGGGCTGGAAACCTGCCTAATAATGAGAAAGCAAAGCTGCCCCTGGCTTGAGAGGAAGACACTTGTCTCTCTCTTCCAAGGCTGTCAGCTGTTCAAACGTCCTTGAAAAGGCAGTCTGACGTAAAGGATGTCAGGACTTCTGCTGTACTACAGGCAGACGTGCAAGACCTTCAGGAAGAATTGTCTCCCCACAGCTTTTTAATGTGATTTCTTGAATAAAGAAGAAAATGACTTAGAGGTGCACTAGAGCCTGTACCACGTCCAAAAGTCAGAAATAACGACTCTCAGTTCCCATGGAAAATGGGGTGAGAAACTCGCCATGGGTAAGTCTCCCTCCTCAAAGTAAGACCTTTCCCATTCACAACAGAAGGTTTCATGGCTGCGTGAGAGCTTTCCCGGGTCACCCGACAAGGAAACTGATCTTCAGACAACCGAGTGGCTTTCAACTGTGAGCCATCCCGACCGTCTGAATTGTGAAGTTCATTGCTACCACAGCCCCCTGGAAAGCAGGAGGAGGCTGAGTCCACACCGTTAGCCCAAAGCCACGTCATACCCACTGCACGCGTGCCGTTTGCTGGACCACTGAACTCCTCAAACGGAAGGCAGGCCGTTAGTACCTAACAAATGACACATTTGGCTGAGAGATAGAAATGGACAATAGTTTGCTTTAATTAGGTTCAGTGTGGTTGTGTGGTTGTGTGTGTGTGTGTGTGTGTGTGTTTATGTAAAAGTGTTTATTAGTCAGTCCTTATGACTGAGACGTTGGACTGAAGTTATCACGTAAGGACAATCAAATTATGGCCGGGGAAGAACGAACAAAAGGAAAGATCAAAAGTGTCCCGGCAAATATGCTAAAACACCCTCAAGTTACTTTCCATCAATCAATCTATTGATCAACGCCCCTACTTATGGCATACAGAATTGAGGTAAAAATTCACTTTAAAACCAGTTAAATTCTGTAGCTTATATCTGGTTAAATCACTGGACTATCCAAGTCTTCCTAAATTATACAGTCGTATGTATGTGTATGTTTGTAATCTAAAGCAGAATAAGACAGAAGCAGGGGTGGGGGTGACAGAGAGACAATAGCTATCTAAAAAAGGACCCACTGTCTCTGAATTTTCTGGAATAAAGTCGAGATGTTATACATGGGTAAGATGTGTCCAGGAAAATGGAAGTATTTGTCCAGATTGTTCAGACTTCACCATGGAGCTCTTTTGGGTACATAGCAGATGGCATATTTTTATAGAAACAGTTTGGATTCTACTGGTTTAGAGAAACAATTTTCAACCTAAATGAAGAACTAACCGTGGAGGAGAAAAATATTTAAATTGTATAATTCAAAAAGTTGCTTTCAAAACATTTAATACATTAAGAGGCTGCTCTTAGAGTAACCCTGAAGGTTATTTTAGTAACCACATTCACGACAGTCGTTGTAGGGCTGGATGGCAAGTATTGATGATGTGGCAAATTATAAAAGGCAATCACTGGGCCATATGCAATTGAAAATCTGATTTAAGTGGCCTGGATTTGCCTCCAGAGTGAGAACTGAAGGATCAGATCTTATCACTGCGGTCGCTGCTCTAAAAGGTTCCTGCCCCCCTGCTATTCACGCCCTTCCATAGTTCTCTGCCACATTGTATCAGGCTTCGTTTCTCTGACCGAAAGAATACTATTGGTTACACAGTGATGGTGCACGAACACCAAGGTTAGGTCATAAAATACACTGCGGTGTCTGTCTTGTTCTCTGCCGTGGTTTACTCATTCTGAAGAAAGCCAGCTGCCATCTTGTAAGGACAGTCAAGGAGCCCCACGGAGAAGGCTGCAAGTTAAGGAACTGACACCGTCTTCCAACCCACAGGAAGGCACTGAGGCCTCCAGCCAACAGACATGGAAGTGTGCCATCCTGCCAGCACATGCCCCAGCCCTCAAATGACGGTTGCATCAGCTGACATCGTGACTGCAGCCTCACAAGATGCCCAGAGCCAGAAAACCCAACTCGGCCACTCTAGGATCCCTGAACCATAGAAGCTGGGAGACAATGAACATGTGTTATACTCAAAAGCCACTACATTCTGTGCCGATGTGTCACACAGCATCAGCGAACCAAGTACGGTGATCAACCAATGTCATCTTCCACTTGGGGAACAAGATGAAAACACTGGGACTGGGGCTGAGATGAGAAGGAGTGAGCACACAAATGCCAACCCTGTTTGACATGGGCGCTCGATGAAGTTGGGCACAGTGGCACTGATGGTTAGACGATTGCCATAGTCACGCCTGTCACCACGTGGCATAATCCTGTTGTTGCAGGTGTTACAGCCAATGTATTACCAGGCAAAAGTGTTCCAGATGAGAGTATCAGACTGTGACACTTTTGTTTTTTTCATCATTCTCACATGTCCATGCTCACATCTGAGAAAAATATACAATTATCTGATTTATGTTTGAACTACACATGCTAATTCTACGATTCTGAAGAGTAGGGGGGGGGGAAACATGCAAAGAGATCCAGTGAAATTCAGGACACGGGATCCAGTTAAATCCCGTAAGGTAATTAACGGGAAAATGATGCCTCACAGATATTCAATCACATTTTAAAGCTACAGTAATTTTAAAAGTTTGGATCTGGTTCATGGGCTATCACATGATTATTTTTTTGTACGACTGTTTATAGCAATAAAAGTTTGGAAATAATTTAAACACCCACCAAACAAAATAATAGTTAAGCAAATTACGGGGTACCCATTCAACCTCCAAGTGATATCTTTATGTGGTTAAAATAAGAAGTAAAACAGATTATTCAGGGATGTGAAATGTGGTTAACTGCGAGTCTTCACCCTCGTTCCTACAAAAACAGATCTTAAGTTCATCGTGATGAGCGTGAACCCACAAAGAGTAGTTGTCCTTCAAAGAGACTGAATTTTTCTGGGAAGAATTTGAAACACAGTTGGCTAAAGTGGCAAAATAAATATTTTAACATTTAATGACCTCCAGGTATTGAAAACAGCTTTTGCAAATGTTTAAGGTTTCTATTTCTACATATAAAAAAGTATTACCGTGTTGCCCCGAAAATAAGACCTAGCTGGACAATTAGCTCTAATGCATCTTTTGGAGCAAAAATTAATATATGAGCTGGTATTATATTATATTATATTACCCAGTATATATTATATTATATTATATATTATATATTATATATTATATATTATATATTATATATTATATATTATATATTATATTATATTATATTATAATTATATTATTACATTACATTATATTATACCCGGTCTTATATTATAGAAAAATAAGACCAGGTCTGATATTAATTTTTGTTCCAAAAGACGCATTAGAGCTAACCGTCTGGCTAGGTCTTATTTTCGGGAAACACGGTAGTGAAGCAAAATATAAATAGCATATTTGGCTATCAAATCAGGCTTGGAATAAACAAGGTAAGACTATTTCTTTTTAAAAAACACCTTGGGAAAAAAGAAACAGAAATTGAATATACACTGATTTAAGAAAAATGTATCCTTATTCTATCAAGTCTTAAGACCTTTAAGTATCATTCTTTAAAACTAACTTGATTTATTTGGTTATTTATAAATCAGTATTTTATTAATATTAATAAACATCATTTAAATATCCATTTATTAATATCATATCCATTAATATGACTTTATTAACAGTCTTTTTCTTTTTTTTAAAGATTTTATTGGGGCTGGGGAACAGGACTTTATTGGGGAACAGTGTGTACTTCCAGGCCTTTTTCCAAGTCAAGAAAAGGACTTTTTGTTGTCCTTTCAGTCTTAGTTGTGGAGGGCGCAGCTCAGCTCCAGGTCTAGTTGCCGTTGCTAGTTGCAGGGGGCGCAGCCCACCATCCCTTGCGGGAGTCGAGGAATTGAACCGGCAACCTTGTGGTTGAGAGGACGCGCTCCAACCAACTGAGCCATCCGGGAGCTCAGTGGCAGCTCAGCTCAAGGTGCCATGTTCAATCTTAGTTGCAGGGGGCACAGCCCATCATCCCTTGTGGAACTCGAGGAATTGAACTGACAACTTTGTGGTTGAGAGCCCACTGGCCCATGTGGGAATCGAACCGGCAGCCTTCAGAGTTAGGAGCATGGAGCTCTAACCGCCTGAGCCACCGGGCCAGCCCCAGTAACAGCTCTTTTTTCCTGCTAATTAGTTCCTCAAGAAAGATGAAATGGGTATTGGTTTAGAGAGTGCCGTACAGAAGACCAAGGCTTCCCTGGGAGAAGACCCAGAAATCCAAACAGAGGGAGATCACTTCGTTAAAAATCTACATATACTGGTAAATCGGAAGGTGATGAGAACAATTACATTTTACACAAATCACAGATGCAAAAACTGGTGTGACATCTGAAATAGCCAGATCGCTGATTAGATTTTCTTCTTTCTGATTCTAGTGGAAGTTTAGACTTGGAACCCCCCCTCCCCACTCCACCCTTCAAAGAGTTAAATAATGAATTTCAAAGTCTAATATACTTTTTCCCCTGATGCTAACGAACTGTGGTACAGTTCTGTCCTCTGTTACCTTTATCAAATGGAGGAAAAGTCTCAATTCTCACTAGAGGAATAATAAAATAGCCACCCCACAAATAATTCTTAACAGCCATTCTTTCAGATAACATTTCGTTACTACGTATGTTTAAAAACCGGCCCTCAGCTGTGGGTAGGAATACAATGTATCTGTTCTGAGTCTGCCCTGCACACTGTGTAAAAATAAATAAAAGCACTTCTTTTCTACCCTGAAACGTTTCAGCTCTCAAACAGGACTCCTCGCTTCCTCCCACTTAAAATGGATTTCCCACTATGAGCTGATGGATGGTCAGACCCGGGTGCACTAATTTCGGTGGACACTAAATTTGATCTAATTCAGCAGGCAAGCCGCTGTTAATGAGGCCTTCCAGGACGAGCGCTGGGCAGGCCGCCTCTTGCTGTCACTGGTCGATACAACTCAGGCAGATCCAGTGGTCAACGACGCGGGCTTCTCAGGAAGGAGGGTTGTGCTGTCAACAGCCTGTGGTCACCTACGACCACCGTTTGCTGGCGCCTTGCCCCCGAGCCCGCTGGCTGCATACAAATAACCTCTCTCCCTCCTTGTGCGATCTCCTCCATCTCTGCCGACTGCCAGAGCTGCTAGGAAAGCACGGTCCCTGCCAGCACCCCAAACGCCGTCCTGCATCCAGCCTTAAGCCTGATGGATGGGAGTCAGCCTGCTGACACAGCCAGCACCGACGTGCTGTTTGATCCCAGGGATGCCTGGCGTGTCTGACAAGGCCTGGGGAGAGGACGTCCAGGTGCCTCATTTCACGGAATCCTGCCCTGCACTTCCTCACAAGGAACAGGACATTAAACTCCCTCAGTGTCCTCGCCTTCCTGGAGGCCGTTCTCTCAGAGCACAGTATCGTGGGGGCTGTACCAGCCACACCCAGGGTTGAGAAATTCACCCTCTGTCTGTCATGTGACGGACACCTGCAGGGCTCCTGTTTAAGGCCTAACTTGTTGCCTGGATGCTCTCGGTATTCGGAGTCTCCCCACTGGCCTGCTTTCCTGACCAAGCAGAAATCCTGCTCCCGTTGTAGGTTAATGCCCATCACTTCATAATTAATTGCAAATACGCAGAAAGCCTTTTCTGGGTGGCCACGAGGGATGACAGCCTGTGGGGAGGGGGTCATGGGTGTCTCCTCCCGTGGTGGGCAGTTTGGTTTCAGAGGGAGGGAAGGACACACCAAGCGTATCCCTCTGTAAGCGGGCACGACATACGAAAGAAACGCAGGAGCAAATGGAGAGCTGAAGGCGAGTGTGGCAGCCGTGGGGGTCCCTGAGGCAGACTTTCCCTCTTCCTCAGACTCTTATCACGACCACAGCATCAGACATGGGTGTCCCACCCGGGCTTTGCACGTGTGTGTCTCTGGGCATCTACTGCCACAGTAACATCGCCCTGGATAATAACAGTAACTAGTCTGTGCTTCGTATGTTTCCGTTTACAAAGCACGCTTGCTCCCGTGGTCCCATTCAAGTGCACCTGCCGTGATCAGAGGAGAAACTCTTTTGTACCCATTTTACAGGTGGGAAACTGAGGCTCAGAGAGGGGGAGTGACGAGAACCACCATCCTCTAACCACGAAGAGGCTTGAGCTGAGATTGGACCCTCTGATTTCACAGTTCTTCACTGTCCTGGTCTGTAAAATCAGCATCAGGATGGTGGCCAACGAACGAAGGTGGGGAAACTGAGTCAGAGTGGTGCCGACTGTGTAGGCGTGAGGCATGGGGAGCCTGGAATCAGGGTCTGTGCTCTAGTCTCAACACTCGAGTTAACAAAAGACATACACACGGGAGTATGTAAGGAGCACAGAGCAGCAGGGGGTTGGCAGGGAAGGAGGGCAAGTCCGGAGGCAGCTCCAAGCTCACAAGGGAGCCAGGAAACAGCCCGGAAGCCTGGAAGGATTGGAGGCCTTTTTCCTTCCTCCAAGGAAGCCCATGCACCATACTGCTAACCCACGCCAGAATTTACACCTTCACCCTAGTACGACGCAGCAACAAGTAATCAGTGAAGCAGGAAGCTTAGACGGCGGGAAGGGACAGGCCACGCAGACACTTATCTGTTCTTGCAGCAGAAATCCTGACCGAAAAGATGTGGAAGATCTAACTGGAGACAACACAGGGATGAAACACAGGTTTCCGTTTTGAGGCAATAAACACATCACACACGTCCCAACCTCATTCTCACTGGAGACATCAGCTTTCCCTGGAAGGTACTTTAAGCATGAAAAGACAGGGCCGTCACCGAGCAAGGATTCTCTTTAAAAGAAGGCCTTATGGGAATGCACCCTTATCTTGAATCGCTCTCTTATGAACACGTTAATTCCTAAAATTTTGATAAGAGTCACGTATCTCCGCCTTTCTCTGCTGGTGAAGGAATCCTATTTTACACCGCCGAGGAATTTACAATGCTTGAAGATAAGAAAAATAGGCCGGGGCGTCTGGAACACAGACTCACCGTCTGCATCGATCAATTCACCAGATAATTGCACACCCCTGCACGTCGCTTTCTATCAGAGTGGCTGCAAGGTAAATAATATTGATGTCTTTTCTTTTGTCATAGTTTAATTATATTTGCGAGAATTATGTTCACAGGCCAACACGGGGCTTTCGTGCAGACGGAGGCTTTTTCCTATTTCAGTATTAAAATTCGTGGTTTTTTTCCATTGATTATTTTGATGTTATAATACATGCAGCACGAGGAGTATAAAGAATGAGAAAGCTAAGATGATGGGATTGGAGAGGCTTGAGGATCCGTGGCGTCTAAGAGAAAAGAGTATAAAGGACCCTGTGAGTTGAAAGAAGGGTCGCCGTCCAGACACCAGGCAGCCACACAGCGTGTTCACCACGTTCACCAGCACTGGTGAGGGGTGGGCCGCGGAGGCCATCGGGCGCTTCTTACGGTACCGGCCGCCTTTTGCTCCAAGTCTGAGCATTCGCCTCACGTTCCCTCGTAGCTGGAAGGGTCCTGGGCAAAGAGGCATCCTCTTGTTGGAACCAGCAGACGTGGTTCGCGTGTGGGGTGTTGGACAAGACACTTAACCTCACAGCACCTGGATGTCCTGTCCTGTAAAGGAGTGAGGGATGCTGACAGCATCGGTCTGCCCACCAACACCAGTGGCATCCACCAGCTGGAATCACCAACATGCCCAGATGGGTCGCCAAATGCCCGTGTGGGGGGGCCCCAGTGGACACCCAGCGATTTAATGGAACCAAACATGTCGGGTGCACTCACTCGCCAAGCTGGAGGCACTGTGATGGGTGCAGAACGCACTTAGAACCAGGCCGAGTTTTCTCTGTGTCCTCACAGGTCAAGGGACAGGGGTGGGTGGAGGAAAGAGCATCCAACCAAACCACCACAGAAGTAGCCACACGTGACAAGTTACGCGAAGGTCTGCGAACAAAAGAGTAGGATCACACAGGAATATGTGAAAGGGCGCTGACGAGTGAGGGCGACAGCAGGTAAGAGCTTTCAGAAGGACGACCGTTGGGTGTTGGTGGCTGGAGAGGCCTTTGTGAAGACGAGGTGACGAGGACCCCGCCAGAAGGACGGCCTGGGTGAAGGGCCTGAGAGCGGAAAGAGGGCTGAACGAGGGTCAGCAGTCAAGGAGTCCGAAGAGCTCGGGGAGGACAGCGTGGGGTAAAGCTGGGAGGGACTCGGGAGCCATCTGAGCACAGCAACAGACCCTGGCAGGGCCTCGGCGTTTCCGCCTAAGGGGCGGTGGGCCGGGGGCGACGTGTGAGCTGTGGCCTTCCATGGTCACTTGGCGCGTTTACTGACCACTGGTCACTCGTGTACCATGAACTGCGAAGGGAAGAGGGCGGGAGCCGCGAGCTCCGCAGGGAAGGGAAGGTCCCTGCAGGAAAGCGGCTGAGGCCCCTGCACCACTGGGGAAGCAGCGGGGCTGGGGCTGAAGACACACAACCCAGACCACACCTGCCAGCGCTCTGCTGAGTTGGGTCGTCTCCTCCAAGCTGGGCCCTGCTGTCCCGGGGGGCCCGGGGGCTGCCCTCTACCTGCGCCTCGCGGCATTCACAATTTACAATGTTCAACTTCTTTTCTGCTCATTTTCTTTCGTGTTTGTCTCCCTTCCCAAGCGTCTTCCAGCCACACCATCGTCCCGAAACTGGGGGCATTTTCAGAGGAAGGAGGCAAGATTTGGGGGTAGATTTTAGGCTGGAAGGAGAGGAGAAAAGGAGTGAAGGGAGAGCGTGTTCACTGGCTGAGAGGAATGCAGGACGACCACGCTGCAGGGACGGGCACTGACCACTGACGAGACGTAAGTCCAAGAATCTCGTCTGGGGATCGTCCGGACTCACGCTCCCGAGGCATCCAAGTGGGTCTGTTAGATTGTCGGGAGAACGTGCAGTTTTGCAGTTGTCCAAAGACTGCATTGGGGAGATGAACGTAAGTTTCTGTCAGCACACAGGGGGCCTGGGGGACACAGAGCCGGAGCCCCCTGTGACAATGCCACTCGTCACCAGACAGGGAGGCAACGAAGAACGGGAATTTGAGAAGCCGCCGTCTGAAAGATTGCTGAGTGCAAGCTTCTGCCTTTTTCTTCTTCCGACATCTAAACCCTCTGTGCATACGTAGCTATGGGAAAGGGACGCTTTTCCTTACGAGCCCCTGAGGAAGCGACTGTAATTGTTTCTGTTTCCCTTTCCCTCTCCAGCGTCACTCTCAGCCCTAATGGCAGTCACTTCATACATGTTTGCCAGCGGACAGACAGACAGACAGATGTGACATCGAGGTACAGATGCAGGTGTACAAGGTCAGAGAATTGAGTTTGCGAACTCATCCTAGAAAAAGTGCCACACACCTCATTGCTGAATATCACCACGGTCACCTTCCAAGGACTCCCCTTTGGGAAGCTGTGCACTGATGCCAGTGCCTAGTCCACCCTTCAAAGCAATTTTGGAACTCTTTTTCTGGAATGGCCATCAGAGCTGTCGTCGTATTACCCTTGATGTCCTGAATGTCATCAAAATATCTTCCTTTCAATATTTCCTTTGTCTTTGGGTAAAGAAAGAAGTCACTGGGGGCCAGATCAGGTGAGTAGGGAGGGTGTTCCAATCCAGTTATTTGTTTACTGGCTAAAAACTCCCTCACAGACAGTGCTGTGTGAGCTGGTACATTGTCGTGATGCAAGAGCCATGAATTGTTGGTGAAAAGTTCAGGTTGTCTCACTTTTACATGCAGCCTTTTCAGCACTTCCAACTAGTAAACTTGGTTAACTGTTTGTCCAGTTGGTACAAATTCATAATGAATAATCCCTCTGATGTCAAAAAAGGTGAGCAACAGCATTGCAACAAAGTTTGGAAACTTAATTGACAGACCTCATAGTACCCTACGTAGGCCCTCTGTATCACTTTGTTGGGTGCTAGGCAATCCCTACATGACAAAGCTATTAATAAAAGCCAACGAGTTATTCTTTTCCCTGATAATCACAGGACCCACCTCAACGTGATGACTGGGACAGTTCTCTGTGAGTAGAAATGCAGTTTTCACCGCCCCACCCTGAGTGCTCTGTGCCAGAGTCCTGACACCAGCATTTGCAAGAGAAGTCATGTCCCTGCTTCTCGGGGCTCAGGATCCGTACCCAGAGGCCGCCTGGGCATAGTGGGCTTGAATGTGGGTGATACAGGTAGACAGCTGTGCTGTGTGGGGGCTGGGCTCGCTGTCAGGGGAAGGAAACATCGGAGGACAGGACATCTTTTTTCGATATAACAGAAGGCACCAGCGCCATCCTGGAGAAACAGCAGTGGCCCCGACCAAGGTGGGCTGGGACTGGACTGCCTTGGGCCGTGGGCCTTCTCTCTCTTGAGGAGGACACGCTCCTACTGGCTGTCATTCCCAGTCCCATATGCAGACAGATGGCAATAGAAGCACCTGTGTTATAGTTCCCGGGAAGCATTTGTTACTGAAGAGACACAGTAAGGGCGGCTGCATTTCACTATGGAAAAACATGTCTGCAAAGCAAATAGCCAACGAGATGGTCCCAGTTCCACTTGGGAAAAGAAAGTCTGAGAAAACCAGCAACACAAAAGGACATCGCCTAAAGGAGGGGCAGAGTCTCACCAAGACGTGTTTCTAGAGTCAGGCACAGCTGGCTGCACAATACCCACCACTTCTTAGCACGGAGGTCCTATACCTGGGCCCCCACTTTCCTCACATATAAAAAAAGACAGTGAATTCCACCTTAAGAAGTTTTAAAAGCATTAAATAGGATAATACATATCAAAGTGCCCAATGGTTTGTAATTAATACCCAGGAGAGTTCAGTCTTTCATCAGAAAATGTTCCAACTATTTATGTTTTTATTCTCACATCTTAAGAACAGTGGTGCATACGACTATTTACTATAAAATGTTTTAACACCTTTGCAAAACTTTTGGCATAGCCTCTATTAGAAAAGCTATAAAAGTTTCATAAATATGAAATTAGAGCCTGCAAGCATGTAAATTTTATTCTGTGGTTATGATGTGTGCCTCTAGGAAATGACCCTTTATATGCATAAAGCTGTATCACATTTATGCCCTGATTTTAATGTCTAGATAAGGAAAATAAAGCTACCCTTTGCTTGACATAATTCCCTTCCCGTCCCCCTGTCCCCCCCCGTTTTCATCAAAAATGGCCAGAATGAGGGAGAATTATAATAACTACAGTGGCTCCCCAGCAGGATTTTATGCTCGTTATTTTGGGTAAGCCTGACAATAGTTCTGGCTACTCAACACTGGTGAAGTGAAAGGTGTTAAAAATACAGATGTAAAGTTATCCACCCGTGGGACAAACATGCGACGTAAGTACTGTGCTGAGTGTACAAGCCGTGTAGTTTTCAAAGATGAACAAGCCATGTAGTTTCACTCAAAGATGAACAAGAAAGAAGTGTCTGTCCCCAAGCAGACAGTGGCAGCATTGCACAGCCACGTCAGGACACAAATCATTGCAAAGGGGGTGGAAACAACTCAGCTTCCCGCAGGCGGTGGCTTGAGAACGCGTCACTGTCACTGGAGTGGACACCCACTTGCCGGACACACGTGTTTAGCATTAGGGATATAAAGAGAATTGAGAATGGAGGTTTCGTGCACGGTCCCTTAACTTGTGACCAAAATGGTGGCCCACTGCTCCTTCCCCACCCTCAAGCCAAGGTCTTGCTTCAGTCCATCAGCCAGGACATTGGCAGATGGGGTGGTTCACTCTCTTCACACTCCTGTATAATATAACCCACTCCCATCATAACTTGAAAACAAATCAATAGAATGCCCTAGCCATGATCTAAAAGAGAGAAGGAAAAGCGTTGTAATAAAAGAATATTATAACAGTATTATAACATAATATTATAATAAAATAACTGTTTTAATAGAATAATACCAACACATGCGTGCCCAGGCACGATGGTGCAAGAAGACGTCATGACATGAAGACACTTGTGTCTCCTTAGGACTTAAGAGGAGTTGAGGGGACAATGGATGATGGTTCTGTGAGAAGATGTAGGACACGCAACAGGAGAAAGCAGAAAGCGGTAGAATAACTAGGACCAACAGACAAGATTTCTTTGACCGTGGTGAGAAAAGGGGAAATAATGGCCCCAAAAAGTAGGGCTTTGTGCCGACACAAAACGCAGACTGCCCCAGGGGAGAAAATAAGGCGTTACGGTATTTCCTGGGTTGGCCGTGTTGATAAACTTGCTTCCTGGGCTGTGGATGAAACCGGCCATGAGAAACGAGCACGGAAAACCCAGTCCTACGTGGAAGGTCTGCTAAAGGTGAGCACGATTCCAGCACGAAGAGTGGAACCCCCCCCCCAGTCACCTGATTGTCCAAACTGCGAGGTCAAGATTTGGTAAAACCGTACGCGACACAGAGTATCGCCTTCCCTCTCGGTGCACGAGGCTTAGTCTCCTTAACCAACATCACTGTGTTGAGACAGTGCGGGGGCTTCCAGGGAGGACAGAGGGAGGGTGTAGGTGCAGACAATTATGTAAACGTTCTTCACCGACGGACGAGCCAAGCCAGGGCTTCTGAAAACCATGCAGGTGTGACGCCTGTCGTGGGACCGCCTCTGACATCTGGGACGTCTTGCTTAAGCAAAACTAGTATTAAATGCCCCAAGTGGCCTCATTTCCTGAAACTGCTAAATGTGGCCGCATGCATTTCCCAAGTGCTCCCTGAGGGGACAGCACCGTCCCTGGCCCCCCACACAAACAGATGGAGAACAAATATCCCCCCCTAAATTCCAGAAGAAACGGCACACGAGTCATGGCCTCTGAGAAAACGTTTTAATGGGAGAGGAGAAGGGGTGGCACGAGAAAATGCGTTTTGGTTCTACGCCCTTTTTACCCATCACGGACCTTTACAATGATTTGCGCGTAACTCTTTACATACAATTAAGCACAACGTCCCCCTGGGAGCTGTGCTGTGCCAAAGCTAAGCTGAGCTTCTGAAGCACGGTTCTGTGACTCGCACATTTCACGTCCGTCAGCAGAACCCCAACGACCTTAAAGTGAAGTCGCAGGGCTCGCACACAGCCTGAGGGAGGCGTCCATCTCTCCTTACCCGTCCGTGTCCCCTCATGCCTGGTAGGGCACTTTTCACCTGTTTCACGGCCCTAGGGGCCTGTCCCTTCCTATGAGAACTTTCCTGTGTCCCTCCTGGGTGGGGGCCGGGTTCCTTGATGACAGAGACCTTCTCTTCTGTTCCTGTCTGGGCGCCAACCCCCTTGCTGGGCAGCTATGACGTCAGTGACCTCCCGCTCTTGTCTCATTTCCCTGACCGATGCTCGGCCTCAAAACTCAGGTGGTCAGAAAAGACACCTGAGTGAGGGTTTACTAAAAATGAAAACAACTCTGCGTTTCTAGTTTGCTCACTGACCACTTTCAAGCCCACCAAGCACCCAGGTGGATCTGAGTTTCCTGTTCTCCCGATCCCCATTTCACGGCACAATCCCCCATAAAACCGTGTTTGCATTTCTTCCTTCCCTAAACCAGTCTTGGACCGTTGGCCATCGGTCTCCTGATGTCTCATCCCTAAGTGAAAAGAAGCAGGCTCTCTCTGCATCTCGTCTTTCCCCCGAGTTCCAGTATCCGACTGTCGGACACGTTATCCCCATGGGGACACAGGACTCAGGATAGTTTTCGCAGAAGCCCGTAAGCCACAACTCAGAAGAGAAGTCGGTGCGTGGACGGGTGTTGGGACACCCCTGTCCGACCGGAGCTCTCCCTTCCCGTTCCTTGTTTCTGCTTCATGGCTCAAAACCGCCTTTCCCATCACTTGGCACGTCTCCGAATCTCAGCGGTCTGAAACACACACACTGAGTACCTCTCAGCGGAACTGAGAAAGGCCTGCAAAGATGATCTCACAGTTACAATCGACCGGTGCCTTTTAGTTTTCGTTCCCTCTGCTCTGTTTTGAGTTACAGACACACGAGCACCGTAAGAATACAGCAAACACATCTTAAGAGGCAGTAAGTCAGTTTGTTGGGCAGCTGGAGCTTCCCAATTTAACAAGGATGGATTCATGAATACACCGGGCTCCTAGAGCTAACGGAAAATACAACAAACCCTCCGCGTTTTGCATTTCCTGCCTATGAGATGCTGTGTCTTCAGAATTCACAATGCCCAGCCAGTGAACATCCACGCCTCTCCCCCAAACAGTAACACAAACCACTGTCGTTCCCATTTCATTTTTTAAGTCCACAGACGACGTAGGCGGGGTGTCTATACAGCGAACACACTTGGGGAACGAGCCCAGAGCTGAACTAGCGTATATGATCCGCTACCTGGCTGCATGCTTTCTTCCTTTGGCTTCTGTCACCTGCCACAGGTAAAATGGAATATCCAGACAGGATGGGGACAAAGTTTCACGTGCTTCGCAGTCCTTCAGATCGGCATGTAAAGCTGACTTTAATTAAACCTCTCGAGAAGCGGGTACACATAACTGATCCTTTCTAAGACGGCTTTTTAACATTTAAGAAACACGAATAATCATATTTATGATGACGATGGTGGTGACAGTTCAAAAGGGTCAAAAGAAACAAAGACCAAAATGCATGTGGGAGTTGTTTGCTATCTTTCCCTCTGCTATTATCAGAGCTCACTAAGAAATTCCTTCCAGAAAGACCTACGCGTTCCTAGAAATACTTGGTAAAACATACCCAGACCTCCAAAAATTGAACACATAAGGGACATGACGTAGGTATGAACAGAGAGAGAATGAAAATCTCAGTGATGTATTGAAGAGCAGAAGGATTTCGGTGAGATTGTGTGTCAGAACAGGAAGATGGACATCTGAAACTAGTAAAAAAAAAAATTATTTTAAAGGAAAAAAAAAAAGACCATGGAGTGTTTTGTCCAAGAGGACAATGGATTCTGAAAATTGCGTATGCTTTCCATGAACGGTCCCTTCCCCCAACAGGTGACCTGGGTCTTTCCAGGGCACCGCTGTGCAAAGTTTTGCCTCCTAACTGACGTTTGTAACTTCTCCATTCTTATCTCTAAAGAATGAACGAAACATTGAAAGGATAGATTCAGTCAATGTCGCATGTGAAAACCGTCTTCGTTCATTCGTGCTTTTTTTTTTTTTTAACCTTTTCTTTTTAACCTTTTTTTAGCCGTCAGTTGCGATGATTTGCCTGCATTCACGGCTGTGGGGGCTCAGCGCTTTTATAGGGGCGTTTTCTTCTTCGCCCAACGTTCCTGGTACCCACAGACTGGAGGCGGGGCCGCACTCGGTGCCTGTGTCACCCGCATGTTTTGAGAGGGGGCGACAGGACACACAGGTACGAATTTTACAACAATGCGTGCAGGCAGCCATGAGCAAAGATTCATCCCTAAACCAGCAAGACCCTGCGACGTTGGCGTGTGACACGCGTGTTGTTCCGCAGGGGCAGGGTGGGGCTGCATTGTCACCGAGCGTGGGATGCTGTGCGTGGGGACATGGGGGGAAGGTGGGGTTCAGGACAGAGTTGGACAGTCTCTGTGGTGGTAAAGCGGGGAGCTGGGGCTAGCGTCCCCTTCTTCCAAAAGGCAGAATCAAACGACTGCACGGGAAGCATGTGTGCGATTATACTCAGAGATGGTTTATGCAAAATTGCCCATGGCACCGGCACAGAGTTAAAAATTTAATTTTAAAATCTCACACTCTAAAAATGTCTAAATGAAATGAACGTGTTTGTGAAACCGATACTTCTGTGGTTCCCAGGAATATTCCGGTAAAAGATGGTGAGGGGCTACAGGAAGAAAGGGCGGCCTGCAGACAGAGCTGGGTGTGGGTCAGGAGAGGGTCCAATGAGAGATACCAGGACGGAAGGAATATTGCTCCTCCTAATACCCTGTGTTAGGACCACATTTGGTGACAAAAAGACCTGGGCAACGTCTCCCAGGAGGTGCTTCGGAGATGCTCTTCCCAGCACCCGGGGACGCTCCTGAGGCTTGCTGGTCCCAGGAGATAAACATCACACCTGACCTGGGGGGACAGCAGCTTCCGAGTGAACAGGGAGAATGAGGGCAGAAAGAGGCAGCTTCGTGGGGAGTCAGTCCAGGCCTGCCTGCCTGCCTGGGGTGCTCTGAGCCCCACGCCCTTGCAGGCAGGACACGCATTCGATGGAGAGGCCTGTCAGCTTCCCCTTGGATCATGGCACAGGGGGCCCTAACCGCCCACCCCCAGCCTCCTGCTGTGGGGAGAGAGCAGGGGGAGACAGTGTGGGACTCCCAGCATTATTGAAACAGATGAGCCCAGCCGGCCACTGCCGGTGATGGGGTGCAGCTTCCTACAGAATGGCCACTTGTCCGTCTCCTTTGGGCCCCAGTGCTGAGCCTGTCCCCGCTGCTGTGAGTGACAGCAGATCCTGTCCCTCAAGGTCGCTTCTCCCTCAGATCTGCACGTCAGAAACAGGGCTTATGTCGAACTGGTTTGTTTCAACCTCACACTCATTCAAAGAGCAGGTGGCAGCTGAGCTGGGAGTATGTGACCAAAAGGACCTCAGTGACTTGATATTACTTAGGGAAACAAAGTTGATTTCACACTAAGAATACTTTTTTAAAAAAAACAACACCTGTAGCATCAGACGTCATCATTACATAAATGGCTCTGACCAAATATAGATCCTAAACTAAAACGTGTATTAATAGTAGCACGGCTACAGTTTCTCTTGAGGTCATCAGAAACATTCTGTATTTTTACAAGGCTGCCATCTTTACACTGGCACCCACTCGCCTCATTTCCTAAGAAAACATCATCCTAGATGCCGCTTCAACAAAACTACCTTCGTACTTTTAAATGGAGACTCTATGTTAAAAATCTTACCATGTACGTTAAAATAATGTATTGCAAGAGTGTGACACTTGACAACAATAATATCGGTGCACGACTCGATGCACGACTGTAACAAGCCTGGGACCCAGGTCTCGCTGTGAGCACGGTAACTCCATTCCTGTTTTCACTCATGAGCTTAAGTGGATCACTAGAGGGATTTCAAGTCCTGTTATATCAGGTGGCTCTTGACTCCACCATTCCCTACACTCCCTTCCCTTTGAACAGAACACTGGTGAGGGAAACTGAAAGACAAGGAAGTATGAGAAAGACTTTGTCACGCAGGGTGTCATGCGGGGTCTCAGCTCCCGCTCCCCACACAAGAACGCAGGACACGGTGAGGCCAAAAAGGAACACCCACGGAGCCATAGGTAGGGGAGTCACACCACTATATTCTCGCTGGTGGCTGCATTGGAGACACAGGAAGCAGGTGCCACATGATCCACAACCTACTGTCTGTTTCTCTGCCAACCAAACAACCCCACTTGCTAGCTGCAATCCGCTGTGCTAACTGCAATCTGCACTTGCCAGCTCAGCCACCATCCTCTTGCTAGGCCCCCCATTTTCTCTGCTAGCGTAGCCACGGCAGTTATATTAGTGACTAATGGCTCACTGGTTACAGCTGACGGCCAACTAGACACAGCTGATGGCCATCCAGTCACAGTTGATGGCCATTTACTACCCAAGTGAGCACCTTTCTACGTGAGGCCAAGAGCCTGGAAACTGCACTCTGGGGCTCTGTCCCCACAGACTTATTTCATACATAGTAGCTGAAAACTGATATATATGCATAAACTTTGTAGATAATACAAAGCAGCATAATTCACATGTGTATATGAGGCAGTGAGAACGTGCATAAATACACAAAGCAGCATAAACCTGCTTAGGTACATACAGTAACATTCACTCACGTGAGCATACGCAGTAGCAAACAGTAGACAAATTCAAGACGCCTTCATCTTCAGGTCAATCTAGCACTAACCAGTCCTACGTCCTGTCCTGGGTTTAGAATATCTAGGAATAAATACGTAAAGTGCGTCCGCTGGCCCAGAACAGAGGCCCATGGCTAAGTCTCCATTTCTGCTGTTGGACAAGCTCACCTCAGGTCTCCTGAGACACAGCACTTACGCCACCTTCTTAGGTGGAACGAATGCCCACCTGAGCAGCAATGTGATGCACAGGTGTCCAGTGCAGGGTAGAGACGGGGGCGGCCAAGGGCCTTTCCAGGAAGCGAGGTACCTGCCGTCGCGTTTGCTTTCGGAAGCCCCCCCACTCCCCCAAGGTCACATCCTTGCTAAATAAAGTGAGCACAGGCAGCTGACTGCCGATCGCCACTTCTGGGCCAAGCTGGAATCTGTCTCCCAGTTTCCAGAAGGCACACTGAGCAAGTGGTTTTCCAGTGGCGGTGCTGGATTTTTGCAGGGACAAACCCACGTCTTGGATCATGACCGTGAGTGCTACGCGTATTTTTATGGGGCGGGGCGGGGAGCGGCACACAGCAGGCTGGAAAGCAGGGAGGACGTGTCCCCAGGCCTGTGCGTTACAAATGTATCTAATAGGACTGTTTGCCAATATACCTACACATGTATTGGTTTCCCACTGCTGCTGTCACAAAGTAACATTCAGTGGCTTACAGTAATACGAATACAGTTCTTCAGGTTGTAAGTCTGACATGCGTGTCACTGGGCTAAAATCAGGTACCTACCTGTGGGGCTGTGTTACTTTCATGGGGACGAGCGATTCATTCCCTGGCCTTTTCCAGATCTGGGGGCTGCCCCAAGTCCGAGGCTCACGGTCCCTTCTTCCACCTTAAACCCAGCCAAGTTGCACGTCTGTTCGTCCGTCCCACTGCCTCTTCCCCTTTTAAGGACCCTCCTAATTACACTGGGCCCACCTGGGTGCCCCAGATATAACCTGGGCTTAGTTAGCGTCAGCTGGCTGGCAATCTTCATTCCTCCTTCGATCTTAACTCCCCCTTGCCAGGTAAGGCAGTGTGTTTACAGCTCCCGGAGATGACGATGTAGAGACGTGAGCAGGGCGTTTTCTGCTGTGTATCTGGGATCCGACCTTTGCACACCTGTTCATAACCTACACGGCGTATAGCACCTACTCCCTAAACCTGTTTTACAACGTCCACTGGAGCAAGCGGGCCAGCTGGAGCAGGTGAACTCGATACACTGTCATGCAGGGCGGCCTGCGGGGTCTCTGCTCCTGCTCCCCACATAAGAACACAGGACATGGTGAGGCCAAAAAGGCACACCCATGGAGCCATAGATAGGGGAGTCACACCACTATAGTCTCGCTGGCGGCTGGGCTGGAGACACAGGAAGCAAACATCCATTGGTTTCACTGCATGGTGGTATGTTCCCAAGCAAACAGTCAACGGTCCATTAAATCAGGGATGGAAGGCAATTCCCCAGAGTCCATAGTCATTTGCCAGGGCTGTGCACCGGCCCCACAGTGCGTGCCGTCTCCACAGGGCGAGGGCTCCAAGTCCTCCCCAACCAGGGGCTGAGGGCCTCAGCAAGCACTTCCCAGCCACCAGGACCACAACGACCTTCGCTTTCTCTGGCCTATGCTGGTTGGGGAACCGTCCACGTCTTCCCACCCCTCCACGGGGTCCAGCTCTCCAGCAGCTGCTCCTCCTGGTCTTTCTGAGACTGAGTGTTCATATGCACAAACTGCTCCACCGCCCTTCGGAGAGCTTTGGCCGGCACCGTAACCTGCTTGCTGTGCCATGTGTCACGTGGGGCGGCCTGTGGGGTCTCTGCTCCCGCTCCCCACATAAGAACGCAGGACATGGTGAGGCCAAAAAGGAACACCCACGGAGCCATAGATAAAGGAGTCACACCACTATAGTCTCGCTGGCAGCTGGGTTGGAGACACAGGAAGCAGGAGCCACACGATCCGCAACCCGCCGTCCACCTGTCTCTGCCAACCAACCTCACTTGCTAACTGCAATCCACTTCTCTGCATCCGCAATCCACACTCCGCTGCTTGCAGGCTCAGCCACCATCTCCTTGCTAGTTATGTTAGTGGCCAATGGCTCACTGGTTACAGCTGACGGCCATCCAGTCACAGCTGATGGCCATTTACTACCTGAGCCAGCACCTTTCCACGTGAGGCCGAGAGCCTGGAAACTGCCCTCCTGGCTCTGCCCCCACATACACCCTCCATCTCACGCCTGCCCTGCTGCCACTGGCCCAGGCTTCATGAGGAGCAGATTGGAAAGTGCCCCTCACATGCACACACATACCCCACGGGGCGTTTTCAGGCAGCGTGCTGGTCCTTCCCTCGTTCCCCAGCACCTGGGAGACGGCAACTCTCAGGAAAAACACAAAGAGAAAGGACGAGGAGGCTTCAGCCACTCACAGGGTCCCAGGAGAGGTGAGCCCAGGATACAGGATCTCGCTGGGTGACCCCGTTACTCCAGAATGGAAAATAAAACAATTAGCCAGCAATGGGAGAAGTGGAGTTTACCCGCAAACGGCAGCACTGCATGACGTAGGGCCGACTGGGCACTGGAAGTTTTATCCTGAGACACTTAAAACTGCCCCAGAACCAGGAGCCAAGGAGAAGCCACAGACCCAGGCGGCCGGCACAGGTCAGGCACAGATAAACCTCTCTTGCTTCAAAGATCGAGAGAAGAAGCAAAACGCGACTTGGATCTATGAAACAAAAAAATGAAAGCACAAGGAAACACACATCAACCTGCAGGGGAGGGAGGGCTTACTCACACCAAGGTGGGAGCCAGAATTTGTCTTCCTTCGAGGATAAAGGAAAGAATGCTTCCAGCATTCATGCAGAAGGACATAAAAATAAAAACAGGCTCCTTACATGGAGTCAAAACCATGGGCTGCTCAGGGATTTTATACGGTGGCCTGACTCCAAAACTTTTTTTCCCCTTTTAAAGGAGAAAAGTTGGTACCCAAAGACTTTTATCTCCAACCAAGAATTCTTTTCATAGGTAAAAGCAAATAAGAAAATCCTTGTCAAATATGCAAGGATTCTCTTTTTTTACGAGCCAATCACTTCACAAAAATAAAGTGTACTTCAACTCACCAATAGATGAAACACAAATAAAAACTCAAGAATGGAGAAATCACGAAATACCATTCCCACAAGTGACTATGAATGCCACATGAGCATAATGTTTTATTTAAAAAATCAAATATGATTATCTAAGGGAATGAAAAGCTAAGTTGTCCAAAAGGGTATATTTGTTGTAAGATAACAAAAAAATGGGTTTGGAATCCCATATTCTATTAGAAAAGAATATGAAATTCTGAGTTAATAAAATATAAATTGAGCTCATTGACTATAGTAGGAATTAAAAGCTAAGCGTCTCTCTCATGATATTCAATGATTTAAGTATCTATAATAATAAATAATAACATCTGTGAGACACTGTTGGGTGTCAGGGGTTCTTAGCATTTCTCACGTAGATTTGTAATATGGATTCAATAATTGTCTAGTCCATTTGCGCTGCTATAACCAAATACCACAGCCTGGGGAGCTTAGGAATAAGAAAGATTTATTTCTGACAGTTCTGGAGACTGGAAGTCTAAGATCCAGACACCAGCCAATTCGGTGTCTGCGAAGAACCCACGCCCTGGCTCACACGCGGCCGTCTTCTTGCCGTGTCCTCACATGGCGCAGGGGTGAGGGGGCTCTCGGGGTCTCTGTCATAAGGGCCCAGATTCCAGCCCTCATTACCTCATCAGCTCTCAAAAGCCCCACCTCCAAATGCCATCCCGTTGGGGGTTAGGTTTCCACATATGAATTTTGGGGGAACACACACATTGTGTCTATAGCTTGAATGTTCCTGAAAATCTGAAAGGGAACCACACCAGGTTCTAAGAAGGAGGCTCTGCCTTCCAGTCTCTGGGAAAGATATAAACAAACAAGACATAAGCATATGACAAAAGAAAACAAGGGAATCAGCGTAAGAGCCATAAAACCCCTCATTAGCAAGGAGACAGAAGCACAGCCATTCACACATTTTATGTTGGGCTAGAAGAGGTTCAGCTCCCACCTAAACAGACATGGTCTCTCAAATGGAGCTACAAAAAACGACTCCAAACACTTGGGGAGAAAATAACAGCCTACGGACAGCTAGCGAAACCTATAGAACCTGACAAAAACTACCCAAGAAAACAGAAAAGAGGAAAGAAGAGCAACGATGGCGCTCAGAGGAGCAAAAGGCAGCAAGAGAGACCACCTGCTTCGAGGAAAGTCAACCGTGCTTAGAGCAAACGGGCCCAAATTCAAGAGGCCAGCAGACGCAGCTCCACACATTTCCTGCTGCGCGATGGCTGTGATTTTGTGGGAAATAAATGAGATCATCTGGAAAACTGCCATAGCATCATCTGGACGTACGAAGGGAAGGGCTGTGTCCGCTGCACAAGGGTCACAAGGTCCCCACCGTGAGATGCCAAGACACCATGTTATGCAGGGGACGTGCAATTTTGCAGTCAGTACATGCAATTTTTCTGCAAACTGGCCATAGCAGCCACCTCGGACTCCCCGGGTTGGGGCCACAGAGAAGCACGAGGGAGCCGGGAATCCTGCATCTTGAAGCAAACAAAAGCCAAGTGTATCCATCTATGTGAGGACCAATCTATTCGAAGCCACGTCCGGAGCTGCAGGACGACAGCTGCAAGGGGAACCCAGTGAAGAAGGTAAGCGCCACCTCCGTGTCAGCCCCAGGAGGCAGGAGCCACCCCCACTTAGCCAGACGGGGACCCACGGGGCTTCTGCCCTGGGGAGCACTTCTTGCCCAGAAGCCCTTCCTGGGGCTGGAGCGAGACCACTCAGGGGCTGCTCGCATTCTGAACCTGCCGAGTACGGCGCCCTTCACACGTCCCCAGTGCACGTCCCCCAGGGTTACTCAACTGTACAAACCAGGGCGGGTCAAGAACTGCCTTGGAATAGACCTGAGGTCGTCAGGGCCTCTTCCTCCTCCTCAGATCTCTCCCCACCCCGTCTCTCTCTCTCTCTCTCTCTCACACACACACACACACACACACACCATTTAGCCATTTAACATCAGGAGATCCAGGCTTGGCTTTGGATGTAGGGAACAAACTATAAAAAAGGCTCAGTTTCAACCATGTCTGATGAATAGGCATGACTAGGCATTTAGGGTGAAAAGGGATACAAAACTGTATGTTCCCAACGCCAAATGTGTTGTAAATATGTATCTCTAATATACACATGTATTTGTAATTACAGTGCAGCTGGGTGGATGGATACATAGGTGTTAGATATGTAGATAGAGATAGATTGGTAGATAGATGACAGAGAGATAGAGAGATAGAGAGATAGATGATAGATAGATACATAGATAGATACATAGATAGATAGACACACATAGATAATGGATGGGTGGACAGAGAGATCAGATAAAATAGATTAGATACATGAATGGACACAGACAGACAGACACACAAGATACATGGATGAATGGAGGGTGGGTGGATGGAGGGATGGATGGACGGACAGATGAACAGACACACAGAGACTTTATAGGAATAGATGGATGGACAGACTGACATGTATTCAGATACCTGACCATCTCTATTTGGACTCTGTTTGGAGCCATGCATCACCGTTACCATAACAGACACAGCTCAGTGACGAGGCCAAACGACCTAACTGTCACAGCTTCAAGTCCTGCGTCTGTAACGCTGGAACACTAATGCCTTTCCATTCTAGTTGGTGTGAAGATCAGATAGCTATCAGCTTCCATGCACCCGACCCATGTGTTTTTCTTTTCTTTCTTTTTTTTCTTAGTTTCAGGTGTACAAAACAGTGTAATAGCTAGGCATTTATCATCTGTATCCCTCACACAGTGACAACCCCCCTCCCCCATCCACTATCCCTCTGACATCGCACACAGTCATTACTTTTCCACTGTCTCTATTCCTAATGCTGTGCTCCGCTTCTTGTAACTATGTATATATGTGTTTTCCAATAAATAATAATTTCCTGCCTTTTCCAATTTAGAATTACATGTATCCATAAAGACATTTAAAAAAAAAAATAGGCAGCACTAAATCTTGAACCATTTTGGAGCAAATGGAAATCAAATCTCAAACTGTAAATATACCCACCCTATAACTGTGCGTTCTATTTTAAGAACGCTGTCTGAAGCAGAAGTATTGTATAACCGTATTTCTTCAAAGAAAAAGAAAAAAGAAAAACCACGGAATACACAGAGAATTAGACCGTAACCGGATCTAAGATTATCTTTCGATCTTTATTAGACAGGGCTGGAAAGGAACAGAGAGGAAAAGGGAGGGCTCATTTTTATCTGTCACAATGACCCACTAATACTAAGTCACATGTGCACCTTCTGAAGGGGGATGCAATTACACTACTGCAAGGAATGTTTCAAGCATCACCTTATGTAGCTTTTTTTTTTTTTTTTTGGAGTTTTCTTCTTGTTCTGGAATCCATCAGGCCACTTTGTTAACAGCCCCGAGGCCCTGGTCCCTAAAACACCTGGCAGGAAAAGGTTTTGCCAGTTGAATGGGGCCTCACTGCTGTCGTGGCTCACCTGGTCTCTGTACTGTATTTCCTGATAGTAAGACAACCACTGTGGTCCCCAGGGCGATTCTGTGCCCTAATCCCTAGGACTGTCTGCTTTACAAAACGGCAGATGTGACGTAATATCTATTTGTGCAAAAAAAAAAGATAACTCAAAGAGTGCAATATCTTCTAATTATCTCAACACAGTAGAAATATACAAGTGTAATCAAAATTGAAATGACATGCTCAGGTTCTTGTCAAGTCATGCTTCTCTAAAGTGTAAAGACAGAACCAACTCCATTGCCAGACTGACTGTGAACCGCTAAGGTCGAAAATTAGGTGAACTCTGTCGTCCCGTCTCCGTGAGGAATTATCAGTGAAAATATTCTTTCCAGCGCCTTCTTAATTATTTGGAAAGAAAATAAGAGGGAAATGTGATGAAAGAGAACAATCCTCCAAGAATGTGAGGATTTTCTTTACAATGTGATTGCAAGATCCAGGCAAGTTAACCCTTTGGCCTCGGCAATTTCAAGCTTAGCCGAGCACTGAAAATGAGGCCTCTGGTTTCTGTCAATGTCACTCAGAATTAAAATGGTCACGCAGATAACCGAGGCCAAAAATGTCTGAGAAACTCAGGCTGGAGTGAGCTTGGGGGGAACCTTGCATGGGTGATATTTCAAGATGCTTATGCTGGATGGGGGTAAGTGTGATACATGTTACGAAATAATTTCCAGATGCTTCTGACACCTTCAATTCCCCCATCCAACGTTTGGGGCTAAAGAAACACAGCGTCCAAAACACTTGCTCGTTCCTTGTAGTGCATTTGGTCATTAGCCCAGACCATCACAGAATCAATCCAGGATGTGGAACCAGGTTAATGACATGAGCTGGCTGGAGGGCGCTGGAATTTTGCAGAAGACAAACCACAAAGGGGAATTTTGCTATGTGGGGACGAGGGTTTCCAGGCGGGAATTCCCGCCCATTCTCAGGAATTTTTTTTTTGCTTTCCTGTTCCTGAATCCCAAGAAAAGTTGGCTGGGAAATGAGGGGAAATTGGCTCCTTGAACCCAGGTGGTTGGTAGTATCGGCCGTCACTTGTGGACACAATTCACCGTGGAGAACAGAAAACAGTTTGTATCTCAGGATTCGGGAAGGGGAAAGCGGATAGAATTCCTGAGCACGGGCGGGAATTCCCGCCTGGAAACCCCAGTGGGGACTGTTTTTTGGTCGTTGGCTGTTTTTGCCAGCAGAACAAGCTTCTCAAAGCTTGCACCGCCTCTGGGCCTCAGTATTGCTTCGCTGGGAGAATGATGGTGAATTGCAAGGGATCCGAGGTCTGCCAGGTCAAGCACCTGTGAGGGCCTCGGACGAGGAGCGTTTCCTCTCTGAGTTTTCCTTTAAAACACGGCAGGTTCCTTCCTGTCTCCCTGGTCCGTGCTATGTGTGTCTGTCCTCCCGACACGGGAATTCAAAGAGTAAATACGTGGTTCCCCGAGGCTGCCAGAAGCACGCATCTTAGGTTTAGTGCATACATGGAACTGTCCGTCTTCTCCCCACAAAACCCTTAGCTGTTCCATCCCTCAGTATCCACCCTCCATTTTCTTCAGCGCCTTTTTCTCGACGGTGCTTTTTAGCTGCAAACTATCAAGTAACGTGTTCCATTCCGCGAGCTCCTTTCCCTTGCTTCCCACCAGGAGACAGTGCCCCGGGGGTTCTGTGTCTGTTCCCACAGGCTGTGCCGACTAACTGAATGCTCAGTGCAGCGCGAATGCCGGTAGCATTTTCTACCATCAAAGGTTACAGCACGTGCAGAGAGCTAAGGCGACTTCCTGGCCCCCACGGCCTGGATGGGGAAGGTGGAGATACTGTGCCCTTTGAGAAAGAGTGGGAAAGATGGGTTTGCCAACTCTGGTGTCTGTATCAATGGGCTCGTAACAACACAATGGAGAAATCTGGTATGAGCTCTCTATAAGAAAGAACTTTCTAGAAATGTGTGTGCATCGCACGCTTTTGACAGTCACAGCTGAATCCAAGTACACCTCACTTGTAGGGAACCTCATGTCACATTGCTGCCCAGTTATTCTCTCTGGGACGGTGACTCTGTCACGTCGTCTTCTCTGTTTCTTCACAAGGTTGATCTGCTTTCTAGGGTTACGTCTTTCATGTCTTAGTCTCTTTTTCCCCCTCATTTTGGACCTTCGAGGTTACCTGGAGGCCCTGGCCAAAGCCACCCTCACTGAAAGATGGGCAGTGACAGGAGATTTGGGGTGTGGAAGGGAGTAATTGTCCCAAGAATATCCTTGATCCCCTAAAAAGTTCCTTATCTTGGACCACTCTGTCTGAAGCTCTGAAAGCTATTTTACTCACAAATCCTAAACCAATGGGTATTTTTAAATAAGTTTTTAAGGGCTGAAATCATTTATCATCCAATGAAAACTTACCTGGAATCCCCCACCCTGAGAAAACACAGACAGCATTTTATTCACAGAAAGTCATTTCGTAAGTTCAAATACATAATATTTATCTGGTGTAAACTCAATGGACAAGAGCCAGAGCATTCTTTAGGCAGCTTTGAACGCCTGGAATCCACCCTCAAGATGACTGTTACAGACTTACGCACCTCAGCATCTAGTTCTCTCTGTAGTTTGTTCTCATTGCAGACGACTGACAAAATGACGATTATCAAAGTTTTAAAAAAGTTGCAAATGTCGGTTTTCTGGGCAGGTCGTGTGTGTGTGTGTGTGTGTGTCTGTGTCTGTGTGCACTTCACTTTGCAGTTTGCACTTCCTTCGATGAAAGAAGTTTGAAAGAGACACGATGGGACTTGTGTTTCCAAGCGAATGGCCCATAATCTCTCTCACATGCTCATGTCCCTCTATTGCTTAAAATGAATTTGGAAGGATACAGGAGTTTCGCTGCCAGTTTAATTTTCAGCTTTGGCAAATCAATACTTTCCGAATGTGCATAGAAATATTGTGAAAATTTTCATGCCAATATGTATGCATGTATATATATATATACTCACATGCATATTTAAATATAAAACACCTCAGTGTCAATCTCAGTCATTTATTCAGTCGCTTTTAACACCTCAATTTTTTTTTTTTCTCATGTGAGGCAAAATATCTATTGTGAGTTGACTGGAGACACTTTTTTCTCTGCACTTGCTAGCTTCACATTGACACTTTAAAGTATCGATTTGGGTCTATTCAGAACATTAAACACATGAGCCAGAACACAAACTTATAGTATCTTCGTCGTGTTTAGTTAACAGAATTTCTATAACTGCAAAAAATAGCATTAAAACAATAAAAATGTTAACCGGATATACACGGGCCATTGAAACAGTCACACCGGTGGCATTTTTTTAGGCAGAACTCATACACGGATTATCACATTTACTGAGAAAATATATTCGTGAAGGTCTGGGCATTAATAAAATTAAAAATGAAGTCAGATTGCCAAAAACTGGCATTTCGTAATCGCTCGAGTTCGTCAAAGCAGCATAAAATGACATCACTGCGTGGTAGACACAGACTTTTGTAAGAACCTCTCTGCCAACGGCTTTTACTGCCGTTGGTTTGGGACCATCAATGAAAGGTCACCTCATTTTTTTGCCAACTCATTTGACAAGTGTCACAGCGGGGTATGACCCTTTAAAATGTCCTCAGTTTTTATTCCGGTGTCAAGTGAACGAAAACGTCATGAGGGATCCCAAATTAACATCACCCCACGAAGCTGCTCCAGAATTTCTGACGTTGCGGAAATCTTGGGGCGAAACACTTGGTGTTTTGTTGTGTCGTTTGAGACCCCTGAGTTTTGTGATGATTTATGATGAAGCAACACCAGGTAACGAATACAACCGTCTTCTTTCCCCTGTGGTTCCAGAAGACCCCAGAAGACCAAGGCAGAACACGATGCGATTAAGGATTCCGTCCATCGAGGCATGGCGGACTCTGAGGAAAGGGCTGCACCCTCCTCGATGGCTCAGAAGTGTGAGGGTGTCAGCCACGTGTCTGCCACACCCCACAGCCTTGCGTGCCAATGCCCCCATGAATTCCACATGCCGTTTGGCTCCGGTCGCCATGATGACACGAAGAGTGAGTGTAGGGTCTATTAGCAGAGTCTGAAATGGGCTCAGTGGCCTCCAGGGGAGGGTGTTCATGAGAAACAGGACACAGTGACCCCATCAAAAAGAAAGGGCGCGCCGTTACTAACCACAGAACCTGGAGGGCAGAAGCGAAACAAAACAAGCCATGTTTTGTCTGTATCAAAAAAAGGGATGACCGTGTGGAGAAGGCAGAGACGTGGTAACAGAACGTCAGAAACACAGGAAAGAACACCGTCCGAGCGAGGCAGGCAGGTAAATGTCCACCGGAACGGAACCTCTCTCCTCCAGACCCAACACCGTCCCTGAGCCTGATCCCGTCCATGGAGGGAATTCTGGACAAAAAAGTCCAGTCCACTCACTGGACAGACACCAAAGCAGTAGCGCTGCTCTCGCTGGGAGAACTTTGCATTCATTGGTCCAAAGAGATACTTAACAAGTGTTGAATATTTATAAGGGACTGCTGGTTTCCTGCAGCGGCTGTAACACATGACCACAGAACAACATGTGTTTTTCATCTCACAGTTCTGGAGGTCCCAAGTCTACCAAGTACATCACTGGACCACAATCAAAGGGGGTCGCGGATCTGTGTCCCGTTCCAGATGTGCAGGGGAGAATCCACTAGTGTCATGTGCAGATTGTAGAGCCCAGCTGCCTCCTACGCTCATGGCCTCCCTCCCACCTCCAAAGCTGGAAATGGCCAGGAGCATCACACTCTGCTGGTCTCTCCCGCCTGCTCTTCCCCCATCAATAAGGACCACTGAGACCACATCGGGGCCACCTGGATAATCGAGAATAATCTCCTTATTTTAAGGTCGGTGAGTTAGCAACCTCCATTCCACCTGCAACCTTACTTCCACTCTGCTGTGTCAGACAATGTAGCCGCAGGTTCTGGAAATGAGGGCATGGGCATCGTTGGAGGGTTATCATCCAGCCTGCCTCAGACACCTTACTTTTCCCAGAGACACAATTATGCACGTGACACTGGCCCTGCCATCTAGGGCACCCCAGACTAAAGGAAAAGAAGACATGTGACAAAACAGTTCAACACTGTGACCCTAGAAGAACACACCAGAGGAGACGTGTCAGCAACAGAGACCAAACAAGTGTCCTCAAATTGGTGACATTTGAGCTATGCCTTCAAAGAACAAGGAGGGGGTTAGCAAGTGAGCAGATGGGAACGCACTGAACTCCAAGGAAAGGGAAGAGCATGGATGAGGCATTGAGGCAAGAGCCGACGAGCCAGCATGCAAGTGGGATTTTATTTTTATTTTTTAAAACTGAGAAAACGGGGTGAAATTAAGCAATTAAAAGTGTGCCATGCTAACAACTCTGGGGTTTGCCCTGTGAGATTAAGTTACCAAGGGGATCTTTTTATTTTTCCAAACAGGGTCTCATGGGGAACCTTCAACTATGACCAACCTCTCCATTGGGAAGAGGAGTGAAGGATGATGGAAAGGCAGAGCTTCAGCCCCACTCCCTAGGAAGCAGAGAGGACATGGGACACTAGACGTACAAGGGGTGGTGATGGATCTCTCTCATGTAGAGGGATACTGAGCAGTGTGACGCCAGCCCTGGTCTGATCAGACCTGCATGTGAGGACAATCTCTCCAATTGCAGTGTGGACAGGGGGGCACCGGAGAAAGGACTTGGACACGAGACCAGTCACCCTGCACCTGGACTCCCACAAAACGCTCTCAGTTTGCTTTCTGCTGACCACTTTCCTTCCTTTTGGGACAGTCCCCAAATCGGATACCTCCCTGTCCCTAAGTGCATGCTTTAATTTACAAACCAATGCTCCAATCTCTGAGTACCTGGTAACACCCATGCTGACCCACCCACTGGGATCTGCCTAAGTTCTGTTTTGGGGACATGCCAGCAGGAAGGACTGTGTTCCCTCAACCCAGACACTGGTGCCTGCCTTTCCCAGACCTCTCACTGAGGTCTCGGAATGATAAACTGAAAGTTTCCCAAACCAGAAGAAACTGCCTCATGAAACATACAAGTGGTCCATGCATAGAGAGATTCAAACCACTAGGGATGGCACAAACATGCACCGGTAACACACACAAGGAAGGACTTCATGAGGAGGAAGTTCACGCGGGTATCTTTAGGGCCGTGCCACCCAAACAGGGGTCTGTGGATGGCTGCCATTCCCAATGAGTTAAGTACAGAAACTGGGAAGGAAGCATTCTGAAATTTGCATAGTAACTGAATACAGTAATCGTGGTCTGTTGACTCATAATGACGATGTGAGCTTGTATTTTGTAAGTCTTATTTCATCTTTCTCGTAAATTATTTTGATTTACAAATGTGTTGGTACATGAAACGTTGGAAATTCTTTTTCTGAAGTGCTGTTTTAGGGTCTTTTCCATCTCCCCAATGCTGTGACTCAGTTAGACGCAGTTTCACCGGTGACAGACTCCCTCCAACACCTGTGCTCACTCTGCCTCCCTTTTCCAGTTAATCTTCCACCAAACGCCAGCCCCCCACCCTTCCATTGCTACTGTCTCCGCTCTTAGACCTTAGCTTTGGAATCTTAAATCATGCTGTCACACTTCAGCTCCAAGGAAAAGTACATCCTCAAAATTCTAATTTGCATTAATCAAAAGTGACTAGCTATTGAACGTCTAGTATGTTTCAAGCACTAGTGAGCACTTTCCATATATTATTTTATATCCTTATAATAACCTTCAGGGAAGTGAATCACATTACGGATGTCCAAAAACAGTAACTCTCTGAGCGGGTTTGGGGACCTGTGTACGCTCTTTCCACACTGCCATGCTTAATTCATACCACAGGATCGTGTCCAGCTTCACCAAATAATTATAATTTAATCTTTTCCTAGTTCAGGGTCATCATCAATCTGAAGTCCTGTCATGCTGACCTAGAACTATAAAAATGCTCTCCGCGAGGCGCCATGGCCCCTTTTCATGAAACCCTTTAATGATTTGAATTCTAAGTCCTTAATTGCAAAGGTTCTTTGCTAAACAGTCAAATTAATTATTTCAGAAGCATCATTTCAATAAGACATAAATCTTGATAAAAGCTCAAAGCCTGCAGAAATCATGAAAACGTCACTTATGTACTTTCACTTTTCAATGACAGGTTGTCGGGAACTGACATTTGATGATGCAAATCTACTTTTTAAGACCAAGGAATTATAGTGGAAAGATCTGAAACAGAAATGAGCTTAGAGCCATGCTCAGCAATCCCCGTCCCTCGCCCCAAGAAAAAGAAGTAACGTTTTGCCTAAAACCAAACTCTTTGAAAAGAATTACCATAATATCTAAATTCAAATACAGCATGGCCAAGAAAATAAGAATTCTTGTCTCACATCAAAAATCTGTTCTGTTTCCATCAGAATCTCAGTTCTAAATGACACAGAGATCCCAGTCTTTACACATTATCTCGTTAAATTCAAAGTTAACACTTGGGTATTTTCTGTGTCCCAGATAATTACAAAGCTCATTATGTACATTTATTCCTCACAAAATTCACACGGAAGAGGTATTATCATCCCCATTACAAAAATGAGAAAAACCAAGTGTATTAGTAAGCTACTGCTGTGTAACAAACAAGTCCACATCTCGGTGGCTTAAAACAACAGCCATTTATTATTTCTCATACATCTGTGAGTCTTGGGTCTTGGGAGGGGGTGGTGGGCTCAATCCTGCAGACACCTTGATTTGAGCAATTTTAGCCCCATGAGACTGAGTGTAATTCTCTGACCTCTATAATCATCAGACAATAAATCTGCGTTGCTTTACATTTGTGATAGTTTGTTGCAACAGCATGAGGGAACTAATATCCCCAAATCTCATTTCAATGACCCTCTGGACATGTCACCAGGTCAGGATTCCTCCGAGTTCTTGCTATTTCTAGCCTCCACGACTGAGCCCAGCAGATTCTGAAACATGCAGATGGTTATCTGGTGGAGAAGCTCACCCCCTTCTATCCCCAAGCCTGGGAGCCTCCTAACACCAGCCTTAGCTGTGGAGGCAGACAGGGGTGCATAGTTTGGAGCAAAACGGAAAGGATTATCGACATCTTGACTGGACCTTCTCATACACAAACCAAGACCTCAGTTTTTGACTTCCGTTCTCTGTGTCCTACTGGATACCAAGAAGCCAGCATGGAGCAAGGAACACCGTGCCGATGTTTCCCATTAAATGACGGTGAAAAAGGAAACAGAGACACAGTTAATTCACGTGGCCTCCATCGTAACCACTGTAATTGTTCAATGGATTGTGTAAAGTCAAAGCAAATAAATGAAGCATATCAGCCTTTTTATCACCTACATCGTACCAGCTACCTCCCCAGCTCCCCTTATCAAATTGAACCGAGGGAACAGAAGCAACAGTCACCGTGTTTTACATGCAGTGTCTCTGTAATCCCCACGGTCCTATCAGGAAACAGTCATGATGCCCACTTTTCTAATGGGGATTTGGAATCTTCACACTTTGTCTCTATTTAGACCCTATGCCCCCGTCTAAAGCAAATCCCATCCCCCATGGGTTTGACTCAATCACGTTTTTGCCCCAAACGCAGTGTGGGTTGCCAGTTTTCCGCACACCTTTCACACCCTCCCCTGACAACATGCTAACAACCTTTGTCTTGTGTTCTCTTGGCTGAACTAGTTGAACGTCTTCCACAAGGAAGAAGGGCAGCTGTCCTTTCTCCACCTCTGTATATAAATCAACAGCACGTTGATCTGCTTAAAGCCCATCAAATATGCTTCTGTAGTTTCCCATAATCTGGGACCCTCCCCCTCTCCTTCCACCCTCCCCACCGTTCACTTATGCAAAGTCTGAACAGGTAATAACCACAGATCAATCAAGCCTGATGAGTCCCCCGTGTCTGGAGTCTCACCCACGCGTCCCCATCATTTCTCACGCATTTTATCAGAAACTCACGCAGAGGGTCGGAGCATCTCTGCAAACTAGTGTTGGCTCCTTGACCTCTCTCTGGGGGATGCTAAGTCTGTTGGGGTCCCCCAACATTCACCATCCCACAATCTCCAATTGCATCTTGGGTAGTGACTGGGCACCATTTCATCATTACCTTCCAAGGGTTGATTTGTGGATCCAGCTTGGTCCGTCTCAAGGAAACCTCAGGTCCTGAAAATCTGGCCCAAGAGAAGAAGTCTTGGGGACACCCTGGCTTCCTCCTTCTTGAGCTAAGTGACCCTGAGCAGGTCAATCTCTTCCCTTCCTCTGTGTACGCCGGACAATACTCACATAGAGTATGACACATCCCCAGACATGCAGGATCTCGTATTTTGAATACCACAAACCAGGGCAGAGAACTGTTAAGCTTTGGGGTGGCTTTTGATTGGCCTTTCTAAGGTGCACGTGAGTTTCTCTAATACCTGCCTTGGATCAAGACTCACCACGCTGCAGGCGCACTCGCTGTGCTTCTGGAAGAGGCAAAACTTAGGTGAAAAACACGTGCGGGCTGGGATTCTAACAGAACTAGAATTTCAAAGGGCCCAATGTCAACGTACATGACCGTCGCGTTTCAGCGAGCACTTGAGTGTTCTCTGAGGCCATCGGGCTCGGCTTGAGTCCCTGGACAGGAAAGTGGAGCACAGGTGTGCTGTGTGGGGACCTACGATCCAGGAGAAAGGGTGACTGTTTTTGAACTGAAAACTGAAATCCGACCAACACCCATTAGTCACAGACCCGAAAGAAAACCACGGAATCGGAGTATTTAATTCATCTACGTGACAAATTACCTGTGGCTCTAAAACCTGGCGGGAAGCTTCCAGGAGCTGAAGCCCCACGAGAAAAAGAAAAATAGAGGCGAATGCTGGCGTGAGCAATTTAGCTCATAAACGGCATTATTCTAAACCTTCAAGCCTAACACTTGGGAGCATCAGAATGTGCTTGCCCATAATCTCTGAAGGAGAGAAAAATTAGGGGTATTCTTCTGGGCCTCTGCAAAGATGGACTGCCTGCCACACACATTTGCTTCTGCCAAACACACACCGAAATGCAAGCAGCTGACACCCAAGTGACCCAACGGAGATGCAGACAAAATATATTCATCTGAGGTGAACCCAACAACCTAACGTACACACAATATATTAACTAGAAAAGTAAAATTAACAGCCACAAGACTATTCATCAGACAGGAAAAGTGTGGCCTCTTAGCAAGAAAGACAAAGGGACAAATCCATTGCCTATTTTGAAAAACACCTTTGTAGTAAACTCTTCCAGGCTTTGCAATCATACAGACATATATATATTTTTAAAGATCTCTTCCCCTGGAAAATTACCATTCTTGAAAGGAAGATACCTCCTGGAACGTACCACTCAAAAAGAAAGAAAAAAAAAATCACATTTACATAAAAAGATGATCATTTCCTTTCTTACATTCTGAAGCACGTCTGAGAGGGAGGAGAATTGGCGAAATCAGGAAAGGGCTGCTCTCGAAAAACCCAGCCGCTAGTCAAGCACGGAAACGATGCCAGATGTTTGCATTTCTCTGAGGGTCTCCCGAGAAAGGAAGGCAATTAGATGTCACCTTTCATTCTTGTGTTCTCAGCGTCATCACCAACAATGGCACACGTACTGCAGGTGACACTCTGTCATTGTGAGACTAAAGCGTGGACAGAATTTTACTCCAGGTTTCCTTGGCAGGGAGGGGAAGGGGGAGGAGAGAAAGCCAAGCGTATAAAACAAACCCAATTAACCACGTTAGTTGGAAATCTGAGTTCAGCCACTATAATTACAGGGCATGTTTAAGCCAGTTACAGGTAGCATGCGACGGGAAGCTTTGCGGTGCAGACCTTCTGCAGGGGGGTGACAACACAGCACCACAATAACGCCAGGGAACAACAGCCCCACTGGCACTGGGGAAGGTGACGTAACATGGGTGTCCCCTTAACGCCTGCGTCATCGTACCCCAACGTCCAGGCAGGGACACGCAGTTCTCTCTCTCGCTCCCCTCGTAAGCAGCAAAGCACCTTCCTGCCTCTGTGAAATGATGGAGCGATGCCACATGGGCCCCTGGGCACCTCCAAGTCCATGATGGTGAAATCCTAAGCAATGCCGACTATTTCCCACTGCAAGGTGTGTGTTTGTGGGCCACTGGGTGTGAGAGAGGGAAGCTGAGACATCTGTGAAGGGACACGCCAACTTCCACACTTCTGTCTGCCTGATCCCCTTTTCCATCACATCCATTTGGGGCAAAACTAGGGTGGGAGTTTGGCAAAACGACTTCACTAAATTATTGTGAATTCCCTCTCGAAACCATAACTGCAAAAACCATTTGCTACGCTTGTACCATTTTATTCAGAGGGAGAGAACAAAGGGGATTATTTCATTTTTAATAAAGACATGAATGTCCTTAATTCGCTCTGTGTGTGACACATTCATTATGGCAACACAATGTGATTCTCATGCTCCTGCTAAAAACTCCCCCCGTCTTGGCTCTCCAGTCCAGAGTCACTGGTGTTAATGAAAACTCAGTGGCCTCGTCAGGTCTTACCATAGTTCGCCCTTTATTATTATTTTTAATTGAGGTTAAACTCAAATACCATGAAATTAATCACTGTAAAATACACAACTAACGCCATGGCACTTTCACAGTGTTTTGCAACCCCCACCGCTGTCTCGTTCCAGAATATTTTCATCCCCAAAAGGGACACCCCTGATTCCTCCCTCCCCACAGCCCCTGGCAGCCACTAATTTGCTTTCTCTCTCTGTGGATTGGCCTCTTCTGGACGTTTCAGGGAAATAGTAATAGAATCACACAACATGAGTAGTCTTGTGTCCAGTTTCTATTACTCAGCATGTTTGTAAGGTCTGTGCAGAGTGTAGCACGGACCAGTCCTTCTGTTCTTATTATGATGAAACAATATTCCACTTCTTTTAGTTTCCCATCTTCCAAATTGTGTATGACAATACCACCCTATTTTCACATATAGTTCTTATTTTAACACTCAAACTCATCTGTGGCTTTTCTGCCCAGAACAATGGCAATACATAAAAGGTTTCAGAGAATTAGGGTCCCAAATCTCAGAACGTTGAGAAGCAGACGAAAAAAGAAAAAACTGCAGAGATGGAGAAATACATGTCATCAACCATCTCAGACTGCAAAGACTGTGTTATGGGTTTCTTTTTTTTTTTCCTTTAGCTTCTAAAAATTGAAATGCATGCTTTGAAGACACTGCGGAGCCGCTTCTTAAAAGCTCATTTCAATGACTAGTTCACAAGAAATAATACCAAGGCATCGATTGCGTCACTGTGAACTAGAGAGCCGAATTTGAAATGGATATTTATCTTTAATCCTTCTCTTTTACTGTATTCTTACGTGGATTGCACTCAGATAGATTGTAGCTTCCACTACCCAAGATGTCCAGCCACGCTGTCCTACACGCTCCCCCAACAGACACCACGTTCTGAGTTGAAAGTCTGGCTCCATAGCTCACACAAGCATCACTCTTGGTTGCCAGAACACTTTTCACCAGCATTTCCTAAAATACGGTCAGGGAAGAACAGTTTTGAAGGACGCTAGTGATGCTGGGAAGAAGAGGGGGAAAGGCACTGTGCTCGAGAAACTCTGCAAATGTTTGAATTAAATAAGCTCCGGCCAGTTTCCTATCTCCCGGATTTCCTGATGTGCCCATCTGCAATATGCCACTGCTGCATGAGGGGCAGACATTAGAACATGTGTCCGCTTTGTGCAGTCTCACAAAGCTTCCTTCAAGAAGCTCCTACCAATGAGGGCTAGCGTTCCTGAGCACACGCGATGGACAACGTCACTCTCGAACTTTTTCAGATACGTACTTATGTCTTAGAATGCAAAGTGATTTAGGAGCGAGCGCCCCATGCATTGGGGAAGGTGGGGGGAGACATAACAAGGGCTTCAGGGCAGCAGAGCACACACTTCACCACATCCCTAATATCCGGGTGTGATGTGTTGCACGTGCAGGCCGACTCTGTTGGAGTTCCTCGGATCAGAGAGGAGCAGGAGGAGAAAGAAACGTGCTCTGTTTAAAGAAGAGAAAGGGGTAGGAGGGCACCTCTCCATCCGTGAGGGTTCACTGCATGTGTCTGCCTGACTGAACAGGTGATTACTGACGCCAGCCACTGGTGGTGGTGGTGGGGGCTCAGCCAATTCTGGGGAGCTCCCTCCAAGGGAAGGTGTGCTTTAGAAACATCATCTCCCAGGACAGGAAGCTAGAGCATCTGACCTAAGATACCATCCAGCCGGCCCTCAGCGGAGAAGAAGGGAGACAGAGGAGCTTGACTGAGCAGCTGTCAGCCAGCGGAGAACGGTCCACGCCATCTGCAGGTGACCTCGGGATGCTGGGTCCTGCACCTACACACTGGGGTGTACGACACCGTGAGGGCGTGTTCCCTGACACAGCTATTTTGAAAGGCCTCTTGGTTTTGAAAGGCCCTTTATTGTCAGGTGACCAAGCCTTAGATGCAGAAAGCATGCCGTCATTACTCTGTTGCACGAATGCGAGACTGGATGAACGAATTGCTTCCTCAAGTTTTCCTCAAGTGAATGGTGCCACGTGTGCCAATATTCCAAACGGTGTTCACTGTGCATTCAGAACTCGGAAAGAAGCAATGAAAGAGTTCCCCAACCCCTTTTATTCCTGTGCTTTTCAGATTCCACAGCACATTAAATGAGCTATTAAAGTGAACATTTTAAAAAGCACCACTGAAAGATACTGAGTAGCTCCTGTGATCCCTTTATGTCTTCTTAACTCCTTTTGAAGAACCTGTTTTATGTTCTCTATAGAAAGGGAACCAGGCAGCAAAGTGTCCCGAGGGTCCACTTAGAGGGCATATAGGCCTGAAGCCCAGCCAGTCTGTATTTTAGTCACAATGGTATGATTTTCAGATTGTCCTGGGATTTCCCATGATCCCATTGATAGTTTGAAAAGTCAAATATTTATGATAGACACCGCCCAAGTCCACAGACAGGGTTTACAAAGGTGAGAGAAGGGGTGGTGGTCACTTGCGATATTCACTCAAGACGGTCCCTGTCCCATACAAATATATTGAAAGCCACAAACATGACCGCATATGTGATTTTAAGTTTTCCAGCAGTTCCGTGAAAGAAAAACAGGTGAAGTTGCCTTGAAGAGCATGTTTTATATAAACCCAGATACCCAAATCATTCCAAGGTGTAAATATTTTGGAAATTATGGAGACACTTCACATTACGTTGTTTTGTACTAAGTCCCTGAAAGCCGGAGTGCATTTTGCAATGACAGCACATCTCAATTCAGACGCACCACGTCTGTAGTGCCGATGGCCACGCGTGGTGAGCAGCTGCCATACTGGATCGTATAATGGTACCTCGCTTGTGGTGGCTGGCCGTGGGCGGCGCCGTCGAAATCGGTAAGTTTTGGTATACAGAAGGGAGTATCCATGGCTGCTCCACAGGTTGAAAATGTCTTTCTGTTACGTGCTACACCTACCTCCGATCCCTAATGGAGCCCATATCTGTGACTCTCTGTCAGGTGGTGGAGGAACGGTGGTTTAGAATATTCTGGAAAGCTGCGTTTAGATGTAGGCAAAAAAATAAGAGAGGAAACTTTGGGAGTACAAAATACTTCAATCCTTGGAATAATACTAAGTTGTCCAGCCCGGCCTTTCGGGAACCACCTGTCCCCCACACAATGCCATACTCACCAAGAAATGTTCTTATTTGCCAATTATAATATTTTTGTCCTTTCTTCCCCTAACTGAAGTAGGACCTTGCATTAGCCTCTTACGGCTGCTGTCACACATCACGTATTTATTAGCTTCAATCAACTTTACTATCTTAGAGTTCTGGAGGGCAGAAGGTCGAAGTGGGTCTCCCTGGGCTAAAACCCAAGGGTCAGCGAGGGATTCATTTACTCTGGAGGCTCCAGAGGGAATCTGTTTCCAGCCTTTTCCAGCTTCTCGAGTCTGCCTGCCTTCCTGGGTTTACCGCCCCTTTTATCCTCAAGGACAGCAACAAATGGGTGACTCTTTCTCACATCTCTCTCATTCTTCTGCCTTCCTCCTCTTCATTTAAAAAGACCCTGGAGATTCCACTGGGCCCCTGGATAATCCAAGACACTCTCCCTGTTCTTACGGAAACCTTGATTCCCTCTCTGCCACGGAAGGTGACATAGTCATAGGTTCTGGGGATTCAGACACAGCTGTTCGGGGGCGGGGCATGATTTTCCCTACGTCACCCTCCTTCTATTATAATCCTGTTTTGCAGTTAATCTGATTGTGCTTTGAGAGCCTACATTCTGAAGCAAAGAGCTCAACCAGAGCAGGAAATGTTTCCTTCCAGAGCAGGGTCCACCTTTTATTTACTGGGACCTCTTGCTGCCTATTCACGTTTCATTCTCCTCATAGTTTTCAGAGCGATTGTGCTGAACCGAAGTGACTTCTTGTGAGCCTAAACCATTCTAAAGCTTTAGCTTTAAAATATGTAGCTGAGTTTCTGTTCCAGACCTGCATCTAGACACGACCCGTTGAAAATATTTCCTACCACGTCTGTATACATTCTCTCTCATTCAGAGACTTGCAGAGGCTGCATCACAAGACAGGCTTGTTCTTCCCATGAGAAAAAGGAAAGAAGCGAAGCCAAGAAAACATTATAACACTTTGATTCACTTGTAAACGTGTCAAGTTGGGGAACGAAACAACATACTTGACACCAAATATTCTGACCATTTAGCAGCATCTTCTCCGGAGCGTCCATGATCAGAAAGGCACATTACCTTTGAAAATTACGAGTCTGGGAACGAGTCATTGAATTTTAACTGAGTGTCATTTTTTTTCTTTTTTAGGCAAAATCATTTAATTGCCATTTTTGGGGGCTTCCCAGTAGATACCTCTATCTTGGCCGATATGCAAACAATGGAACTAATTTACACAAAGCTCACAAGTAAAAACAGATACACATCTAAGCACATTAAGTTGACTTAGCTCAATAAAACCACCTTTCCCACCCCCACCCCCCACCGTTGGGGGTTACAAGTAAATTAGTAACCAGAAGTCAAACAGGAAATCAAATGTGCTTTCAAAACAAGGAGCCATGGTGATGGGAAGAAACATTTTTCTTCCTTAACATTTATGCTTTTGACTTTTTCGTGCTACTTGCGTTATACCACGGAATGCAAAATTGTACGTGATTAATAAAATATTAATAAACAGTCAGCTAAATTCAACCATTCCTGAAAGTTGTTGTTTCGTAATTTAATGTGTGCTGTACAGATGGCACCCTTGGAACAGTGTGTTTCACAAAAGAACAAGACAAACAAATGAGAAACAAAAACTCATAGACACAGACAATAGTTTAGTGGTTACCAGAGGGTAAGGGGGGTGGGGGGTGGGAGATGAGGGTAAAGGGGATCAAATATATGGTGATGGAAGGAGAACTGACTCTGGGTGGTGAACACACAATGGGATTTATAGATGATGTAATACAGAATTGTACACCTGAAATCTATGTAACTTTATTAGCAATTGTCATCCCAATAAACTTTAATTAAAATTTAAAAAAAAAGAAAGAAAGTGTGTTTTAAATACCAAAGAAAGAAAATTCCTTCAATCCACAGGTACTTGCTTAGCTCTGGGACTGTTGACAGAGTCAGGGAAGCTGTGTCCTATGAAAGCGCTGAAACGTGCAGACGGAGGGGTGGAGGGCAGGATGAAACAGAGCCCATGCTGACCTGCAGTGTCTACAGGAAGGGGCACACCTGTTTGTCATCTGTCTTTGGAGGATGGGCCCCCTTGTCACTGTGACAAAGGACTGCAGAGTTAGCTGTGTATTCATCTGTGTCTCACACAGACTGTTTCACAGACGATGAGGACCAGGGGAGTTCCACTCAAGGAGACGAGCACCCCACAGATTCGCTCAATTCTCTTGACAAACAAGTGTGAGGGCCTCCTGTGCAGTCAGCACCATTTTGGGGAGGGGGGACCCAGCAGTTACCAAGATGGATGAGAACCTCAGCTATGTGAATCTCATACTATAGAAGACAGGAACTGCCCTGTCTGTGGGGGTGGGGAGAGAGAGAGAGAGAGACAGAGAGAGAGAGAGATCCTCAAATTTGCTCTCCAAATGAAACTAGTGCTGGATGATGAGAAAAAGTCCATTAGGTCCCAGCGGATGGACTTGGGGTCCCATTCGAGGACAGACATGGGTTTCAGTCAGAGGAAGCAGTGGGGTATCTATAGTTCCTCATTGCTCATGGGAGGGCACTGGTCATCGTCCAAGAATCTTTCCTGTACTGAATATTCCCACCAGGTTTTACCTTTTCTAATTGCTGACCACCCTAAGAAGCCCTCTGCAAACGAGATGTACGCCAATCTACCAAAGCTTCCCTAAAAAGCACAATACCCCTACCCCTCAAATGTACTGTCAGTGCTGTGGGGTCCCCATTGTTTTCTGGCTCAAGAGCAAACAGAAATTTACCTAGTGCATTCTTTGAACTAGGTAAGAACTCCAGGCACTGTAGGTTCAGCAGTGATAAAAGAAACCATGTTCCTGCCTTCATGGAGGTCCCAGTGAGGTTGGAGGAGAAGTGGGTGAAGGTAGAGGTGGAGATGGTGGTGGTGATGGTGGTGATGGTGGATGACGTGGGGATGGTAGTGATGGTGGATGAGGTGAGAATGGTGGTGATGGTGATGGTGGATGACGTGGGGATGGTGGTGATGGTGGATGAGGTGAGAATGGTGGTGATGGTGATGGTGATGCTGGAGGAGGTGGTGATGGTGGATGAGGTAGGGATGGTGATGGTGATGGTGGAGGAGGTGGGGATGGTGGTGGAGGTGCAGGCAGAGCTAGACCTGGTGGTGATGGTCATTGTGGTGGTGTTCACAGTGAAGGGGGAGATGGGCAACAAATAAACAAATTAAAGTGCTGGAAGGCAACAGCCACCAATAAGTGCTGAGCAGTAAGTGGAACATACACAACGGGAATCAATGGACCTGGTAGCTACTTTGGATGCATGGTCAGGAAAGACGTCTCAGAAGCAGTGACATTCATCAAGTTCTCAAAGCTGAGTGGCCGGACGCCAGGCTCCCTGTGCTGCATATTCATGATTACGATCGACTGAACAGGTTGAAAGGTTCAAGTACACTAGCAACATAAACGTTCAGAGAGAAACTTTATGGCCAGAACATGAACGTACTAGCTGTTGTATATAATCCTATTCAGATTTTCTATAAACATTGGGGGAATTTCTCGTGAGAACTTTTTTTTATCACATCACCTAAACTCTTTGGAGGGGAAAAGATTCAGATTGACGGTTAGATTTGTTTTAAGGTTTTCTGTGTGTGTCTCTCTATCCAAATGTCTTTTCTGAGGCCTCGGAAAAGTATTTCTGTTCCTATCAATTTACTTGCTAGGAAGCCTACTTCACTTCTGATATCTTTATGTTCTTAGGACTATTTCTGTTCGAAGGTGCCTGAAGCTGCAATGACCTTGTATACACGGATCCCACTCTGCCTCTCCCGCTTCCCTCGTGTCCTCCTTAGAGCCCTCCATCAACAAATCACTTACCCATGACGCCTTCTCCCAGGCTGTATTCTAGGGAACCTAACACTCACTCTGAGAGCGAAGATCTATTAAAAACCAAAAGGGCAGTGGAACTGTGGGAATCGGTGGTGCTATGGGGGAACGTATTCTGAAACAGGGAGTCTTCTGATCACCTCTTCTGAGGAAGCCTGGAAAGAGGCCAGTTACACACGAGACCTGCTCTAATCACGGAGCTGTAGTCTTCAAAACGCCACATCTGCCATCTTCATTTTCACGGGCTGCGCTTAACTCGGCCACTAAGTGAGAGACAAAGGCTAGCAGACACCGCAGGGGAGCGGTGCTGAGGGTCCAGGCACCAGCTGCCAGGGACCAATTTTCCTAAGAGGTTTCCCTGGATACTGGACTTGCAATGTCAACACCAGGAAATACCACCCAAACCAGGATGCGTTGGGTCACCTAGCACCGGCGTGCAGCCACCTCTCATGAATGCCTAAGGTTTTGTCATCCTCGTGTTTAAATGGCTCTGTATTAGCTCCCTGGGGCCCACAAACTGGGTGGCTCAAAACGACATAAATGTATCGTCTCAGCTTTGGAAGCAGGAGGTATGAAAGCAAGGTGCCGCTCCTGCTATGGTTCTGTCTGAGGCCAGGAGGGAAGGGGCTCTTCCAGGCCTCTCTCCTTGGCTTGTCGTCTTTCTCCCGTGTCAGCACATACTCTCTTCTGTCCATCCGTGGGCCGTTACCTCCCCTTTTTATAAGGACACCAGTCATACTGGGTTACAGCCCACCCTAACGATTTCATTAAATCGGGTTACTTCTGTAAAGACCCTATTTCCAAGTAAGGTCACATCCTTAGGCACCAGAAAAATGGATGTAAACATATGTATTGCGGGGTGGGAGGGGGAACAATTCAACACAAAACAACTTACAAAGCCAAGGACGAACAGGCAAAAAATCAGTGTGCTCACATAACTCCATCATACAAGCTACAAAAGTTCTTTTTGGACAAAAACCACTCAACAGGAAGCTAACAGGGGAGTTCGATTGCATCATTGAACAGCAGACATTGGGGCAAATCCTATGTGGGACACACCTGTCCAACATCACGAAGACCATCCCACTCGGTGTGTCACCTCAATCAGCTCGCAGGAAGGAAGAGCTCTTCAGAGGAAGAGCTAACAGTCCTAAGTACCCCCTGAAAAGTCCCCAGACCATGGGACATACGGTTACATTAAAAACCAACTCAGTCCATTCCATGGCTCGAATTCCTTCCAGAGGTATCTACATCAGAGCAGACTGGGGTGCGTTAGGTGGGAACAGACATCTTCAGTTTGGTGGAAAGGCAATAACTCAAGAGCCCAGAGGACAAAGGAAAACACACATGCTGTGCGAGGGAGGTCTGCAATAACGCAGCACTGGCTTACTCACACATTCTGTGGATGTGCTTTGAATGATAATCGAGGAGCGTGTGGATTCAGTCCTGCCTTTGGTGTTTAATATTAAATAGCTTTAAGCATGTCATCTCCTTCCCTGTACGTGAGATTCCCTCGTTCGTAAAATAAAAGGGATAGTAAGACATCTATGTTTATCTTTATTTCTAGGATACTGTGGTGGAAAAGGCAATTTTACACACACGTAAACATTTTTTGAAGGAAAATGAATCCTTCCAGCTCAGTGGAGTACCGTAGAGGAAACATTTCCTTTAATAGATGCTGGCACACTGGTGGCCTAAACCACGCATCCAGCATCAAACAATGAGACATTCATCCCCAATTCATGAACAGGACTTCACCGATTAAGTCTACATTCGAGTGGCTCAAAGATTTTTTTAATCTTTTTTTTTTTTTTTTAAACAAAGTAAGCCTATTAAATGCACCGGGACTATAATCAAATAACGAATTGGCAATTACGGAATGTCATACGCTATGTCCGTTAAACGTGTGCTAGGAGCGGAAAACACAACCATCTATTACACTCACCCTGTATTAGATACCCGTCAACACCCATGGGCAGTAGGTAATTACCTGCTTTTTACTGGCACTAAAAAAACTAGTTGTCATTAGATTGATGGGGCAGCCCATTTATTCTCGTGCTCTGCTTCTGCGTCAAATCGCATTACATCCAGACAGAACCTGAGAATATACAGCCGTTTTTCCATTAGGCAAAACACTAATCAGAAAAATTAAAGTTTAAACACCTCTCGCAGAATTCAACTAAATGCCACGTTGAGGATTTTTTTTTGTCCCCCAAACTGAGCACTAAATGAATCATAAATGCTAATTCTGCACCACAGGTTTTTCCCTTATTCTTTTTTTTTTGGTCTCATTCTATTGCAGGTTTTAAAAATACTTGGTCCACTCGATGTGAAAGCTGTGGTGTTAATTAGCTCATGCGTATCTAGCAGTAAACATCTTTCAACAGAGACAACAGAAATAAAAACCCCACCTTATTTTATTAATAGGGTTCAGTGATTACTGCTTGCTAAATGCCCCCATGAATTGTTTCAGACCAGGTATGAAGGAAACAGACCACCAACAGAGATGTAAAGTTTCTGAGAAGATGAGGGCTTGTCTGCAGACAATTCAGTTATCGGTATAGATGTCAATCAAATGTCTGTACCTGCAACGCCCAGCTACCCATGAGGAAGCTGAATGTGGGGAAATACGGGCTGTGTTCACATGCCCCAGATGAGGGGGGAAGCTGTACCATTCTGGTGAGTTTAACCCATCCAGATGCCAATCAAATATTCCAAATGAATAAAAGTACCTCCCCTCTTCTTATCAGATATATTGGTTGCCTTTATGTGGGTAAGTTCCCCACTGTACCTCCTCACTTGGATTAAATAAATATTCAAGTATCATAGACTACAGTTCCGTCTGGCAGAGTGAAGCAATAATCGTGTTTCTCTCCAGAACACGAGTACTCTTTCCTCTGAGAAATGACACTTATCTGGATATTGACACTTAAATATCAAATTCTAAGAACAACCTCTCTTTTCATACCTATTATGACTCAAAGACTTGGAGGAAGATCCATTGTTGTAAATGTCTTTCTTATACTTACTGGCAACACATGTTAACTAGTCTTTGAGGAAATTCAAATGGTTCCTTCAAAATGTAAATGTGTCTAGACATGATTTTTATCCACTGTACCGTCCACTTCCACCCCCCACGCACAAATGAGCACCCTTCCAGACTCTTTTGATTTTGAACAATTGTGTCTGCTGCGGTTCAGTCACATACAACAGGCACCGTTCTGTTTTCCACAGAAAATAATAAACACAGAACATGTGTTTACAGATCAATGGTTAGGTCTCTAGGAAGGGATCCCAGAGGGACATGACAAAAACAGCACTGCAGGTAATGAATGGCTGGTTCTGCCACAGCTGGGGGACCAGGAGTCTGCTTCTACCACTTAAGCCAGAACCCCACTTAACCTTCCCGACTGCCCTGGGATGATAACTTTTGTCCCCACCTGCCTCAGTTCCCAGTGCCAGTCTTAAGAGAATGCATCTGATTGGTGGACCTAAGTCACATGCCTAAAACTAGCTGCAAGGGAGTCTGAGAAACGTGATTTTTAGGCCTTCAGCTTCTGCAGTCTAAGATGCCACACTTGAAGGATATGGGTATAGATGCTGAGTCGGTGAACTAACCTTAGCTTCCTACATCACTGGATGCAGGTGTATTGTCTACATATACGTTTGTTACCTTCTCAAAAGCAACTGTGGCTAAGTTAACTATTGTTCTGGAACTTGGGATAATTTTAATCAGTTTGCCTTTCAAATTATATTATGTATCAGCAGACAGGGTTATAAAGTGAAGTCCGGACACAAGTGTATATTTATTTGAACTCCTGTCTGTTTGGATACTCTTTCAGAGGACAACTGTCTAAACTCACCCTGACATAGGAAAGAACATGAAGCCATTAAAAAAAAAAGAAAAAAAAAGCCCACAGACCAAAAATTCTCTCTGAACCACATAGATTTCAATATGGCAGGGAAGCATGTGGTCCCAGGACCGAGACAGGACCACAGCGTGGAAAGCTTTCCTGTGGAGTTACCAGGGAAGGATCAGATTTCCCTATAAGCGCCCAGCAGTAGGGTTTGAGGTAGAATGCGGTACAGTCACAGAAGGCAGCTGATGAGTGCTCTGGATGAAGCCAGTTCCATAAGTAACACCCCCAGGCATTTATCAGGGAGCTCACACAACCCTAACTAACACGCACGTCCCAATGGCAGAAATACGATGACTGCACTTGTTAGTTACTCATCTGACTCTTCACTGTGCATCAAACTGTCCTTGATTTAAAACATAAATAAAGAGGCTGTTAAAATAAGGGTTCTCAAGCCTCACTTCCCCAAATCCCGGGCTTAGGCTCAAAGACCTGACCCCATTCCCCAAGTGATGAGGACAAAGGTGGCCCAGCTATGTCCTGTGGAGAAACTTGACAACATTGTGGGGAGCGTGGAGAGTGTGTGGGCTGGTAATTAAGGTGAATGCAAAGGAAAGTGAAACCCTGTCCAGCGCCTGAATTTTCTCTAGGTTAGAAATGCGTTGAGCTGACTACAGCAGAAAGGGCATCTCCTGAAGCTGGCTTAGAGTCTTAGATTTGAAACTCAAAGCTACCGGTGTGGTCTGTTGGAGATCCTCCAAGCTCTTCCCACTCCCCCTTATAAAATGCAAGCACACATGATTTTCCGTTATTACTTTGTGTTGATTGCACTGCTATCCTTGCCCGGGCATCTGCCTTGCATAGTTCAAGTTTAAAGAAGAGAGCAGTGTTAACATCTGTTGTGTAAATGATGGAATAAATCAGACTTCTCTCTGATTCTGCCCATCTCCAATTATCATGAACGACATGAAATTCTCGCCATTGAAGTACCGTCTGTGGCATCTGATGGAGAGCTTTACCCACTTTTCATGACCTGTTTTCATGGGATATGTTGCACACCTTTCAACAGGAAGAACGTCCCAGTTTTTAATGAAGAGTACATCCGAAATCCTTCCCACCAGCAATCACAAATAGCCACGCAGACCTACTTCCAATAGCGGTGATAGCTGGCTGGCTATAGACGAAAGGGTTTTCATGCAGCAGTCCTTACGTCTGACGTTAAAGATCGAGAGGTCCTTTGCATATAATCACTCACGGCAACGCACAACTTGTCCAAGCCGTTGCTCAGAAGTCGGGTTCTTTGTTCGGTCACAGCCTTTTCTCTTGTCAGGACGGCTTGTGAAGCAGGAGTGACAGTAATGAATGGTGTGAGGATGTTGAGAATAATTTCCAGTGGGCAGTTTCACGGTGCCAAGCGTCTACTGAATATCCTACTAGATGGAATAAAGACTTTTCTAAATGAAAACTTAGGGGCATGTAACACTTACCCTCAATCACTGGAGATGGTCTACATGCATTCCTAGCGGCCTGGGACCACACGACCTGCAAGGTCACCATTCTGTACTGCATGAAGGAAGCAGGTGATGGCCAGGGGGGAAACACCTGCGTGTCACCTTGCTGTGACAAGGCTTGATGCTCGCATGCAAGCTCGATTATCTTTGTGGGTTGGACAGGACGGCACTGAATTTTGTTGCTGAAGTCTCTCTCTCTCTCTCTCTCTCTCTCTCTCTCTCTCTCTCTGCCATTCGGCATGTGTTCTGGAACTGAGCATGGGACAGAAAACGTAATCTACACACACGTCATGTATCCAGTCTGATGCAAGAGTGACTGTTCAGGATTCAGAAGACGTGGGATTGGGTTGAACTCTGCTTCTCCCTATTTCACGTGGGGCAACTGTTTTCTTGCCTCCAGCTCTCAGTTTCCTCATGGGAGACAGATAACTTAGGTTTGGATTCGAATGATGACGAAATCTTTAAGGTGCCCCTCTTCCGTGTCTCTGTCATTTAAAATACTGTCCTGCCCAAAATTTAAGATTGTCCAAAAGGCTCCCCTTCCAATCATATGGAGTTAGTTTAAAAAAACAAAGAAAAGAAAAGAAGAGAAAAGAAGAAAAACAGAGACAATGGAACATATTTTGACGTAACTATTTCTTTATTTTTCATTTCCCAACCCACTTGGCACCAAATTACCTGTCTTATCCTAAATCTGTCTGGTAGCAAGCATTCTGCAAGTCTATAACTTTTTAAAAAGAGATTTCTATATTGACACGGACCTTTAAAAAGTAATTGTAAAACAGAAATCTATTCTAATTCATAAGCACATAGAGAAAAATGGGACATAATAACACAGGCGTTTGCTTACTGCCCCACGACTAGAATTACAGTGTCGCCCTGCCATTTACTGTATGCATCCATCCATCCATTTATTTATTCATTCATTTAACTGATATAAATTGACCACCAAGCACTGGGCACTGCTAAGTTCTTTTCACACAGCTGTGGTCTCTTTCCTCACAACCCTGACATCTTAGCAGAGGAAAAAGGAAACAAATAAACCAACACCCCAGAGCCCATCGGTGGAAAATGAGACCTCACATGGCTTCTTGGATTCGAACCTGCCAGAAACACGATTTGCTTCCAGGTGGCCTCTCTGCCAGCTGCCAGCTTGGTCCAGATGTCTGGGCTTTTCTCAGTCGTCAGCAAGTCCACACAATATGTGTACTTCTGTGGTCAGTGATCCAGAGTCACTGGGCCGTTTAGAGCTTATGGAAGCAAACACGACTGCCTGTTACAAATGCTCCCTGACGTAAGAGAGCAAATACACGTTTCTATAGCAGACAGCCTCCGACTGGTCCAAGTGTGACAAAGCTCGCTTCTGTGCATGTGGAAAGTGGGAAGGGCATCGCGTAAGCAGAGGGGAGTGTGCTTAGGTCAGACTCTGCTTCACATACCTCTGTCGTCAACTGAATGGTAATTAATTATCCTCTGATCCAATGGCTTGTATCCTGGAGGTGCCCAGCTCTGTATTTGCAAAGCTACGCGCTGCTGAATTGGAAGAAACGTTAGCATTGTGCGATTTCTGTTTTGTTTCCAATGAATCCGCTCCAAGTAGAAGTTAGTGATTGCTTAGTCCCTCACACGGAAGAGGTTACAAGGCGTTCTGTGCAGGCACTGGGGCGCCTTGCTTGTTGCCATTTATTTTTATTTTCAGCAAACTGCTACCCTCTGCCACTTACGAGTCCCCGTGAAAGAGAATTTCCAGATGACGCTACCTACTTGTCCTTAAGTTAGCTCTCAGGAAATGGATGTGACTTAAAGCCTTCTACAAAGAAACCAAGAGGGGACTTGAGACAAGGAACGCCAGCGAGCACACACACTCACACTCACACTCACACTCACACACACACACACACACATACATACACACACTCACACACACACACCGCAAAGCATGCAGCTGTCATAGTACCTAACTCTGGTCAGCCAATCTCAGGTTAAAAGCAATGGCTCGCCAGTAAAGCCTGACACAACCCTAGCTCCCACGCCAAGTTTTCTGAGTTTTCACAAAGTTCACTTCAAAGAGCGACTTGCATCCACTGCTGGGAACGAGGAATATCGCCGTTAACGTAAATTGTGCCACAAGACATCACATCACAGTCTGGTGTGTAAATAATTTATTAAAAATAAAAAGAGAGAAACTCATGGGGATTTTATTGTTTTATCCATGAGGCTGGGAGACCACAAAAGTTGGGAGGACACAGTGCTACCCCACTCCCCATTCCCCTTAGGAGGACATGGAATGGTTAGTGGTCACCTGTGAATGTCACAGCTGTCTTTGACGTTAGGGAAAACCACAGGAAAGTGATGCAATGCAAGTCATTCAGCCCACAAAACCCGTGACCGCATGTGGTTTAATCTAATAAAACAACACCCGGAGTCCACATCAAAGTCTGTTTGAGGGTCAGGTTTAACCCGTCCCTCTGATCGGTGCTGGACATACGATGGCTAACACAACACCCACTGTCCCCACCCTCATAGAGCCCAGAGTCTCCTCAGGAAGACACACAATAGATACTGTTACTTTCTAAATCACAACCTGTGACGACGCATAAGAAGGAAATAGGTCAACAATGTATACTCTGATGGTACAGAGTTTTACATCGACTGAAGAACAGTTTGAGGTGGGTGCAAACGTCAATGCGTTCAGTGCCTCCTGGAGCAGAACTGCTTTCAAGGTTATCTCTGGAGGGGTGGTATCAAAACAAATGAAGTCATTTGCCCCGCTTCTTCTGCTTCTACTTCTACCCAACCTACAACTGATAAGGGATTATCCAGCTGCTCATTGTTTATATACCAACCCAGAGGCCAAATCTAGGCTACCAGTTGTTTCTGTAAATCAAGGTTTATTAACATATGGCCAGGCTCATTCAACTTGTAACCTCTTAGGTTCAGTTACGGAGGCTTGCAAATAAAAGACAGGTTACCAGAAGAAAAGGTGTGAAGGTTTTATTGATGTAACTCAGGGGCTTCACAGAAAAGAAATAAAAACTCAGAGAAGCAGTTTGACTCAGGGGTTCATGTACCATTTTAACAAAGGGTGATAAACTATGGTAAAATGACTAGGAAATATATGGAGAAAACTAACAGAAGATAAGGGTTATTTTTGCAAGGTCTATTTACACAGACTTTTCTTGGCCTTATTGCCTCGTCTCCCATGACAGTTCTCTACCTATCTCAAGTATAAGGAGGTCTCTTTTCTTATAAGAAATGTGTGCCCTATTTTTAAGCAGATACGGGGAGGGCAGTGAACTCTTCCTGTGCCTGCCATTCGTCAGTTGCCTTCAGCTCAGAATAATCCATTGGCCAAAGTGGCGAATTCTGGTCCCTTTCCGTTTACCTATTGCTTGTGTTGTTTTCATGCTTCATCAGCAGCGAGGAGTTAAGACAGAGACCAGACAGGCTGCAAAACTCAACGCATCTACTCTCTGGTGCTTTACAGAAGAAGAAAAAAAACTGCCAACCCCTACTTAGATATAGCGGCATCACTGCAGAAAAACAAAGAAAAGAAAGCACATAACTATACATCAGAGACACCGTGGATAAGGTAATATTCCAAAACAGAACAGATGGAACGCAACAAAAAGCTGTATTTACACTTCTCTTGAAGTCTGCTCTCACCTTTCCAGGCATGTGTGAGATGACTCTGATTATTTAAATTTTTCCACGATTTGAAGCTCAAGTGTTTTCTGTTTTAAAACAAAAGCTAGGGTGTCCTGGTCTTCCCGTGAAGATGAGAATCAGCTATGTGGTCCATGTTACGTTCCTATGGGGGCTACCTGGCCATCAGCATCGCACCGTAAAGTAAACAGCGATCCCGCCATACCTGTGAAAATGTGAACTCATTCTCCTGGTATAATTGGAATTAAGCTGAATCATTTCCCAGGATAAATTCAAAAGGTATTTCATTTGAAACTCATATTATTGCACGTGTTCTAGGAATGGGTCTATACATCAAGAGGCAGGTCCTTTATTAATTTATACAAACATTTTCATGAGGCTGGGAATTGAAGTGCTGAAGGCCGTGGGGCGAATTCTCACGTCGCCTGCCTTGAGAAAAGATGAATGGTTTATTTTGAAAGAAAAAGTTAAAAAAAAAAAAAAAAGTTAATTTTTTGAAGAAGAAATCTTCAAAAACCTGATGGAGGTACAGATATAAACCATTTACCTCCAGGCCATATAAGAAATTCTTGTAATCGACAGGCTTCTCTGAGGAAGGTTTCTCTTTCGTCTTCATTGTTAGATGGATGGGATTCCAGCTTCTGGACTCATTAAGAAAGGTTTTTCTAGGATGTGAGCAATTACAAGGCAAGGGTGAGGGAAGTAATAAATCTAAGATACAGAGAGTTAAAGGACTGGGGAAATCCTGGGTGTCTCGTAAAATCACTGAAAGGTTTTTGCATATTTAGAATCCTGTCCCTTCGCTCCGGGTTGCTCACGGGTGCGGAAGTGCTGTACGACACAGCCCTGCTCGGCAGAAAATGAACCTGATGGCATTTGCTGGCATAAGAAATGGATACTTTCTGCATCAAGGTTGAGCCTCCTCTGAGAAGGACCTTTCTTAAAAGCCACAAAGGGTAGTGAAAGGGGAAAGCAGCTCCAGATATTTAAAAAAAAAGAAAGAAAACATATTTTGCCAAATGGTCTTTTAGGTCTTATTGGTGTATGTTTTAAAGAGCGTCTGGACTGGTTTCTGGAAAGAAACCTTCCTGGATTATGCTTTTGCTGGTAGAAAAATCTTGATGGTTTCATGGCAAAGCAGGAAATAGGAAACATGACCGTAGGAAACCAGGCGTTCACGGCGTAAGATTTTACCCTGGCGATGTTTGAAAAGCCTGTTGCCCTGAGCACAACCTTGAGCTCTATGGATAGCAGCGGGCAGCCGTACTTCTTGCGTTCCCCAGGGGGTCCTAATGTGCAGTCCAGGTCCAGTGCACCAGCTAAATCACACCATCGAACTTCACGCCGGCCATGGACAGAACGTCACAATGAGCAGAGTTTACAGAGAGGACGTCAGGGCATGAGCTTTCATCATTTCGTAACAATGGTTTGTTAAAACACATCTTCCAAAACACTGGTGAAAACTCGTATCTTCCGCCTCACTCAGTGTCGACAAGCTCAGGCTTCTGAGGGCTTCCTAAGACGTGAGTCCGTCACTTGGCAACTCCTTGTGAATTGGGGGAATTGCGATAGGGCAGAGTCAGGATGGGCTTGGTTTTGGGGGAAGATGCCACTGGGTATTACAGCCACAGGTTCTGAACAGTCAAACAGACAGAGGTCAGAATTCAGGCTCAGGGATGAGACAGATGGTCTTGCCCAAATGGCTCTTACAATCAGGGCTCTAGAAAACACACCGGTGGCAACACAAAGTCAAAACCCTGCTCCCGTGGAGAGAGCGCACCGTAATTCCCACATAGTAATCATCATTATCTGACAAACGCTGGGACACGGAGACCATGCCGTCTGCTGGCATGAGGTGTTAAAACTCATTTCTGAAGGAATAATTTCTCGAGGCAACCGTGCTGCTAACATAAAAGGCTGTGTGACAACCGCTGACCGTCTTTCTTCAGTTCCATGTGGGAAGGGAGACTGCATGAAATCTGATTTAAATGGTCCCCGAAAAGACAATTTACCACATGCGGGGGACCATTTGATTCCCAAGAGGAGAGGCACCGCACGGACACACAACCCACCAGAAGAGACATCCTGGCTGCCAGGACCTGGACGTAGCAAAGGAGGCGGAAATCTGATGCACAGGCTGATTGTGAGGAGGGAAGGTCCTTCCCGAAATGACGCTCCAGGAGGCCCTGCCGTCGTCCAGTTCACCACCGCAGCCAGGCTGCGCTCTGGACAGAAGACAGGCTGCCGAGTCCACGCTGACGGTGGCAAGGAAAAGCCTGGCGTGGCCGCCGTGTCAGAAAACAGTTTTGGAGAGAGAAGGGCAAATAGCAAACACGACTGGCTGAGCTGATTATGCTCGACAGGCACTGGGAATCGGGACACAAGGTGCGTTCTCACGGCAATAAAAACACGGAGACACGGCCAACGAAAACACGTCCCTCCAACTCGTTGCAGTGGTATCTGCAGGCACAGAGGCTGCACGCTCAATTTTCTCTTGCTGCATGAGTGCGACAGCACATATACGTGTATCCTTGGTTCTTAGGTATTTGTGAGGTTCTCTGCCCCTCCCACCCCACTTTCTGGATTCACATTTTCCTTTACCTTTTGGTTGAAGTGGCTGATTTGATCATGACGTCTGTGAACTTCTCCGTGTCTGGGCAGCTGCCATCTTTGTTTCCTAGACTGTAACTGAGCAGCTTGGATCGTCACTAAATATTTATTAGGTGGGTGCGTGAATAAAGGCACTCATGATACTTATACTGTTCTCCTTCGATCTTTCTGATGCGTTTTCCCTTTATTAACTTAATCAGCCTGTGTTTCACACTCTTTCTGGACCTGCATCTCTTGCGTCTCCACTTCCGTGTCTCCACTGTGTTTTGTTTGTTTTTCCCATTTTTTTCCCCAAAACCCCAACAATCTCGTTCCTACATTATCACTGACAAAGTCTGAGTTGGTTAGTCCCAAGGAACAATTACGATGCCCTTCTCCAAAGTGCCAGGGAATAGAAAGAACCTACTGAGACGAAAGCGTGAAAATAATGGCTTAATCAGTGGCTTAGGATGAAAATTCCTGGAGGTAATATCATTCAATGCCATCAGTATAAAAGTAGTCAGAAAAACAACTATAAAAGCATTGCAGCTGTAAGACTTAGTGTAAGTCCCTCGTAAACAAACAGGTTATTGTCACATATTTGGATTTTTTTCTAATTTTTTTTTGGGCAACTTATACTCAGAACTTGTGGCATAGAAACAAGGGCTTCCAAACCTTTCAGCTCTCCGTTCCTGCAGTGACGATTCTGCAGTCCAGACTTGCAAAGTTTATTGGCCTAAGCCCTTGTTAGAGCTGGATTTGTGGAACAATGTAAACGTTTACTTTTGCACACATTTCAGGTCAGCTTCGGTTTCTGAAAGCAAACGCGCAAAGACGATTTCCCACCGGAACAGCTGGTGATCCATCATTCATGTAAAACCCATCTCCCCGCTTACTGCTGGGCTGACCGAGTTCTGCGAGCAGGGCTGCTGAGTCAAGACCTACGTGGGGGTTTGCTCGTCCGAAAGGCTCCGTTCTTTGTGAAGGCGCCTGGCGGAACCGACTCATGTTCCAATGGAACAATTGGTCCTTCCATCCTGCAAAGGATGCATCGGAGAGTCTCACTGTCCCTAAATCTACTTCTGTAAGCAGGCCTGAGAGAGCAAAGCAGTTAAGTGACACTTTCCGTTCATTTCCCAAAGACTGGCTCAGCAAACAGGATCCGTTTGATTCCAGGACGTCACTGCAATGGCTGTCATACGTGCCAGACGGAGTTTCCTGGTTCAATGCGGCCCGTCAGAAACACAACTGCTGACAATGGACGGGAAGGGACAGCAGAGAAATTCCAGACGAGGATATTTGAGGGTCCTAAGGATTTGGGTTCCGTTTGTTCTGAACGTGATGAAAAAAATTTCATATTTACAAACAAAAATATAGACTCCCCACCACTACCAAATATTGTGTGTCACTGTATATATAGAGATAGATAGATATAGGTATATAGAGATATATATCTATACACACACACATGACTTCTCTGGAGAAGTCAAGCTAATTGCCAATTTGAAGCATTTAAAAATGTTAGCATATCCTGCCACCTTGACATGAAAACGCAAATAAAACCACACCCACTAACGGTCCCTGAGGAGTGAACAGAATTGCCAGATTACAAAGCTCACGTAAATGCTGTGCCAGAATCCCCGGCAAGGGGCTTCTCACCTGACCTCAGATCCCCGTCCCCTTCCCCAGCAGGGACGACCCTCTTGTGACTGGATTTGAGGAACCTTCCCATCAGCCACGACACTCAGACGTGAGAACTCCCTGCCTGCCTCCACCATGCCCTGTGGCTTGCTTTCTGGTTTTTCCTTAGAAGCAGATCACCACACAGTTTTGTCCACACTGAGCCAAGTTCACTGACTCACGCTGTCATTTCCTGCTTCTAATTGGCATTGAATTTTTATGTGACCCTGGCACCTGGAGATGCCGAATTTTCTAGCTCTGAGCTCTTCTGACCTCTGTTTCTGCCGAGCTGCGAGGGATGGGAAAGGGGGCTGGTTGACACGCTGAGTTCTTTCTGTTCACTTCTGAAAAGTACGGTTACATAAAGTCCATTGTTTGCACATTTCTGCTACATACTTTACACGCTGGTTTAAAGCAGGTTTAACTCAGGTTTCCACAAGGTGCTAAGGTCTGTGTTTTAGATCGGAAATTCCTGAAGGACAGGCCCACTCCTGCTTCTAATCCGCGGATGGCCCACACCTTCTTGGACCTCCCAGAGGACACATGGACAGGCCAGGAGGCGGGGAGACGATCCGTCTTAGAGCGAGAACGTCATTTACCTGCTGAGTAACTTACACACCACTGGGGTATGAAAACCAGCAGGTGTGGTGGAGCGTTGCGGTTTCTAGGTCACAAACTTGAACACGGTTTGACTTCTTGAACGCATATATGAGTGTTAAAGTGACAACGTGTGTGCATGTGTGTGTGTGTGCCGTGACCAGGTATGTGCTGGGGCAGGCTGCAAATGCCCAGGTATTATTCGACACAAGACAGAAGGAAGGCTCATTGCAGCAGCCACATCGTGGAAACGCAGGACTAAATGCTCACTCTTCTCTCCAGGGAGGTAGTTCATCTTGAGTGGACAGACAGAGTCGAGTCAGAATGCCTGAGCTCGAGTCTGCCATCGTTGGGCAGCTCATGCAACGTCCTCGTGCCTCAGTTTCCTCCACTGTCCAACGGGAGCGTACATCTACGAGGGGGGTTGTAAGTGTTATGGACGTAAGTTTTATATAGAAGATGAGACACGTACACCATGCACGTAGAGAATCACTCCATCAGTGCTAGGGGCTCAGGGTACGTTTGCTCGTGTCAGTGCTGTTATTAAGTATATTCTGCGAAAGACCCTGACGTCCACCCCACAGTACCTTCCTGTGTCATGGCCACCTGCAGTGGGACCGCCTCCAGCAGATGGGGCCTCGGGGAACGCCTGGACACAGGAGCCCACACACAACTGCTCAGGGACCCCATGAGATATGACCACCTTCACCCACAAGTCAGGGACCCGTGCCCTGAGCAAGGAAGCTACATGGATCCAGAAATCACACCTTCCTATGTTTCGATGCACCTCACCTTCTCTCTCCCCAAAATGCATGTCCACAGTGGCCAATCCATTGGGTTTTTTCCCAAAGTTGGAAGTGTGTTTTTTCCCAAACACACTGCAAAGCCAAACGAGCATAGGGGTTTTCTGGTCTTGCCTAAAGCTACCACGGTGACCGCCCACAGGGCCACACTTGGTTAATAGATGGGATAGAGGGACCCTGCTTCTGCTGGTCCAATGCCACAAATCTGGGTGCTTTTTAAATAGCACAACCAAGGGCCGGGGGGCGTCTTCTGTCGAGGGCCACGCAGGAATTATTTTCGGCTTCGTGGGCCATATGGTGTCTGTCCCCACTGTTCGGCATGGCTGCTGGAGTGAGAAAGCAGATACAGACAATGCACGCGGATTGAGCGTGGCAGAGGGCCAACGGAACTTCATTTATGGACACTGAGATTTCCATTTCGTATCATTTTTGTGTGTCACGAAGTATCTCCTTTTGGTTCCCCGCCCCCCAGTCATTTCAGTATATATAACAACTATTCTCAGCGTGTGGGGAAGAATTGCTGAAAACAGGTGGCAGGCTGGATTTAGCCTGTGGGCCACGACTGCCCCGTGACACAATCCATGCTCCTTAACTTGACATCCCAGAGCGTCCCAGGTTTCTCTGTCATTGTGCCACCCAAGGGAAGGTCTTTGCCTCCGTCTGTCTTCACTTAGTAAGACCCTGTTGTTTAAGGGCTGGCTAGAGACCCACATCTTCTGTGAAGCCTGTCCATCTCCTGGTCGTCCTTCTAAACACATTTATAAACATCCAGGGACCGTCCAGTGGGATACAGGCTACTTCTTTTATAAGCACAACTGTTTAACTACCCGGCCCACTGAACACCCTAAGTCTCTGGTCCTTTCTCTGTACAGTTGTCACCATAATATACACCTGGTAAGGTTGCTATTGTGAGAATGAAAGACAGACAGTACATTTAAAACACTCAATACGGTTTTTGCATGAAGTAGAAACAGAAAATGGAACTATGACAGAGATGCCGAGTTGTAACCATACGCAGTGACGTGGGTTGATGACTGAGTGTGTCAAACGCACACTGTCCCTACCCTGCCACGCTAGAGCTGACTGTGGTTACATCAAACGTGAACGCCCCTTCCAGATTAAACATGCTGTAAGGCCCAAAGCACGTCTCCTTCTGAAACTGCTATTTCAGGTTTTTGTGGGGGAAGTTAAGATGTTTAAATCTGTTTCCTTAGAGCAGTGGTTCATAAATAGGGCTACTTTGCCCTCCCAGGGGACACGTGGCAATGCTGAAGACATTTCTGGTTGTCACACAGGGGGAGGCTGTACTACTGGAATCTAGTCCGTAGAGACCAAACGCTGTATTAAATATCCTACAATGCACAGGACAGCCCCCCACACCGAAGAATTACCTGACCCCAAGGAACAATATAAACATGGTTAAGAAATGCTGTCCTAGGAGAGAGGGAGAAGTGGGGAGAGAGAGAGAGAGAGAACATGGAAAGATAGGTAAGACAGGTACAGTGAGAAAGACAGAGACAGAGAAAGAGAGGGAAATACTCTCAAATGCATACTCTGTCTTCAAGTACACTTTTCAGGCAATTGAGTCACTTTTTGTTGTTGAATTACTATGCCCCAAAAGCAACTGTTTTGTCTTGTCAAAGAGGGGGCTACTCACTAAAGATCCAAGGGTATACCAGATGCCCGAGTGTTTGAAAATTGCTCCGTAGAGGCGGGTGCAGGACTTGAACCAACGTGGAGGATTGGCTGTCAGCAACGGAACAGACTTCTCCTAAGGATGCAGCAGTCGGCCTCTCGCGGGAAGAACGGATGTAAGATCAGAACAGATGAAAACCATCCCTAGACATAACCGGGGCTAGGAAACCAAGACACACCTTCACTTGACGTGATCGTAAAAACATTCAAGAAAAGGCTCTGCTCTGGGAGAAGCCATATAACAGAGCAATGGACCGTCTTGAAGGCCCAGATCAAAGGTAGGTTTCCGAACAGCAGGCCATCCACAGGTGAAAAGATGGACTCAGCATCACACGTCATGTGACTTGGGCGTGAGTTGATTCAAAACGGTGTCACCGCTTAACTTTTCCTGGGCCTCTCTTCTCTCTCCTACTCAATTATCAACTAACTGAAGAAAAAACTTAGGCCATATCCTTATCTGTATTCCTTACGGCTAATCTGTTTAATAACGCACTCGGTGATAATAATTCTCCACTCCTCTGAAAAGCAGCGACACTTTTCCTAATAGTCACTGTAATGAAACCTTCAAAGCCACCGGATGTGACGGACGCGTCCCTCTGTCTCCGTAACTCTGACTCTAAGAGGTGACGTATCGCCACAGAGACCCTGAGCTGGACCGGGAGCGGCCGGCGCAATAGACAAGTCGCTGATTTTCGACTTTGAGACATCGCTAGGAAAAGCCGGCTGCTACCGTGGACAGCGCGAGCTGAACGGGTGCCACAGATGCTTTTCCTGACCCTTCCACTTAATAGAATCAGAAAAAGGAAACCTCGAAAGTTACATCACATGCCTAACGTCACTCATCTCTTGTGAGCTCACCCAAGAAACCAGTCTCGGGGTCCCCAGCTCAGCTCTCCTGCCTTGGACCGGGCTTTCTTGACCTTCACACTATTCATACTTGGAGCTGGCTCACTCTCAGTAGTGAGGGGCGTCCCGAACACTGTAGGGTGTTCACCAACGTCCCTGGTCCCCACCCAGCAGGTGACAGGGACACCCCCTCCTCCCAGGCAGGACGACCCAAATCGCCGTAGACATTGCTAAGTGTCCACTGAGCAGCAAAACTGCAACAGCTTCAAATTCTCTGCCCCAAATCTATCTTCCTTGACTTCAGTCGTTTAAAAATACCTCCAAACTAGGTGACACATTTTAGCACTGCTCTGTTTCTGAAAACCAAAGCCTTTAGGAAACGATCTTCTACCGCTAAGTAACACCACGTTACCTTCCTTCCAGACTCACTCCTTATGTATTTTTTCAGCAGTACCTCTGTCTAACGCTTTCATGTTACTGTTTCACTCCCTCAAGACTCAATGGCCTCGTCTCTTTACACTTTGCTCGTTGAACCCGTCTCAGTGGCATGTTGGCAGAGTGCTGAGGGAAGGACCTACCACCAAAGGGTCTATTTATCAATGTGTGGGTGGAGAGCAGTGGTTCTCCACCGAGAGTGAGTCTGCCCCCTAATGGATGGTTGGCGATGTCCGCACTCGTTTTATGGTGGTCACAGCTGAGTTGGGGAGCTCAGGGGTGCTACTGGCGCCTAGTGTGCCAAGAAGCCAGGCAAGCTGGTAAATGTGCCACAGGACATAGGACGACTTGAGCACATGCAAAAAAGAACTGTCCATCCACAAATGTCCACAGTGAGGAGGCTGAGAAGTCACGGTGCAGGGGAGCAGTGGGGGGACAGCAACCCCTGAGGCCGGCAGCACGCAGAATGCTTGAACCCCCAGGCCCAAGCAGACCAAAGCAAGGGGTCATGTGTCCCCCCAGAATGGCAGAGGTGTGCAGACTCAGCCACCCTGAGGGGAGCAGCAGAGGGGCTCGGCCAGTGCAAACCCGGAAGGAAGGCCACTGGGGGAGGAAATGGCCTGATTTCCCCCTTCCTGTGCCTCCCGGCCCAGCTGGAGCTCCCCACTGGCTATCCCTTCCCTCCCACCCGCCTGCTCTTTTTTCTGTTTTGTTTTTTTACCCCCCAGAATTTGTTTCCAGTTATGTTGAGATATAATCAATGGGTAACTGACATATAACATTGTGTATGTTTAACGCGTACAGTATATTGTTTTGATACCTTTACAGATCGCAAAATAATCACCACGAATAAACGTCGATCCCCACATTACACCACTCACAAAGAAAGGAACTCAAAATAAATGAAAGACTTATACATAAGACCTGAAACCATACAATTCCTAGGGGAAAAAACACGCACGCGCGCGTACACACACGCACACACGCACACACACACACACACACACACACACACACCGGGGAAATGTTCCCTAATGTTGGTGTTCACAGTGATTTCCTGGATAAGACACCAAAAGCACAGGAAACAAAAACCAAAATAAATTCATGAGACCACATCCAACGGAAGTTTCTACACAGCGAAAGAAACGATTGACAGAATGGAAAGGCAACCTACGTGATGGGAAAAGTTATTTGCAAATCCTACATCCAATAAGAGGTTAATATCCAAAATATAGAAAGGACTCAAACAACTTAACAGCAAAAAAAATAAAAAATAAAATAAAAAACGATGGGCAGAGAACTGGAATGGAGAGTTTTCTACAAAACATATTTCACAAGGAATGCGACCCCCTCATTCCAGACGCTGTCACTCATGAGCTGAGTATGTTCCTAGTAGTATTGGTTTTATTTCCTCCTCCTGGTATCCACGTCCTATGTAAAAGTCACAGGAGTGAAGTGCTGTCAAATATTCGGGAAGGTTCCCCCCACCCCAGGGGTGCAGTTCTCAACAGGGGGAAAACAAGGGAGCTACACCCAGGAAATAGGACAGTCAGGACCAACAAACTGAGGCAGACCAAAAGGAAAAAGGTCGTGCAGGAGAGCTGCTTGCGTGACCAGCGTCTGTAACCTGCGCACAGAGCCGTGGGCCGATACTGCAAGGGCCACACTTAGGGCGTCTCTCAATGAAATGGGGGCTACCTTCTCCCCGTAGCTGCGATCTCGCCTGAATAGAAAGAGGACAACTCGCCTACAATTTGCTCACAAGCAGCGACTTTTTTTTTTCTCATTGGAATGAAAAAGTAATTACCTGTTAAACCACCGTAAACACAGCTAAATGCACAGGACATCATTGCATACATCCCATCGAGTGCCCCGTTCCTGTACACGTATCACGTTTTTCTCAGGAATGTCTCATTGCAGCGAAATCCCTTTAACTATGTCGAGGCTATTTTCAGTCAACACTGCAGGCAATGGTATCTGGATTGCCGTTTCTAAACAGGGCTCTTCGAAGGTCTGCCTGGAACTGCTCTCCATTTCCCCAGAGATGTTTTTCTAAGCTCTGCCTTCATGTATTCAACTCACACATACATTGTATGCTTTCAGCCATTATAAAAAAACAGAGGCATTCTATATACATTCAATGCTATTTTGTTTCACTTTTATTTTTTTTATTTTTTTGGCGTTTTACCATAATGGGTGCGTATTTCTCCTCAGTGAGATATATTTCATTTATACTTGTAAAAAATTGCAGGTGTAATTTTTTTTACAGTCGATTAACGAATGCACCCCCTCCACACACACTCACGCACTTCTCCACACACATACACACAGCAGCTTAAAGAGATGGTTCACCGATTACTGGTCACACTTGACTGACCTTAGAGAAAGAGAAATGGAGGAGGGGAGAGAGGAAGAGAGGGAGGGAGGGAGAGAGGGAGGGAGAGAGGGTAGGAGAGAGGGTGACAGAAGGGCAGCAATGAAGAAAGTGACTGTATAATTACAGGAAAACATAATTATCGGGACCCACCTGATAATATGCCGCCTGCCCTTCTTTGCCCATGTGCAGTAGACATTTCAAGACTCTTGAAAGCAGAGACCCTCTCTGGCATAATTGCTAACCCTACCTCACAACAAACGAGGCATTCGGTTAAGTATGTCATTAAATGGATCCATTTAAATGCGACGCATTCAAAATCTTCTCAGGGGATAATTCTGACTCTGATACTTTGTCCGTGAAAGCATCTCTTTGTTAAACGCTGACCGGCCCCAGGTTTTAGTATGTGGTTTTACTTAATATTCCTAATCTGTGGGGCAGAGAGCATTCTTGCCACTTCACAGAAAAGGGAACGATAGTTGAAGAGACTTTTCATAGCTCAGCCAAGGCCATCCAGCAACTGTGCTCAAGAGCCTGGATTTTAACCCATTTTAACTTGGAACCAAAGCACGGCGCTCTGCATCCCTCACGCATACGCATTCTGCCAAATCCCCCAACTGGCCAAGCCTCTGCCAGGCTCCCGACACATGTCCACACACTGCCCGGGCCTGCTGTGTCTGTGCAGGTCACGAGAAGCGGCAGGGTCGATCTGCCTGCCTGTCTGTCTGTCTGTCATCTATCTGTCTGTCTGTCTGTCTATCTATCTATCAATTCCATCCCTATATTTATCTTATCTAATCTCTTTCCATCTATTTATCTATCCATCCATCCATCCATTGAACTATTCCATCAATGTATCTAATATATCTCATCTCTCTATCAGTCCACCTATATATCTATCCATTCTATCTATCTGTCTATCTATCTATCTATCTGTCTGTCTGTCTATCAATCTATCTATCCATCCATCGTCTGTCTTACCTATCTCTCCTGTATCTCACCTATCAGCTATGCCTATCTACCTGCCTATCAATTATCCATCTTATCTTATCGATATATCTGCCCACCTATCACCTATCTTATCTGCTGTCTATCATGCATCTCTCTATTACCACGTATCTGTCACTCATCTATTATATACATATATAATTTATATTTACATACATTCAGTTATACATAGCCTTCATATTACACATCTCCTTTACATATTTATAGTCTATACTATTATATATTATATAATACATTATTACATATTATGATAAATAATGTCATGTATTATAACATATTTATATACTATGGTTCCATATCCTTCCTGTTACACGGGACAGCCTATTACATATTACGAGGGTTTGGCTCACAAGATTGGGAAAGCTGAGGAGTCCCCGACCTGCCCTCTCAGCCGGAGGCCCAGGGAGGCCGGTGTGAAGGCGTGAGAACCGGGGGAGCCATGGTCGCAGACGCAGCCTGAGGCAAGGCAACAACCACCTCCCAGCTCGGCCAGTCACACAAACCCTCCCTTCCTCCACTGCTTTGTCTTTTCAGGCTCTCGACAGACTGGACGCGGCCCGCCCCGTTGGAAGGGCCATCTGCTTCCCTCCGTCTTCTGACTCAAAGGCCAGTCTCATCTGGAAACACTCCACGACCCAGCGAAGTTAACATGTAAAATTAACCACCGCACTCATGTATATGGATGTCCACCCAGCCAGCCATCTGGCCAAGCATTTTCCTGGCTTGCGCGCACACACACACACACACACACACAGAACCATCCCGGATAATAATAGCATCAGCAAGTTTGGGACGCCGGTCTTGCCCATGGAACGGCACTTATGATGTGTAAGTTGGGCTGAGCCTGACTGTCATACGGTCCTGCCTCCCAAAACCATGCACACCACCTTCTTCCTTCCCTTCTCTCTCATAGCCTCATTGCTCTTTACAACTCAGAGTCGTCATAGGATCAGATCTACGTCATGGAATAGAAACAAACAAACCCATAAAAAATGGGTGGCTTCTCCAGCTTTCTCAGTTTAGCATGTGTCCCTCCGCTGTTTCTGCCCCTTCGCCCCTTTCTTCCTTCTTGGGATGTGGGTGTGATGTCTGGAAGTGCAGCAGCCGTCATGGGGCCACAAGGCCAACAGACACATGAGAAGGAAGTCAGAGCAGGAAGACACACAAAGCGTGTGCTGCCGGTGACGTGTGGGGGCTGCAGAGCCAACCCTGCACATCGAGAAACGCGTGCAACAATGCAGCTCATGTTCTCATTCGATTTTGACACCTTTGATTCAAAAGCGTGTTTACTTTGAAGAAACTGTACTGTGTGAGCTCACTTCAGATGGTCACCATCGCTATCATGGTTGTTCTCATTCACTGGTAACAGAGACATGTTTAGAAAACAAGGTGGCAACGCATGAAATTACCACTTCTAGGTCTAGGCAGAGTCTTTCCAGGAATAATAAAAACAAAAATCAACATCCATATATTTAAAAAAAACCAAAAAACACATTTCGTTCTTTCTATGTTTATAGAAAACATGCATTCAAATAGCTTAAAAACGTGCAGGAGACAAAAATGCCGGGATTGTTTTTTGCTTCTTACATTTTATTTATAGCACTTTGCATCTGATCTTAAATTAAAAACTTCCGACATTTTTGCTGACAAATTAGCAAGTTTGAAAACACTAAGTCAGTAAACAAATCGCAAAGACGAGAAATCATAAAAAAATGAAATACAATAAAAACGTCTCTAAAAATGAAGCAGGGACGGTGTACAATGAAACAAGCCTCATGGATTTCTGACTTAAAATTCGTATTCATTCGAAACTAACACACGCTGCTTCAGATTTCTGTGTGTCGGCCCTTTGTAATTATGTAAGTGAGCGGCTACATGTGAATTACTGGGAAATAGAACTTCACGATTTTTCTCCTAGGGAACTCTTGGATGGGGTTACGACTGCAATTATAAAACACTCACCTGACCACTTGTTTTGGGACCATGCTGATGAATTGCCAGTATCACCGCAAGCAAGGAAAGGCCCATGGCTTAGTTTGGGTGTCGAGGACACAAACGGGAGACAAATAAGCTCTGCCTCGTAGGTCAGCTGAGGGAGGTCTAAGAAATCACTGCCCAAGAAAAACCACAGACCTGGGGCTAAGACTTGTGCCCCAACCAGCATGACACCTAAACCTTCCCTCCGTGACACCTACTGTCTTGTAATGCGTCTGAAAAGGAACTAGTCATTATGGGCGGTGCCAGACGTCACACCTTATCCATCAGTGTTCGACTCAGCTCTGATTTTCCACTGCCCCTCCCACGGCTCCTTGCACACCTTAGCCAATAAATGCACACTGAAGGAGGGCATCTCGACGTCTAAAAGAACGGCAGAGTGGAAATACCGCGATGCGTTCATTTTCAAGAAACGCCACGAGCCTCCCGGGACAGTGGCATTTGTAAGCCCGTCTCAGGGAAACCAAACCCATTCCCCCCAAGGGAGTGGACATTCGTGGAGCCCTCCTGGGTGGGAGCAAACCCACTGGCAGCCTGCATGTGCAAACTGTCTTGTACCTGGAGCTCTGGTTAGAAGTGCCGCATCTTAAGTGACTTCATGCCATCCTGACCGTCAAAGCCTGCTTTCTCCCCACCCGACCCTGCCCACGGGGGCAGACAATCTTCCTGCAAGGATGCAGTCATTCACTCAGATCCAGAAGCAAAATGAGGCTCCTATGAATTCTGTTCCCTCCTCCTACTTCCTTGAGCTCATCTGTCAAACCAAACCCTGACACCCCACTATTCGCCTTCTCCAAGTTTGAACGGACCCAGGGAGTGTGGCTCGAAACAAAAATCACGCATGAGCAAGGGTTTCATTTCAACTCAGATGGCAAACCTCCAGGATGTCTTGACTGCCGGCTGGTGAGCACATTACACTTTGCTGGACCTTTGTTCTTTGTCCACTGCCCTCAGTCACTTGCCTGGCTCTTTACGTTTCCATCACCCTTGCCAATTTCGCGAGGAGTTCACAACACTGCTTCCGCCTTTGCTGAGGAAAACGGAAGGGTTCGGAAGAGGGTGAGACAGGTCTCCACCCTGCATGCCCCCTCCCTGCCTCTGCTCCAGCAAGGTCCCCTCTGGGTCCTGCAGGATCGAATTCTGTCTCCATGGGACAGCTTCCCATCAGCAGACAAACAACAGGCTGTCATTTCTCTCATCTTAAACGAAATAAATAGAACCCGCTCCCACCTCCAGCTCCCATCACGTTGTTCTTTGTTCCCCATCACAAAACTCCTTGAGAGACTTGTTTACGGTCATGCTTCCGGGTTTCTTTTGGACCCTTTCCTTCTGAATCCAGCCCAGTCAGTTCGCCAGAACCACAGGCCTCAAAACCACCAGTGGTCAGGAGGAAGTCAGGAGGCAAAGGGCTGTGTTGCGTTTGACCTTGAGACCACTTGGTAAATAGTACAACCCTCAACTAGAAATAGGCTGCACAGCATGCCTCAAAAAACACAAAACAAGTCAACCAAAATACGCCTTTTACCAGCTAACTTTAGTCTCCCCTGTGTTTGACTTTCAAGTGAGAAATCTCTGCTGACGATGAGGTGATGACAAGATACCTTGTTCAATAATGAGAAATGGGATCAGATCTGTAGGTTCTTATCTGAACCGTGCGACCCAAACACGTGGTTGTGAGTACGCTTGTAGCCGCGTGACTCGGTTTTCTTACCTTTGTCTGCTCCGTTTGGACTTTTGTCCCCTTTCTTCTATATGTTGACCTGCCGCGAGCCAAGGAATACATTTCTTACCTTGTGCTTCTCCCCTCAAACACTGTTTAAGAACAGTCAGTTCCAGTGTCCCATTCAGCCGCGTCTGTAAGCGCACAGGACGACAGGGTTTGATCCGTGAGTACACGACACGGGTGGCAGACCGGTGAGGGGTGCGGGAGCACGGAAGGGCCTTCTCAGGCTGGGAGGGTCCATCGGGGCACGCGACGCTTCTTTCCAGGATGACTGTTATGCTTTCAGAGGGCGCACACGTGCTTTAGAGAGCCCTGCCAAATTCTGCGCCTGAGTCTGCCGTTTGCTAACAGCCGGCCTGGAGCGTGCTGTGGAATCTGAGTGTCTAAAAATATAATAACTGAAGAAACACACAATGTAGAACACAAAGGAAGCGAGAATTACGGGGCTGCGTACATGGGAACCGCAGCGCTTCAATGACAGGTCTGAAAAGCGTGGTCTTTTCTTTCAAGACTCTGTTCTCCCTTTTATATTTTGTGGGGGTTTTGTTGTTGTTGTTGTTGTTAATGGTTCTGATTCCGTGCAAACAGAATGCACCACAAAAGCTTTGAAAGGGAAGAAGGAGGCAACTCGACATTAATTCAATATAATTAATGCCAACATGGTCTTGAGTCCACAAACAATTATTGAAAAGGCAAGAGAACTCTGTATGTCCTTCCTTAACTGCTCTTTGCTCTTTTCCAAAACCATATCATCACGCATCCCTTGTTCCCAAGAATGGAACTGTACATTATTCCAACGGCATTTCTTGCTTCCTCTACCATGACCCCCTTTCACCACCAATTCTGGCAGAGGCAGCGTTGTCTCTGGACAAGTCACCCTCCGTCCCCTCCACCAGAGACACGCTCCACCATCTCTAAAACCATCCCCTATTTTATGGTAACTGGTGCCATATGTTTTTCTGCTCTTTGGTGTTTTTTTCAAAAATGTTCTTCTTAGCCAACGACCGCTGATGGACGCCAAGAAAATAATTCTTTACAGGAAAAACAACTGAAATGACACAACCACGAAGAGGGACCCTGTCTTTATCTGAGGTGTTCAGGAAGTGACTTGGAGAACTCTGAGACCCAGTGTCCTCTCCTTGAAGGAAAAGCACGATCTCATGCATATTCCCGACCAGAGAAAACTCCCGTGGAGAGGGGTGACCCTGCAGCTGGGCCCCTCAGTTGTCCTAAGGCTTAGAATCCTAAGCAGCTACGGCTTTGATTCACGTCAGCTCTTTCATGTTGCTTTGTGGGCACCTACAGACTTGAGTGTGTGAGAAATGTTTGGGGGCGTGGAGGTGAAGGGGCCAGAAGCCAGAGCCCAGGCTGACACTGGCCGGGGAGGGGATGGGAGTTAGCAAACGGCGACAGCAGGCAGGGACCACAGTCTTCACAAGCTGGCTCCTGAAGGAAGAGAGATAAGGACGAAAGATGTAAAGGTTGGCGCTCGTGTTATACCTGAAAATAAAAATGTCTAACGTTAAGGGAATAATTAGGGAGATTTGTTATACACCATAGGATGGAAGGGTACGGAGCCAACAAAGTAATGGCTTTTGCTATTTCGGTTTCTGTTCCTAATTGCTACCGAGAAAGTCAGCGTAAATTAGAAAATTTCAGCTCTTCCACGCGGGGAGCTGGAAATGGGAAGCACATCAGCTGGAAGCCATGGACGTCGGGAGCTGAGAACAGGACCCAGACTGTGGGGCCTGGAAGAGCTGCCCCAAGGTAAACGAGGTAAATAATCTTCCTTCTGGTTCTTTCTACCCTTCCTGTAGTCTCAGCTGCAGCCATTACAAACCTCTCTTGCTGAAACACCTTTCATGTTTAAAATGCTACAGATATTTACCTCTTACGTGGCTTCACGCCCCGATTAGCAAAAACGCACCCGTCGCTTACCTCGGTGAACATCTTATGTGCGTCACCTCTTCCTTAATTAAATATATGCTTTATGAATAAATGCATGTGTGCACATGTGTTTGCATGTGCACCAACCATATGGAAGAACTTGTTACAGTAAACTCTGGTCCGTGGCTTGGCCACTGCTCATGAACTCAGCGGACCACTCAGAGAGTGGAGGCGTCTGGGAAACCACACGTCCAGAAGAGTCACCTGTGACTCTACATTGCACAGGACACAGCAGGCTCACTGGTGAGCCGTCTGCTGTTACCATTAAGCGCGTGCTGGAGGACAGAGGGTTCCTGTCTCAGGACTTTACTCCCAGGACCACACCTGTGACGCATAAATCTCGGCCATTGTGCAGGCTGAGGAGCACGGGTTTCTCTCTTTTCTGCCACCTTCTTGGAAATGCCTCTCTCATCTGTCGGCCTGCTTAACCCCCATCCTTTCATCTCTGCGGAGTTAAGCATTTGTTCTGCTGGAAACACCAGAAGCAGGATCAAACCTCACAAAAGGGAGAAAGGGACCTGTTGGCGGTCAAGGTTCCCGTGAATTATATCACTGTAAGAACCACCTTCATAAACCCACGTTTTTCTTTTCTTTTGCTGTGCCAACCCGGCCAAGCTGAGAGGTGCAGAGGTGAACACAAAACCCTCATGCAAATGCCACATTTTACTTTCAAATTCCTCAGCACAATTATCCATTCTGTCCCAGAAAACTGGTAATAACGAAGAACAGCAGATAATGGGTAAGACTCCGGCAGACCAATTATAATGACTGCTAAAAGGTATCTTTCTGCAAACTCGTTCTCAACTCTTTGGTTCTTTTGATTTATGCCAACCGCAGCTCATCCCTAGGTTCCGTCCCTCGTTTTAAGAGATGGGGTGAAATCTTTTACATCTAAGGAGGTGGAGGGAACCCAATTTCTTTTCCATTGAGACAAGACAATTTGGATCATTACCAGCAGCCATGCCGAAGTGTGGGGGGAACGGTGTAATGTCTAGAGTGGTTTCCTTCAAGGTGTCACGAAAGCCACAGCTTTGGAGCAAATAAGCCTATATTTTAGCATGAATTTCCCAATCCTTAAAGACATGTATCGTCACCATGCCAAGACCTCAAGAAATCTAGGTAGCTGCTAAAGAAGGCGGCCCAGAAAGGTCTTTTCAAAACACAAAGAAGATTTGTATACAGTTATTTCTACGTTTGGCAGCACCGTCACTGGGTCAGCTCTTCCCTCTATACAGTTGTGTTCAGTGAAATCAATAAATAAAAGACACAGGAGCGCAGGCTGGAGAGCGCTGTGCTGGACTCTTGAAGCTCAAATCTTTAGCCCCCTCTTGCCCTCTAAAAGAAAGGGTTCGCCAAGCTGTGTTCAGGACTCAGCTTGGTTCCCGGTTTGTAGCAGAGCTTAGCAAGCAACAGCCCACAGGCCCAATCCGGCCCTTGGCATGATTTTGTAAATAAAGTTTTATTGGCACACAGTCACGCCCATTTGCTTACATATCACTTTTGGCTTCTTTCACGCTACAACCGCAGAGTTATTATGGCAATGATGTGTGTGGATGGAGTCAGTGAGGTTGGGCCAAAGCTCCGCATTTACAAGAACAGAATTACAGGAAAGGGGACACTGCTTACCAGCCAAAAGCTGGACACCAACGCACACCCAGTTTCCCAAAACTCTAACATTACAAACCTCCTTTTACACAATATAAGGCGCATCAGAGGATTATCGTGTAGGCAGCAGGGGAGGGAAACGTGGTCTCCTGGTGGTACGTGAGCAGACTGGAAGACGTCTACCTGAGATGACCAGTGATGTTGTCCATTCTTGCCCTCTGGCCTCTGACAAGCAGCAACTTGCTTTGGTCCCAAGTCAAGGTCTCCTGCTGGCTAGCTACGACCAGGCATCTGTGACTTTGGTGTATTTCATCAGTGCTCCATGTTGGGGTTTGGGGTGAGTGATAATAAAAAGCAGTTGCTCTCCAGCCACTCTGTCCGTGCTTCTATTTTATGGGAAGAAGCTCACGAGACAATTTAGCATCCTTGGATATGTAGAGGAGGAAAAACTTTTCCTCTACCCTCTTAGGTTCTGTGATGGAAGCTTGCAAATTAAACTGATAAAAGGCAGACTGACAATAAAAAGGATTTATTTATGGTCATGGAGGCCTTCCTAGAAAAGAAATGAAGACTATACTGTGGCAGTGTGACTCAGGAGCTTACGTACCCTTTTTACAAAGGCGATGCATTGTTGATATATGATAAGAAAGGGGGTTTAGGCTTGCAGGGATGCTCAGTTGTGAAAAGGTAAATACGTGGGAGAAACTAAAGGAAAATATGTGTTATCTTAGCAAGGTTTGTTTGTGCAGACCCATCCCAGGGCTGACCTTCTGTCTCCAATCACAAGGGCTATTCTCTGCCTGGTCTGGGAGGAGAGAGAGGGGAACAGCTTCACGAAGGGAAACCTATACCGTTTTTAGGGAGAAAGGGGGACAACACAGGGCTCTTTCTACATTTAGAGCCTCCTAATCGCCTTCAGCTCAAAGTAATCCTTATGCCAAAGGGGCATATTTTGGGGTGGCATATTCTGTCCCCTTTCAGGATGAATAATCTTCCATAAATACTGATTTCCACTCAGAATCTCAGAGTAATGGCACCTGATCTGGAAGCAAAGTGTTTGCAGATATAATGAGTTAAAAGCCCAGAGACGAGATCATCCTGGATTTAGGATGAGCCCCCAAATCCCATGACAAGTGTCCTTGTCAGAAGAGGGGAGGACAGAGAGTCACACAGAAAGAAGAACCGTGATGACGGAGGCAGAGATGAGGGTGATAGGACCACATGCCACGCAGCCACGGCTGGAGGCCACCGGAAGCTGGAATAGGCGAGGAAGGACTCTTTCTCAGACGTCAGAGGAAGCTGACACCGCTGATACCTGGGTTTCTGGATGTTGGGCTCCCTGAACGATGACAGAGACCATTTCTGTCACTGGACGCCCCCAGCATGGAGCCGCTTGTCTTCAGTGCAAGGAAACGAACACACACAGCAAAGGTCTCACCAGCACCCTTTAGAGGTAAATGCTGCCATTTATCTCCGTGTACCCAAAAGTCCCTACCCAGCACTGACATGTCACAGCGATTATGCACTAACTGTGGAGTCCTTGGACTTACGCTGGGCACTGTGGGGGGCTTTTTACACTATGTACATTTCAGGACGTTCACATTTAGGAGTTTCCATCCTGTGCCTCCACCTACCTATCTCCAGATTCCCTTCATCACCAGGACTTCTGAAATATTTCATGGACTCATAGGCCCTTTCCTTCTTTGCCAATTATCCTTTCAGCAATGACGCTTCTATCTACAATATTTTAAAGGTTTCTTTCGTCCTGGTAGAACATCTTTTCACGCAGGGAGCTGTCACTCAAAGATAGAGCTCAGCTCGGAGGCAAGACCTTTTCATTTATCGTTGCGCACTTCTGGTTACTCGGGTTTCTGCGGTTCACACATTGGGAAGCGAAGGAAGAGTTCAGGCCAACACCTCCCAGCGCATGGCGCTGAGAAAGCAGGGAATGTCTCCCCTGGATGCGAGGCCTTCATACAGACTCATACCTGAGGACTACGAGCTTGACATGCCGCAAACCCATGGTTTTATTATGAGATAGAGCAGTGACACGCGGATTCTCAACAGCTCAGGAAGTCGGCACCGCTCACCCCCATGTGGTCCAGGGTCAGCTGTCATCAGTGCGGACAATGTCCACAGCTGGACAGTGTGGGCTTGGCCCTGGACCGGGCACGGGCAGCTGTTTCAGCACGAGTTTTGAGCTTTGATAGGACCACATTCTTACGCTTCACAAAGCCTGCAACACACCATCCCCTGAGGCAAGTGTGAGCACTGTATTCTCCCTCGATAAAGCAGCGAGACACCCTTCTGTGTCCTCCAGGGTTTGCGCCCACGGTCATGACTACACAACTTAACAAGAACAGACGGGAAGAAACAGAAAAGAAATCCGCATTCACTTCCCTCGATTCGGTCCCTTTGGTACAGCGCTTTTGTCCCTTCCTTGCAGGCCAGGTGGTCCCAACCTGAAGTCGGACGTCTTTGTGTGGATGAAACTCCATGGACTCCACAGAACGGAAATGCCACCATGTCTCAAAGGCCACTTGTCTCCCACAGGGTCTGACAGCAAGAGGGTGTAACTGAATCATGGCAGGGACTTCCCACTGTTTGCATTCTCTCCTGGTCACACATCGTCCTGAGTGCTTTCATGAGGATCTCTTCGGATACTCAGATTAACATTTAAACAGGAGATTAAATCGGGAGCTGAACATTTACACGTCTAGATTGAAAGCCGATTGTCCTATGTCATGGGGGTGGGTCTCACCTGATCAGGTGAAGGTCTGACCAGAGCGAAAAGGCTGACTTGCCCCAAATAAGGGGGATTCCTGCTGCCCGGCTTCCGTCATACCCCCGATAGAACACTCACTAACAATGTCAAGACATGCTGCTGTCCCTTTATTAGAGAAGAAGAAAACGTGTGGAGCACCAATAATTTAAGAGGAAACGTTTGGATTCCCAGTGGGAGAGGATACGTCTCACAACCTGCACGGTTCCTTGCCGTCTTGCTGGGTGTCATAGCAGAGATATGACAGGAGTCGTCGTAAAATATTTGTAGGTCAAGGATTTACTCACGCACCCCGTGACCTCACGTCTTTGTCTGTTACACGTAGCCAAGGAAACGCCCATGGTTGCAAACGTGGAGTTTCAAGGGGACTCTAGTGGTTTACCTGGAGGAAATGTATTTGTAGAACCCACAGTGAATTCGGAACAAATTTTCTCCCCTTAACATTTCTCTTCTTGTTGAGTAATTTTTAGTAATTTTTTTGTTGTTGTTTTGGAATAATTTTAGATTCACAGAAAAGTGGTAAAGATAGTACATTCCCTACCCAGCCTTCCTCCAGCCTGCTAGCATCTTACATCACCTTGGCGCATTTGCCAAAACGCCGAAGCAACCTGGGGACCTTATTATTCACTGTATTACAGAACTTTGCGAGGATTTTCCCAGGTTTTCCAGTGACTATCCATGTCCTGTCTTAGGGTCCCACCGAGGACACTACATGGCACTTAGTCATTCTGCCTGCTCAGTCTCTTCTACACAGTTGCTCAGAGTTTTCATGACCTTGATGGTTGGACAAGGGATTTTCAGGCTACCCCTCAATCTGGGTTTGTCTGATGCTTTTCTGATGACTAAGCTGGAATTATGAGTTTGGGGCACAAAGCCCCCAGAGATGAGGCGCCCAGCCCTTCATATCAGGGGTCCCTGACTTGCCCAGGACTCATTACTGTGACATTCTCTTTGTCACCTGGCAGGAACAGTGTCTACTGACTTTCTCCACTGTTAGTCATTCCTTGTTTAGTGTGACCTGGGATTTTAAAAAAATGTACGCGTTTTCCAAGTACCTAAAGTTATATTTATTTCTTATTTTTACGGGGTTTCTTTTTTCTGGTTCCAACTTACTTCAAATTCAATTGCATCTTTGTTGCTTTCTTCCAGGAAAAGAAAAAGGCGTAGCTACCACACTCTTCGTAGAATTCTCCTGCTTTAAACCTGGAGGCTATTCTTGGCTGGAGGAAAAAGAAACCCATACTTGGAGCATCTCCAAAAGCGGACGGAATGTAATAAGTATTTTATATGCATTCCCTACTTACATTTCACAGGAGCCCTCTAAATTAAATATTAACAAACTGTGGGGTTTTTTTTTCAAATGAATAAACCAATTTCCCAAGGCCATAGTTAAGACAGTGAGTAATAAAACAGGTAGCATAGAACCCAAATTCTTTAGCTAGAGGATCAAAACCACCCACAACCATTTAAAATTTCACACTGAACACTCTGCGCCATGGACCCACCCCCCAAAATGACATGTCTACGCCCTGAAGCGTAAGCATTTCCTAAACATCAGTGCCCTGACCACTCAATTCCTGCTGACCTCATTTCTGTCACGTCTGACCTTGTTTTCTGCCCACTCAGGGCTGCCGTTTCTCGCTACGACATGCACCACCCGTGGGGACAGTGGCACCCCTACGGGGCAAACACCGGCTTCTAGGGGTGAAAACATTGTACCATTTTTCTGGAGAAAGCACAGAGAGGCCTGCAGTACATACACAGATGGATAGTGGAACTGCAATGTTAAACTTTCATGGAGGGAAAGGGAACAACTACAAAAGAAAATGTCCTGGGGCAGCCGGATAGCTCAATTGGTTACTGCAAGCTCTCAACAACAAGGTTGCTGGTTCGATTCCCACATGGGATGGTGGGCTGAGCCCCTGCAACTAAAGATTGAAAACGGCGACTGGACTTGGAGCTGAGCTGCGCCCTCCACAGCTAGATTGAAGGACAGCGACTTGGAGCTCATGGGCCCTGGAGAAACACACTGTTCCCCAATATTCCCCAGTAAAAAAATTAAAAAAAAAAAAAAAGAAAGGAAAGAAAATGTCCAAACAAACAACGGTGTGATGCTGTGCCTGACGCGTTCTTTCTCCACGGTAACTGAGCACCCCTTACTTCATCCCCTCCACTCCTTGCCCTTCAGCCATAACCAAAGAATGTCACACACAAGATATTATCCGTGCATTTGTGTCTCTCAAGCATGACGTTCTCCAACGCCTCCGTCCATTTATCTGTATTTGCTAGAAACCAGCACTGACTCTAGCACACAGAAGGTGCTAGCTAATCGTTTCACAGCTACACGAGAAAACCCACTAAGAAACAAAGGTTAATGATACAAAGACTCGTAAGAATTGAACATTTCCAGGGATTAATCTTCTAATCCTCACAGCACCCCTGGGAGGAAAACACTGTGATGGACCGTGCCCGTTTTGGAAATGAGAAAAAATAAGACACGGAGACTGTAGGTCAAGACCCCCAGTCATCACAGCCAGTAAGAGAAGAGCCAAGGAGAGATCCCGGAGTGCGTCGCCGAGAAGCTAACCCTCGTACGGCCCCTTTGAAACAACGCAGTGTCCGAAGCAGCTCCGCCCTGGAGAGAAGCATCCCTTACGCTGAGGAACAAGAAACACGCCCATCATGAATAACACGAAACCAAGCAGAGGGCCACTCTACTGTCACAGAGTCCAAACGACGCTAGGAATCACTGAAACATTTTACACTGTGCTCCATAGTTGGAATGCACGAAGGAAAATCAATGATTGGTTCAGAAAGAAAGATCCGATAGAAAACTGACTGTGATTTTGCATAGATGGAGAACCCGTAACCCATTCTTGATGGTATCAAGCGGACAACACCCACTCCCAATGCGAGGGAAGCATCATGGTTACCTGTGGTCAAAAGGTCGGTCTGCTCTGTTGGGCCACTGCTTCAATTCGGCAGGGTCGGCCTCAGAGAGATTTTTAAAAACTCAAATAAAATCACACACCTTCTCACGAAGTCACCTAACGCCACAAAATGTGTTGGAGTCATATCCCACAACCCCATGTTGGAGCCTCCAAGACGATTCACACACAGGAAATTCAAGGCACTGACAATTGTAGGTATTAACATCTCACAGTTCTGTCTACTCTTCCATCAACTCTTCGCTTCACAACAGAAGACAATTCCAGGGAGTTCCATATTTGGATTCGAGTCTATGATTTCTGCAACATGAACTCAGGTTATGCATAACACAGTCATTCTGGAAAGCTCTTATTTTGTCAGATGTGTCCCCGAGTATAGGTCCACAAAAATCACAGTGCCTAGAAAATGCAAACTTTTATACCCTAGGATTCTGCGAGGAGGGCAGGTTCTCTCAGTTTTCCCAGGTCCGCTGCAAAGGATTGTTCTGTGTTTTTTTGTTTTGTTTTGTACAAAACAAATAGAGTTTTTAACATTTGCTTTGCATGGCTATTATTGGTCTCTTTCCACATTTCAAAAACTCTGCATCCAAGCCCCACACTCTGTGAATAAATCTAGAGTGCCAGCTATGATAATTCTGACTTATGAGTGAGTGACTATGATAATTCTATCTTAATTCTAATGATAGATGTGTGTAGAACAGTTTGTTCACAAACCACTTTCCATGTGCTGTTGAAACTTATTCTCGGCAGAACAGAAGATGCCAGCACTGTTATCAGCCCTACCGGACAGAGGCCAGCCCAGGAGAATTATCACTCACCGGAGGCGGTACGCATCATCGTGTGGGCAGCTGCAGTAACAAACAGGCCAGTGTGCTCTGGTTCAAACGTGGTCACGCTCGTGTGCAGTGTAGAGCTTATGCCACAGGACGCTAGAAGCCTCTGCTCCATGCAGTCATTCGGGGACCTAGGCTGTCACGCTTTGCGTCTCACGGATCCGTGTTGGCATGAGTCCTGCAGTCAGATGGAAGGAATCCTGTGAGACATTTCTACACTTAGGCACAGGCACTTCAGCTCTGGTCAGCTTCTCCTTGGGAGGACAGAGGCAAACGTAACCATGATGGACGGCAGACATGGGCCTGGCTGGGCACATAGAAGGAGGGGTGGGCAAACACTCCTGAAGGTACGAAAGAGCCCAAACAGGATGGAACCAAGGTCTTCTGACCATACGTCTCACATCGTCTCTCTCCATCACTGCCTGAATGCCCCTTTGGCCTGGTTTAATTAAAGTACCCCTGCATCCAATGGACCATTTCCTGATTGCAAACATTTTTTTGAGAAAGGATATAGACATCACCTTCAGGCCAACACTCTACCTGCCAATATTTTCCTCCAGGAGGAAATGGGCTCTCATCTCTTGAGAACATGTTTGATCCCCAAAAGGTAAGGATTTCAGGGCACATCTGAGCTATAGGGCACACAGATATCACGAGCATGCAAAGGATTGGGTGAGATGCTGTTTATTTGGTTTTGCCCAGGGTTCCCAGCACCGGAATCCTGCATGAATGACTCACAGCCTAGGTGCCTAAGCTTTGTAGGTACCTGTAAGTAGGTACTACTGGGACCCATCCTCTAAGACTGGTGGCCTCTGTGGGTCAGGAGAGTCATGCAGAAAGGAAGGCTTTCGTCCAAGAGACATAGAAACATCTGTCCACACAAACACTCATACACCGATATTCACAGCAGTGACACTGATAATAGCCCCAAAACGGGAAGCAGCTCAAATACCCATCGACAGATGAATAAATGTACAGAATGTGGTGGACCATTATCTGCTCATAAGAGGGAATGAAGCTGGGACACATGCTACGACGTGGATGAACCTCAAAAACATAATGCAGAGCTGAAAGAAGCCAGACACAAAAGGTTACATATTATAGGTTCCTTTTATAAGAAATGTCATCCACAGGGACAGAAAATAGACTGGCGGGGTTGGGGGGGTGGGGGCATGGGGAGTGACTGATAAGTGACTGCTAACGGATACAGATTTTCTTTGAGGGAGGATAAACATGTGCTAAAGTTGACTGCAGCGATGGATAGACAACTCTGTCAATCTACTTAAAGCACTGAGTTGTCGAGTCTGGTGGGATTGCAGGGCATGTAAATTCTATATCTCAAATAAGCTCTTATAAAGACAAGAAAGGAAACCCTTTATAAAGGCACATGGTGGGGGGGGTGTCAGGGAGGCCTGCTTCCTGGAGACGCCGGAGAACCTCGGGGGTCCCAGAGCAACACCCACCAAGAAAAGGAGCCGACGCGTAGCTATGACCCAGAGCACATTCCATGAAACCAGTTACACACAAGACACCAAGTATGTGCCACCACACTTCCCGTCGGTACAGCCTCAGTTTCCCCCTTTCTGCACCATGTGCACAGACCCAGGCCATCCAGGAAGCTGAGCATGTGTATCACCGATTCCATCAGGACTCGGCCACAGGGTTTGCCCAGGACCGTGCTGAACTTGACCCGAAGCCTTTGATCGTAAAAAACAGCCAAAGTGAAGGAATCAACACACCCCTTGTGTTCTGGAAACCCACTCACTGCCCAGAACCTGCCTTCCCTGTGACATTTACGTATGACTCACAGAGGCCCCTTTGTTTACCTGAGGACAAGGCCAGACACAGACCCTCCAATGCTCCATCCTTTGTCTCGCAAACGATTCACTGAATTGCTCGTCTCCACTGATCAACTAGAACAAAATGTCTGCTGACCACACATTGGTTCGGCTTGTTTCCTAGCCCAGGACCTTTCGCTTTGGTTCACCCTCCACCTGGGCCAGCAGACGGCACCTCCTCAGCACAGGCTGGCCTCAGAGAACACATCCTCTGGCCCAGTATGGGGTCACCCCACCCCCCACACCTCATTCTTTCTAGAGCTGTAGGTCGAGTGTGGTCCTCTCTGTAGAATGAAGGCCGTTCTTGCCTAACTGTTGTGTGTGGACCGTGTTCTGCCAGTCACGTTAGCTGTCCTGGACCTATTGGGAGTCTCTTTCCCCTTTGGCAGTAATCCTATTCGAGTAAATGTCTCTCCTTGCTAAGTGCAGATTTGGTTTTCGTGTCTGGTTTGTTGGGACACCCACAACCCCCTGGGGCTCTTAGGGGACAATGTCACAAGCCTTTCCTCACGACGCCACTGCTAGGTCCCACCTTGGCTTACTTTTCCTCACCCCTGATGGAACTGACGCATCAATACATCCCCTGGCTTCTCTGTTAAGCTCCCTCCATCCTCGCTCTGTTTTCTTTTAACATATTGAATTCCTCCCCATGATAAACAGATTCCCAAAATAGCAATCTTTGGTAAGTGATGGCGAACTTTTGGAAGAGGGAAGGAGACCTTTGGGTGACGGTTGTCTGAGTGTCTGTAGCGACAACTATGGACATTTGCAAACACAATGGATCAATGAAGTCAGCCTGGATTGTCACACCCCCACTATGCAATGTTTGAGCAAAGTGTTTCGGGGCCATGTTCCATCTGGGCTGCAGGGTTCTCTTGGTCCTTTCTTCTCTTTCACCGGCTGATCTGTGCCCAGAACGCCTCCTTTTTACTGAGTTTCCATGTGTCACTGTCTTGAAACGCTGAGTGTTTACCCCTGCAGTTGTAGCCAGCTTGGGAAATGACGCCATTGGATCATTGCTGAGAGACGCTGCAGGAGTGTCTTTGTGTCACCTGGACCCTCGGAAGGTGACCCAGGGTGCTTTGAGCAGTGAGGACCGAATCCCTTTTGCAGGCACATTCCCGTCCTGCTCACCACTGGAGGTCTTCAGTCTCACGTGCATAAATGTTTCCGGGGAAGAAGACACTGGGTTGTTGGTTTCAATCCCTTGGTAGCCACCATGTTGTGGGCTGAGCTAAAGAAAGAAACCAGTTGTACGGCGCTCATTTCCAGCTCCTGAACGCTGAGTCTATGCATGGGAAGCAGCGGAACAGTCGGTGGTTCGGGCCAGGGTCTTCATCTGCCCCATTTCCTGACGCTAACCACACCTGTTCCAACGAACCCGGGTTACGGTGAGGCTGGCATTAGCGTGCCTCGTCTAGAAGGTCCTCTGTCAAGAGCTGTGTTCGAGGAGGAGGATGGCAGACCTACGTCTATCCTACAGGCAGTGGAGAGCTTTATTTACAAAGTGCTTTAGACAAAGTCTTTTGCAGAACACAAATAGCAAGCGATTATTTTCAAAGGACTATAATCCACGTAGCCAAAAAGCTCGTTCAATTGAAATGGCATTAGCATACATCTTACTTTCTGGAAAGTGTACTGGAACTGCGTGAGATACACATTCGATGTGTGTTCGCGAGAGCTGAGCTACTGAATAAAGAGGAGAACCAGGTCGTGACGGAAAGACCTGTTTCCCACCTTGCGGAGGTTCCATTAACTCGATTCGAGCAGTGTGTCTTGGATTCCTCGGTGTTTGCAATGAGGCACTGAACACGGAAGCGGGATAACAGGTTGGGTGAGATGTGCTGCCTTTTACCAACACACTTCAATCTGCCTTTACAGATACTCCAGTCAAGAATTACTGCTGCCAATGCCAGCGGATGACACATTCCTGAATTTCTATGTCCTTGTTTGTTTGTCTGTTTTCCCTCCTAACTCTGTCCAAACTCAGTGCGTAGACCAAGTAAACCGTGGTATCTACTTGGAGCCAGACAACAGTGCAGACCCGAAAGGTAAATAACTTTATCCCCTGGTTGACATGTGCCTGATTATTTTAAAGAAGATACGTCAATGACTGTCTGGCACTAAATAGTCACATTGCGACACTCTCTTCTTTGATTGAAGGCTCTCTGGGGTCACTGAAGAGTCGTTTGCAAAACTGCCTCCTGATGCATCATTTTACGGTCGTGATCCCCGAAAGCCCAGGTAGGGGCTCTGCCCGCAGAGCTGGTGATTCCTTTCCTTCCAAGACTTGTTTCAAAGCAAGAGGCAGCTGGGGGCGGGGGGGAAGGAGGGTCAAAACAGGCTCTGTTACCTGTTGTGATAACAGGCTTAATGCGACCGTAGTAAGTTCTCTTTGACACCTTTCAGAAGAGACAATTGCTCCTAAATACACATTCACAGAAACAATTCAAGGGACACAGAAAAGATACATTTCTCTTCCATCTAAGCCAGGGGTGTCCAAACTTTTTGTAACGTTTTTCACCAAGGGCCATATGCGGTAAAATACACAAACAGCCGGGCCCCTCATTCGAGGTGAAGTACGTATTGCCTCACCTGGCTTATTTAAGTAAACTAAATATATCTTTGGAATTCGCTGCGGGCCAATTAACAATGGATCGCAGGCCGTAGTTTGGACACCCCTGATTCTAAACACAAGATGATAACCTGTGTAGCAATATAAGAGTAGAAGATGCTAGAATATCGAGGTTAAGGCTGGAATCCAAGAGGCCTGGACTCAGAGTCCAGCCTCGCCTCTCACTGTTTACACCCACAGGGCTTATAAATCGAACTTTTTGAGCTCAGTCACCTCAGATAAGGCAAGACGAGCCGTCTCATCCATCCGAGTTGGTCCACGTGGCGGACTCACTTCCAGGATTTACGGAGACCAGAAGCGACCCACGGGCGTTGACTGCCTTTCCTGAGCCCACTGCAGGGCTGTGGCACACAGCCTGCCCTTGAAGCATCTGACAAAAGAAGGCAGTGGCGGCCGTGGGAGCAGAGCAGGTGTGAACAGTCTAAAACCACGCGGAGGCTGAGATATGGTGTCGTGCGGGAGACCCTGCTCCCTGCGCCATTTGTCGTGCGGGAGACCCTGCTCGCTGCGCCATTTGTCGTGCGGGAGACCCTGCTCGCTGCGCCATTTGTCGTGCGGGAGACCCTGCTCGCTGCGCCATTTGTCGTGCGCAGAGGCCTTCTCGCCGCGCCATCTTTCAGGCGGGGCGGCCTGCGGGGTCTCTGCTCCCGCTCCCCACATAAGAACGCAGGATATGGTGAGGCTGAAAAGAAACACCCACGGAGCCATAGGTAGGGGAGTCATACCACTAAGGTCTCACTGGAGGCTGGGCCCACCGGACGCTGACCTGCCGTCCGCCTTTCCGCCAACCGACCGACTGACCGACGACTCCTCCGCTCTCCTCGACTCTGTTCCTCTCTCTCGGCCCTCCTCTTCCGCTCTCTACAGCTCTGCTCGGCTCCTTGGCAATCCTCGGCAATCCTCGTAGCCGCAGCAGTTATACCGGCAGCCAATCGGCTAACCAGCCACAGCCGACGGCCAATCAGCCACAGCCGACGGCCATCCACCACCGGAGCCAGCACCCTTCCACGTGAGGCCGAGAGCCTGTAAACTACTCTCTGGGGCTCTGTCCCCACATATGGACAAACTTTGCTGCTCACGTAGACTCCCCCTAAGGATATGTCCTTGACGTGAATGTGGGTACTGGGTCCCCCTCACCACAGACAGCAGGGCAGCTTGGTTTTCCACCTCCACCAGGCCCACGTGTGTCTTTGTCCCGTGGCAGCTGTGTGCAGGCTGATTCTACCCTAGTGAGCCTCCAAGGAGGTGTGAATAAATGTCCCCACGGGAGGCCCCATTCTAGCAATACACACAGATCTCACCTGCTGTTTGGAACACATCTCTTTGCAAACGCTAATCAGCCTGTACCCTAACTGCTGCTGTGGGGATACCATCTATTATTGTAGTTGGTAACCCTGAAGGTATAATAATACTTTCTACGCACCTGAGTACGTTCCTCTGTCTAAGCAAATCTGAATTGAAAACATAGGTCTCACTAAATTTTCTACCAAATACCTGTAGCTCTAGACAATAGAGTTTCACCTAACACAACAGAGCAATGGATCCGCCCTTCGTTGATGAAAAAATTGGTTTTGGGATGGTAAGCTGTGATTTAGAGCTAAAAGTTTATACGATAGTTGCTCTGTGTTGTGTAACATTGTAAAATGCACAAAGGCACCTGCAAAAGGCCTCTCAAAATAAGTGTTTGTTTCGAGCAGAAACAAGAGTTTTGAGATCCCTCACGCACAGAGGAGTGGGCAGTTGGTAGCTGATGGTCTGACACTGGGTTCGAGTGAACTTGAGAGTGGAGACAATACATACAGGATGGGACACAGAGGCACCCAGAATAGATGGGACGTCCATTCGGCCATTGCGTTGGGCCTCTGCATCCATCTTCTAAAACCAAATCACCCCAGACAACAATTGTTCATCTTCTCAAAGAAGAGAATGATCATGGCTATGGGGGTGGCTCCAAACTCAGACGCTCGGAATCTAATTTAGACACAGCAACTTCACAAGCCAAGCTTTTTACCCAGAAAGTGAGACGAGAGGAAGAGAGACAACAGCTTGGAGCGTGCATGGGATCAAAGGATGTCAGGGAAACTTGTAGATTTGGCCTGTGTGTTGCAGCCTTGGGCGAAGGTCCCACCACCACCAAGACGGTGGTGCTGCACGGGGGTGGTGCCCTGTGCTGCACCCATTTGCCCAAACCACAGGAGATGGAGGCCCTGCAGAAGTGCACAGCAGCTGCTGGTGTAATGCTGGGCATGGATACGCTCAAGGAGTCTTGAGAATAGCCCGTTTGAAGGAAGGTTCAGCTTCACTGTCTCCGCTCCTTCCTTAGAGAATTCTGAGGTGGGTTCCACTCAAAGAACACTGTGGCCCCAAAGGGACATCGTCCTCCTGCTGAGATTTCACCCCCACCGTGCACCCCTAGCATGAGAATCAAAGCTTCTTGTGCACCTACCACTCCAGGAGCCAAAACAGCAAGGCGAAAACCCTCCCCTCTGGTTGTTTGAGTATGGAATACAAACAGAATAATTGATTACATGCGACTCAAAGGGCATTTCAAATATTAGCTCACACGCCGTCATGCAAAACAGGGAAGATTCCCGTTTGAAAATTCCGGTCACTGCTGAGAGGGGCTTTCGGGATTCATGTCCTAGGCAACAGACATGCGCTCTGAAAAGGAAACCTTCCCACAGGCTTTTCTCTACGTGCCATAGTTCGCTTGCATTTAAACACATGAGGACTTTCTGAGCTCTCACCGAGGGGTCCTTCTGCAAACCAGGGCTCTATTCTCCAACACACTCCAGGAATGGGCAGAAAGAACTGGATCTCACAGTGGGGACGACGGGCTGTCCCCATCTAAAGAGGGGGACACACTCTGTCATCAACGTGTCAGGAAGGAGATGCTAAGGTGGCAGGTGCAATTATCTTAGACGAGAGAACTTGGCCAAACATTGTCCCACAAAAAGGTAACGGCCTCCTTGCCCGAGAATCAGTAGTACACAAATTCATGGAAATTTTCCTCAAATGGGACACACGTTTGCAACTTTAAAGAATAATCAGTGGAATAAATCTGAGACACAGGCTGCATTTATCGCACTAATGTGATAAATTATTAATTTCTTCCACTGAGGTTTGAATTTGTGACTTTGGATATCTTGATCATTGAGGCAAGGGGTAGAAACCTAATATTAAACTCTGAGCTGCACAAAGCTGAAACATCCCGGTAGGGCCACCTGGGACCTCCACTTAGGCCTGTGTGACGCTGCTCCTGGGTCAGTGATGGGAAGACCCAAAGGCAGGAAGAAAGAGCCTCTACCAGCTGAGGCTGCAATGCTGAGGCCATTATCTGGCCAGGCCATAAAAAGCTCTGCCATAGTAAAAAAAAAAAAAAGAGAGAGAGAGAGAGACGTCATCCAGGGGTACGAAGCGTCAAGAAAGGTGCGAGGACAGTTCTGCCCCTGGACCCTGCTTCTTCCACGCGTCCGTCCATCTATTTTTCGGTTCCGCGCCCCCATACTCGTCCATCTCTGAAAACACTGGGTGCTCAGGACACAAATCCCCCAGCGCTGTGGGTGTGATGTGTTCAGGAGGGTCTCCGATGTCCTTCCCCCTCCAAAAATTGGTGTTTCCCATCCAAATGTGACATGGGTTATCAAAGTTTGTTCTTCATTGGAAATGTGCATGTGGAAATATCAAAGGATATTTGGAGGAAGATACCATACTGCTTAGTTTTCTGATGAATGCGATCACACAAAGTGAGGGTGAAAGGAAGGTGGGTTCCATCCTGTTCAATATGGCATTTCCGTTGTAATTGTGTGACGTTCTTGACGGTTCATTGTTGTGGTTGTGAGAGTGATGACACTTAAGACTCATATTGCCCTGGCGGTACATAAAAATGTCTGGTGATTTTATTACACAGTGGTTCAGCCCCCTCCCTCCGAGTTGGTACTTAGGTGGCTGGTGTATTTGACCGAATCCTTTGCTGCTATGAGTCTCCATCTTCTTAGACCCCTTCCTTCCACGGATCCAGCCCAACATGTCTGCTTTAGAGCTCTTCTATTTTTTTCTTTTTCATTCCAGTTTTTGTTCGGTCTTAACAGTGTCATTCAATGTAGTACCTAATGGTTCCAGCCTCCCCGACTTTGCAACCCCGATCGGCAGCCTATCCTTTCCTTCATCCAACTCATTAATTCAAATGGTCAACAGGAGAGGACCGATGAGAGAGCCAGGGGGAAATCATGAGAAACACCCGCCCGGTGGACAGCTGTCATTTAGTCATGAATTTCAATGATTTCATTGTATCCTTACCCAGGCTTCCAGGCTGTGATTGGGTGGAAAAAGTGTCCACATTTGGCTCAAATGGAGATACTGCCCTTGAAGTCTACTGTGTTTCTCGTATTTATGAGTGCAGTGAAATTACTTCATCATGGGCCCGCCCTGACTCAAAGTGACCTCGACGTCCTTCTTTAAGTGGTCACCAAGCAGCCTTATAGGGACTCCATTTCCAAGGTGTCCTCAGCAGGACATTAGCTCACATTCAATCAAAGCTACAACGCCTTCTCAGTGACCTCGAGTGAGTTCTCATTTCCAAACCCAGGGTCCTCTTCTCAGCTCCCCCCACCTCTCACCATTGGGCATCGGGGACCACCCCATCTTTCTTGCTCACACATCTGTGAATTTCATCTTCCCAGTCTGTGAAAAATCAGAGCCCTTGTTCATTTTTCAGTTTTCTGGATGGAAATGTCCACTGTCTTGGAAAGGATGTCTTTTGGGCTGTTATGTCACCAGCAACGATGGTCCAAGCTACGTGTACGGTCTTTTGTGAGTTTGAGAAGCAGCTTATCCTGGCTAGAATATCTTTCTTTCTACAAGTGGCTTTCCCTTATAACCATCTCATGATCTTCGGATTTGAATATTCTTCTAAAAGTTAATGTTATAATTACCTGTCCGCAGGTTCTTCTCAAAGAGCTTTCTCTACTGAGAAAGCCAATCGAGAGTCCAAGAGATACTGTGTCTTGCTTTGAAAGAACTAGTCAACGCTTGTTAACATTATGCAGGTGATGGGACACCTAGGATTTACAGTTCTCTCGGTGATGATGATAACCCTTTGATCGTATGAACGACCATGCTTTTTGGTAGCCATTTTCATCTCAGGACCAATATGGCCCGCCAAAGGTACTGTCTGTGACAAGTACTGCACATAACATAAAATTGCAGCTATGAACAAATACCCAGCCTCCACTGCCCAGCAAAAGCTACCAAATCATTGCATTCTGCGGTTTTTCTACTAACAACTGCTTGCTTCTTGTTTGCTATATTTTTCCCAAGAGGTGGAGATTAGTAGTCAAAAATCAGAGAAGAAAGAGGATGCCAGGCAATTGTGAAAAGGAATTAGGGGAGGAAAGCTTTACAATGAAGACTCGTTTGTTATTCCAGTTAATAGTTGGGTTTTTTTTGGTTTTGTTTTTTTTTTGTTTGTTTGTTTGTTTTGCTGGTTCCTTTTCCTTCTCTTATTTTTATTATGAGTTTCAGGTGTACAAAACAATGTAATAGTTAGCCATTTACACCCCTCACAAAGTGATAACCCCCTCCCCCAATCTACTGCCCCTCTGACATCGTATATAGTTGTTACAGTTCCACTGACTCTATTCCCTATGCTGTACTCCACATCCTGTGACCATATATACATATATATTAAATTATAGTTGACATTCAATAGTATTCAGCTTCAGCTTCAGGTGTACGGTGCAGTGGTCAGGCATCTACACTGCCCATGAAGTGGTCTCCCTAATGAGACAAGTGTCCATCTGACACCCTGCAAAATCTTTACATTATTGATTACATTCCCGAAACTGGCTTTCGTACCCTGTGGCGATATGGTAGCTACAATCTGTGCTTTCTAATCCCCTCACCTTCCCCCTTATCCCCACCTCCCTCCCATCTAGCAAATCTCAGTTTTTTCTCTATATGTCTAGTTAGTTTTGACGAGCTGTGCGGAGACGGCACCCATCACGTGATTTCAGAAGCAAGGATCCAAGGAAAACTCGGTGTTGTAAAGGGCAGGAAGTTGGTGTGAAGAAGTTGGATGGTCCCAAACACGTCCATTCCCTGCTGAGAAAAGCAGTTACCCAAAAAGAGCTACTTGCCACCTAGTGTTCTGCCTTGGGAATGAATGACCGTTTGGAGGAAAAAGTAAAGTTCATTATCTGTTTCTCACACCTCTCCTTCTCAATTTCATAAAAGGATTAAATGCAGTGTCAGCTTCACATAAAAAGAGCCACGTGTCTGCAGAACGGGGACAGCTGAGAAGTGCTCCAAAGCAAAGGAGAGGTCGTTAGACACCACGGGACAGAAACGTTTTTTATTTCCCAAGCTCATGGTCACCTGTACATTCCCCTTTACTGATGGTCATTTAGCTCCTAAACCATGAAAGAGTGTAGCGCCTTCAAGAGTGTAGCGCCTCCTCTCCAGAAGTAAGATGGAACTGGCAGTCAGAAATGAATGCACAAACCACAGCCTGGCTTCGGGGGAAAGAAAGTGAGAGAAACACCAGGAGATGGAGAGGACGGTGGCCGCTTTGAAGAATAAATGCGAACCGGCTGGGCCCTGGGGAAGAAAGCTTCAGAGGAGAATTCTGAACCAGGCTGACAAGTACCTGAGAAGCCCTCACACATGTGACGGCTGATCCGATGGCACATGAGGTGAGGGCTTCTTCTCTCCATCTTCTAGCTGCAATATTAACTTTTTGGGAAACTTCCATATTTTCAGACGCCTTATTCATTCTAGGCTTAAAGGTTCCTAATACTTTTCTTCCAAATTTCTGCAGAGACTTTAGAGTCCTGGGTAGGTTATGTGCCCACCCTGTCACATCGGACCCATGTTCCTCGTGCTGCCCGAGTTCAGTGAGAGGGCTTCTTTGCGGCACCGTGATTTGTGGTGAAATGTCAGCCTCCCCAGATTCATTAGGATGATTTGCCACTGTACTGTCATGTTTTCATTTTTGACAATCGCCTGTTCATTCTCTGTCCTCGCTCCCCACATAAATACACGAGTTCATTTTGACTGTCATCTGAAACCTTCCCGCATTTTTTTTTTAAAGCCAATCCTCTCTCTGAAACTGAGACGCCCCCATAATATTCTTACTAGTCCAGAAAAGGACATTGGATCCCTCCCTGGTTCTGTGACCCTCTTGCCATTTCTTGTCAAATCCTTTCCACATGTATTTTCCCCCTTCTGTTTATGGCCGTTCCATCTATACATACCTTGGGCTCTCTGGTCCAGTCTTTGCTGCCTCCTAGCATTTTCCCATCAGTACATCCTTGTTCCTGTCTCAAAATTCCAATATTTTTTCAAAGGGTAAAACCTGTCACCCGTTGTGCTCGCCAAACCCAGCATGACAGAACTGCTACCACCTGTAAATTCCCTTCTATCGTGCCACGTCTGCAGCCACCGCTCCCAGAGGTGCTCCGTTTCTGCTTTCCCTGCCTCTTTTCTGCCCCCTGCCCTTCCATCCATGATTTGCTTTTCCAAGCAATGCTTTGCCACCTACTCTGAAGACTACATCAGAGGTGTCCCCTGCCTTTTGACACCCGCCACACACACTGTGCGAGTGGTACTTAAATTGGCAGCCTTTCTTCAGACATTGTGGTTCTGCATTTGTGGGGTTCTTCACTGCATCGAGGGGGAATTTAATTTTAGTATTTCCTTCTCGTCACTGTTTTCCATTGCTTCGTTCAGGAAAGCAGAGATAGCTGCAGCTAAGCTGATCAATGGGAAAGCTAGCTGCTTCTGCCTGTTTCTAAAGTGGTGAAGGGTGAGACCAACGTCACATGGTAATTGTCCCCACTGTCAGCGCCACACACTTTCATATGAGTTCCCTACACGTTACTAATATTCTCCTTTATGCGCCACACCCCCCTGCACGGTCAGCTGCATGCGTAGTGATCCATCTAGCACATATTACTTGAGTTGAATTGACCGCGTACAGTCCGAGAAACGGTCTTTGGACCTGCTCATTTCATACAAGAAACAGAACGGCCCTCAGGGTGGAAGGAGCAGGATAAATTTGATCACATTTATTTTTATACACAAGACAGACATTATTAGGATGGTTGACATCATTCTATGGGGCTGTTTTCCCTCCATGGTCAAAATGAGCTGCTATCCAATCTATGTCCGATTCACTCCCCATGACCGGACATCTACCTAAGAGCAGATGACGTAATGAGTGCAGCTTTCTGAGCTTCTAGGAAGCTCTCGATGTCCTTTGTTTCCCTTTGAGTGGAACCGTATCTCTACTGTCCTCTTCCTGCTGGGCTATGCGTACACTTGGCCTCCGGTGTATCTTGCTTCAGAGTTTTGACATTCTTTTCTGTCTTCCTGCAGATGAAAAATATCAGGGAATTTTGGAACAGGAAGTGACCCTCGAATCCACCTACCTCCAGCTCCCTTACTTTACAGATGGAGGAAACGAGGCCACGATGCTGAGACACGCTCATGTTCTCACAGCTGGTGAGAAGAACGCATTTTGCTGAGAGCAAAGCTCATGTTTTTCTGCGACACCCCACTGCTTTCACTGTGAACTTGAGCCTGCGCGGAGCAGACAAGTACTTCCGATGTGACTGCAATTACGTCCTTGGAAACATACAGCATCACTCTCAAGATGAGCAACTTGGCAGCCACCCCAACTTCAGTTTAACCTCCACATAAAAATATGACACAACCTATGTCATTAGCACAAATATGAAATTTAGGCACAACCCCGGCATGTAGAGACTCCCTGTTTTTGGGTGACGAACAATCTTTTAACTTTGATGAAGATATCCTTTCTTTATGTTTACCACAGTCTCAAATGCCTCTCTTTGCAGAAGATGGTATAAGCGTTTCTACTTTGTCACTCATTTTTCTTCTATTTAAATGATTAAAAAAATAAATAAACGCTGTACACCATGGGTTTCTAAGCAACTGATTTCGGTAGTTGCAAGACACATGGGGGTAGGCAAGAAAGAATGCTTCAAGACACATGAAAACTCAGGTGTGAGTGATGTGTGTGGGAATGGTCCACTGGAAAGTAACAGCAAAAGTGCCAGCAGCTCCATTGGTGGGAATTAGAGAGAAGAAGCCTTTCCTTGGGGGCGAGAGTATGCTGGCAAACTGCATGCTGTCCAAAGGGTGAGGGACGCATGAAATTCTAGGCAGTACCACACACCAAAGCCCGACGTCATCGCTGGCAACGCAGAACAGAGAAGCCGAAGACGGAAAGCAAAGGTGTGCTCGAAGGTGAATAAAACAAGCGACAGAAGAACCTTCAGTGCCGCCATGACCCACACAGAGGGGCAACCCACCGTGAACAGGGGCTTTGCATCTGGGGCTCCCCAAACCGGGATTCAGGGGTGCACAAAGGAGAATCCTAGTCTCCGCTCTGTACACGTGGTGTCTGGTAACTGGGCACAGCCCCTCACACGGTCTGTCCTATCAGATTGTGTGCCGTCTCTTAGAGGGATGGCAATCCCGATTTTCTAAGCTCATGCCATCCCTGGGACAATCTGTCCCTGCAATTCCCTCCCTCCAGGCACGAGCATTTCCTGGCAGGTGACATCTCTCTCTGCCCCCCTGCTCCACCCCCACTGTCTGGAGCTCCAAGAGCCCTTCCTTTGTTCTGAGGGAGGTGTTAGAAATTGTTGGCACGGGTGGGCAAGAGCTGGACCCACACCAGTGCCTCTGGATACGGGGGCAAGACTCGGAGCTGCCACTCAACCTGCTGTGGATTCCTCTTCGTACAATCTTTCATTCTTTGACTTGAGACAGCCGGGAGTGGTTCAAATGAGTGACTTTTTTTTAAAGGGCCATTAGATGACAACGGTGGAGGACACTGGAGCCCAGCGGCCATGAGGACGGGCTCTTGAAGAAGCCACTCCTTGAAGGGGTTCAGGACGTGCGCAAGCATTGCTCAGGAGAGAGAAAGCACGGGCTGGGAAATTGTGCCGTGTGTGTGTGTGTGGACACACGCAGGGTGGGAGTTCGCAAGCCAGAGCCCTTTCCTTGGGAGTTTGCAGATTGTAAGGGGCAAGGCTGCGTGGGGAAGGACAGTGGTAGAAGAGCTGAGAAGGAATAAGACACCAACACCTCCTTCAGCAGCTGCCGTGAGTCGGGGAGGCAACGGGAAGCTGGCCAGCGTTTCCGCTCGCTCCACACACAACCGCCAGCAAAGGCTGGGGCTGCTCCTTGTGGGGACTCCACCGTCTGCAGACTGGCCGCCGAACAAGCTCTGTTTGCGTCTAGGACTTGTTTTCCTCCTGCTGCATTGTAGCTGCATTATTATTTTTCATTAAAAAGAAAAATGCCACCGAAAAACAATGTAGAGTTGACCTTGAAGTCAGAATTTTGGCTCCACTGGTTTTCCTTCGGTGACATTGGGAAAATAACGCCCCAGAATCTCGGTGTTGTCAAAAATCACGGGGAGATAATGACTCTTATTCCACAAGAATAAATGAAATCCTCCATGACGAGACATGAGAGGTGATGCACAAACGAACCTTACAGCCGTTCCTAAGTCAATCTTGATACACGATGTCCGAGACCAGGGCTCGGCAAGCTTTTTCTGTCACGAGGCAGATGGCACATATATTCAGAGGTTTGGACTCCATATTGGTCTGTTGCAGCGACTCGATTCTGCAGCCGTAGCAGGAATACAACCGTGCCCAGCACATAAATGGACAACTGTATTTCAGTGAAACTACTGAGAAACGTGGGCTGCAATTGGCCCATGGGCCTGGCTTGCGACCCTCATTCTAGACATTCTCCACGGGTCATGATATCTGGCTCATGTCATTCGGCATTTTGTCTTACTCTCTATCATCACGTGTATAACTTAGCAAGCCAACAGCCTTCAGCAGGAGGTATTCCCTGTCTTTCCTTTTGCAGCAGAAGCCCGGTGATGTGAAGAAACTCACGGGACCACCACTAGCTGGAAAAGAAACCCCCCGTCTTTAATTCCCAGGACACTGGCGGTCGCCTTGCGGTGTTTCCTTTCTGACTCAGTGTGTCAGGCTCGCTGACAGCGCTCGTGTTCTTCAGGCAAAGAGACGTCCATTCTTCTGGCGGCCGTGAGTTCTCACCCAGCCTCTTCCCATGGGGCTACTGCTCACCCTGCTGGGTCTTGCATTTTCTTGCAGGCTCTTGTCACAGTGGCCTCCTGGACTTTTTCTCAGACATCCTGTCCCAGCTGCACGACACTCACTCCTCCTTGCTGATTTCCAGTGTTCTGGGTTTTCTGCATACGTGATTTTCGCTTCCCAGCTCTTAATTTTATTGTGGTTGGAAAACAGATGAAACAGGGGTCTTGGCAGCCAGAGGGGAAGGTTCTGTGCAAACTTTTGGATTCGCAGAGGCTCACCAGGCCATCTGTGCCTCAGGTCTGAGGCTGAAAATGAAATTCTGCTTTCAGAACGTTGGGATGCAGAAGAAAATACGACGTGAACCCAATTTATTTTCTTCTGACACCTTTAAATCTATATTTCATATGTGCCAGTCATGATCACCCTCTAGCGCTGGCGGCTGCCCAGGATGCACGTTTCCTTGCAAGCCCAAGAGCGGACATGAACTTCAGAGCCCAGAAATACCAGAAAGTGAAGGTGAAGGTCAGAGCAGAGCCCTTGGAATGTCCTGAGATTTCTAGTCCATGATCCAGTTATGCCTTTAAAATGCTTTCAAGGACATGCCTACTTCAGGGGTACCGTTTATTACATCTTTACGAACGCACAAGGCCACCTCTTTCAGTCCCTCGAGGCTCAAGGGAAGGTGGTCGTGTGCAGGGGGTTAGGATGTGAGGACAGTGTAACTCTGACAGCGGGTCCCGGGCAAACGGGCCGTCCAGGGTTGAGGGCAGCAGGCGAGCTCTGGATGCCAGAGCAAAGTGACAGGGGGCAGGCAGCTGCTAAGGGGAGCTGGGTCACTGCCCCAGGATGGGGGTGGAGGGGGGACAGGCGCAAGGACTTTTAGGGGGCAAGAGGCTTTCTCTAGAGTGGCCTGCCTGGGAAACATTCTCCAAAGGCTTCTGACAAACCTAAAAGCTAGAACTTCTGACAAACCTGAAAGCCAAACTCTTAAACACTAGAACTTGGGAAATAAGAAGCTCGTTCTTTTTTTTTTTAAACCCTGGCCCTAGAAAGGCCCAGAATGTGATGACATGGGACGATGGCCTCCGGGAAGTCACAGATGTCTCAATGCTATGGACTCAGCCTGCTATTAAACCACCCGATGTTTGTTCAGGTGCTTCTGGGATGATGCCTGAGAAGCAGAGTCCCTAGGTGTGCAAACTGTGTGAGACCCAAGTAGTCTTTACATGCAATTCTGGTCCTTGAGGCAGGAATTCCCGTGGGTTTACAGGCATGGTCTCTTGGCCAAACCCTGGGTTTCCGGAGGGCAAAAAGCATCGCGATGATTTTTAAGGCTGTGATGACACCACCTGCTGTAGCCGGGAAGTGGTGGGTAGCCCTGGGCGGGCCATTGGTTGACAGGTTCAGGGAATCTCCTATGATTTCCTTATTTATAGAAATTTAGAGAATGTCGGGAAAGATACTGAACTAAAACGTACACCCCACCCACCACTCCTTAATGCCTTCGTCATTTCATTTTCCTGCAGAGCACGTACAACACTAAACATACACAACACTTTCCTTTAAAAAAATTAACTGCTTTGGTAAGATACGATTCACATACCACGCAAGTCCTCGATGTCAAGCACACGATGCCACGGCTTCTGGTTTCTTCACAGAGCTGTGCAACGGTCACCAGTCAATGTTAGAACAATTCTATGATGTCACAAAACACGCTGCCGCCTATAAGCCCTCACGCCCTCACCCATCTAAGCCTCCAGCCCTAGATAACCATTCACCTAGTGTCTCTGCGGATTTGCCTAATCTGGACTTTTCACATAAACAGGATGATAGAATATGAGTTCTTTTGTGTCTGGCTCCTTTGACTCAGAAAGACGTTTCAACACCCATCCCTGTTGTAACCTGGGGCCAATATTTCCCTTGTATGGCTGCGTACTATTCCATCACTCGGATAATCCACATTTTCTATGCCTTCATCAGTGGAGAGAAATGTGGGACGTTTCGACCTCCTGGCGACTGTGAATCTCGCTGATGTGAACACTCATGCACAAGTGTCTGTGTTTCCGTTCACTCGGGCACACACCTGGCTGGGTCATGTGCTTCAGCACCGTTTTTCTTTCCTCTGGTATCGGCTCCCCCACTATCATGAGGGCCTAGAATTTACTGTTTCCCCGAAAATAAGACCTAGAGGGACAATCAGCTCTAATGCGTCTTGTGGAGTAAAAATTAATGTAAGACCCAGTCTTATTTTACTATAAAACCTGGTCTTATAGAATATAATACAATAAATATAAAATAATATAATTCATATAATATAATATAATATAATATAATATACACTGGGTCTTATATTAATTTTTGCCCCAAAAGACATATTAAAGTTGATTGTCTGGCTAGGTTTTATTTTCGAGGAAACACAGTAGAATTGTTCCTTCTTCCTGACATATAGGAGACACTCAACGAAGTCTTATAAAATGAATAATGAATGAAAAAACAAACAAACAAACGAATGATAGAAGACTGGGTTTTACCTACCTGGCTTTTTTTTTTTTTTTGCTTTATGATTTGGGGTAAAGCAAAAACATGAAACACTTTCGTGACTTAAGTTTTCACATCTATTAAACTTTGAACTGGAGCAGATGACCTCTAGGATGGCTCAAGAAAGAAAATACATGAAAAGAAAGGGTTGGGAGAATTTTTCCTTCGAACAGGGGTAAGAACGAAAAACAATCTTCTCAATGGAGTTTGGGGTTTGTGGGTTAAAGGCGATGCTGTATGACTACAGCTCTCTCGGAACAGGAGCTATGCATCAGGTAAGGCCCTATGGTGAAACGTTTTACATTTTTCTACACTAACAATTGCACTAAAAACATTATTTCTGCTGGTAATTTAAGACCACAGGAATAAACAGAGTTACGAGCTGTTATTAGCTGATAAGCAAGCGTGAGGTGTACACACTTTAATGAAACACATGCCAATTTTAAAACACTAGTTTTGTTTCTCTTTTCTTTTAACGACAAAAGTGAAACATATACAGTGTAAAGAAAGTAACAGCAACAAACACCATGCAGCCAGCACCCAGCTTCCAACAGTCCCCACTGCGGACCAGTCTTGTTTCAAGGACACCTCTCTGCAACCTCCCCTCCCCAGCGCTGGGGTATTTTGTAGCAATTCCCACCATCCTTTAATTTCATCCATCAACATGTCGGCGAGGCGATCGGTAGGATTTGGGGGAAGATTGAAATTGCGTTTCCGTTGAATTTCACCTTCAATCCAAAGCAACATCAATAGTCTGGGAGCTTTGTGCTGTAGTCTCTCTCCCGCGGGGCCACATGGGGACGTGAACGAGTGGGACACCGCTGTGTCCTTCAGACTTTCTCTAGAGGGAAAGAAAGACCATGCGAAGGGGACGCTGATACAAACTGAGTGGTGCTGGACCTGAAGTAGAACGTCCATGGGAAGCGCTACTGGGCCAGACAGACGAAGTTATGCTGTGAGAGCAGTTAAACCGACCGCGGCTGCCCTGGCTTACATCCACGCCGCTTTACCTTTCTAAAAGACTATTCCCTCCTTTGCCCCCTTTCATCTTCTCTGTCCCCAAACCGTGACAAACTGCAAGGCTCATAAAACAGCCCTCGAGAAGCAACGTGTTGGCTGCAGACACGGGATCGCACCAACCAGCAAGAGGCGCGGAGAGCTGCAAGGTCTGGGATGGCTGCAACCACGGGTTTGCGGCAGTGACTGACAAATCTGTGAGCTGAGCCAACACCTGCAGGGACCCGGCTTCTCCTCACCCAGGAAAAGCTGCCCTGCTGCCTCAGTGGAGAGTCTCCCGGCCCTGGGAGGGGAGCCGGAAGGAGTCTTGCCCGTTCATGGGAGTGACTCTAATTGTTTCTGTGCCTTGACGACACCAACCTGTGAGACCTGGAGAAGTCCTGCATGTCTAGGGCTGGTGTCTGTGAGCTCGGAGGGTCATAACCCAGCCCCAGCTCCCAGGGGGCGGCTTCAACAATGGAAGTTTACTGCTCACAGCCCTGGAGGCGGGAGGCCACAGATTTGGTTCACGGTGAGAACTCTCTTCCTGACGTGTACATGGCCGCCTCCTGCTGGGTCCTCACACGGGGCAGAGACAGTGAACTCTGGTGGCTCTTCCTCTACTTATCAGGACACTAATTCCATCATGGGGGCCCCACCCTCAGGACTCATCTCACCCTAACCACCTCCCAAAGGCCCCACCTCCAAACACCACGCCACGCGGGGTTAGGGCTTCAGCAGGTGAATGTGGGGACGGGGGGCGCGATGCACAGGCATTCAGTCCAGAGCAGACGGTTTAAGCCAGGTCTGCAAGGAAGGCGGAGGTGTGTCCACGCTGGGGCACAGGCTGTTGGTAATGGCTTCGGACACTCACATTCTGCAGGGCAGTTACCAGAAAAGCGGCTCGCGGTGCTTGGGGAAAACCACTTTCCCGTCTCTGTCATTACAACTCTGATCACAATTTTTTCTTATTAATTTTCTGGGCCCATAGAGCTGCCAATCATTCCATCATTCAGGATATGAACTCTAAAAATGGAGGTACCACAGGGTAAAGGGGGATCGAATATATGGTGGTGATAGAAGGAGAACTGACTCTGGGTGGTGAACACACAATGGGATTTATAGATGATGTAATACAGAATTGTACACCTGAAACCTATGTAATTTCACTAACAATTGTCACACCAATAAATTTAATAAATTTTTAAGAAACGAAGGAATGAATGAAAACGGCAACATTCAAGCAAGTGCACCCACAACCTAATAATCTACTGCTCCACCCAATCTACAGGACTAACGCAGTTTCAATCAAAATGGCAACAGGATATTTTGAGGAAATTTACACATTGATTCTAAAATACAGATGGAAGGGAAAAGCCGCAGGAATTAGTAAGACACTCCTGCAAAAGACGGGGAAGAGGACGAGGAGGGGTTGAAAGAGTTGCAGGAGGAGAAAGAGAAAGAGAAGAAGACAAAGGTGAAGACAGCAGGAGAAGGATGCTTTCTGCGCAGCGAGAGTATAAATTTATGGTGGTTCAACCATGCGGAATGGGGGCTGCAACACACACACGGCCAACGCAGGGAATCGGGCCCCAGAAACAGCTGTAAGTACACGCACTTCCCATACAGAACAAGAGGGCTTTTCAGAGGAGTGGCACGTGGGGACAAACGGCGCTGGGACAGTGGTGCTGGGCACGCGGGAAGGAAACCAGCACGGCAACCCCACCGCCCCTCTGTAAACAAGCAAAGCCAGAGGGCTGAGAAGCTGAGCGCCAAAGGCACAGCTCGAGCACATCACAGGTGGATTTAGAGGACGCTCCGATACCCTCAGGGTAGGAAAGGACTCTTAAACAGGAAAAAAGATTCCCTGAACCTCTGCTTGTGGAAAGATACCACAGTGAGAAGAAGTTAAGGACGATATCTGTAGCACACAACTCACAGAGGCTTAGCACGTGCAATACATGCATCGCCCCTGCAAGTCCTGACGACAAAGTATAAACCACCCAACCGAAGAACAAACATGGGGAAAAGGCTTGGACAGGGATTTCAAAGAAGAAACACAACAAGGTGTGAAAAGTGGTCCAGTTTCATTAGTGACCAGGGAAGTGACGTCGTTTTACACCCATCAGCTGGACGGACACTTACAATCTAAACATACCCGCTGAGGTCCCCATATCGGCTACCACGGTGCGTGTGGAACGACATTGTGGATGGCGGGTTTTCATAGCTTATGCTGAGACTTTGCGGGAGGGCTCTAGAGTCTGCTCGCAGACGGTGCGGTGCTCTCGCCGACTCTGAGAATATAAAAGCTGGGCGCGATGTGAGATGGGGAAGGAGCTCTCTGTGAAGAGACCTGGTGCCGTGCTGTGAGCAGCCCCACTGTCTGGAGTGGAGAACGGAGCCTCCTGAGTGGGCAGACACCCCCAACAGAGACACCCTTCATCATACCTGCCAAGGGGACCACCGGAAACTCAGCAAACACCCCTCCCTAGAATGTGCCCAGGACAAAAAGAGTCAGCTCCATTCCTCTGCAGCCCATCTTCTCACACAGAAAGAGCCGTAGGTGCATTTCTCACACTTCCTGCCTTCCAGGAAGGGACGAGAGAGGGGTCGTGGAGTCTGGGCGATGATGTGAGACTGGTTCTAATTACGGGCGCCAAACAGTTTGGGGACCACAAGGGACAGGAGCATATTTGAATTTTTGAATGTGGTCAGTGTCCGCGAGGTTGAAAGAGCGTGGTGGGATACTAAGCTGCCGTCACCACACTTGTTTCACATTCTGCTGCTACGCTGTCTTCACGGCGGTCAGCTGCAAAGAAAAGCCAGAGAATCATACCAGGAAAATTTGGGGCGACTGTGAACAGTGGGTGTCTCGGGAGCAGAGTAGAGTTCAGGAGGGGCCATGGGGGTGCTGGCCAGCTCTGTGCTCTTTTGTGGGCACATAACAATAATGTCTTATAATAATTATAATGCATTATTATTCCCGATGCCTTAATCAGCCGTTACACATGCTTTGCAAGGATTCAATATAGAACGTACACCAACATTTAAAGGGAAACCATTACAAACTAGAAGACGACGCTAATACTGTGTTTCCCCTAAAATAAGACCGGGTCTTACATTAATTTTTGCTCCAAAAGACACATTAGGGCGTATTTTCAGGGGGTGTCTTATTTTTTCATGTACAATCATCTACATTTATTCAAACACAGTCATGTCGTCTCCTTCTGGAACATCGTCATAAGGTACTAAATGCATCCGTCTGGCTGACGATCTTAACTGGGGCTTATTTTCAGGGTAGGTCTTCTTTTCGGGGAAACAGGACAGTGATAATCTCCAGATGGCAGAGCTATTGGTGATGTGTAGCTTCACATGATGGCTTCTGGGTTCCAAGGACTGAACAACTGTGTGACAACAAACACATAGAAATGATTTCCCTTGTATGCTTCCCTTCTCACATAGATGGAGAACGAGCAGAGAGCAAGAACTCGGCCTCCCATTTCGTGTCCCAGCCTGGCATGCAAAGCACTGAAGACACCTAAAAACAGTTGTTGGATTCAATAGGGTCCGCCAACTTTCCATCCTCGTGTTCCATCCATTTAAAAGTGCGAAATTATAATAACGATACATAATCCATCTCTAGTCTATGCTAGTTAATGGTGCCCCTGATTACTGGCAATTGTAAGCGCCACTAAAACCATTGTTTCTATACGTCTCCTGCAGACTTGGAGATGGCATTTACAAAGTATAAGCAACAGGGAGCTATTCTCCTTTGACTGAGTACGGATGTGACGCACTCTGTAATTCCTGCCTGTTCCCGTCTGCCCGTCTCTATGACGTTCACCAAAGAGCAGACCCTCTGGGCAAGTCTCATCCGCGTGCGTGAGTTTTCTCCTGCTGCTGTAACAAATTCCCACAAACACTGGCGTCAAATAACGCTCACCCGCTGGAGATACCGTCATCAGGAGCCTCATCAGAAGACATAGGAATGTTTCGCTTTTCTTTCTTCTTTTCTTGACAGGGGACTCCTGGAAAGTGGGGTGGGTTGGCATGTGTGTAACAGAATGAATGAATAAATGAATGAATGTGCTTTTTCTTGTGTTCTTTCTTGTATTTCTTCCCACCGGTTGGCACTCCCTTCAGCTTACCCTGTAGGATGTCAAGAACTAACTAGAGTTTTTATTTCCAAGCAGCTTTGTGGCACTGCCATCGAGATGAAGCCATTACAATCAACAGATCTAGCTCCTTTTCTCCAAAGGCTTTATGGCTGTTTTAGCTACTTCCATGAGAATAGTTAGAAGTTGGTCTCCAGGGAACGAAGTTACGGCGCAGCTACGGCAACGCCCCAGACAAGGAGCGTACAGCTTTACCCCTGTCCATTATCTGTGATGCCCGTTCACTCTGCACTCATCCTGATTTGGCTGACCACTGTGAGTCACTCTGCAAATATTAGGATGGTCAACACCAAACACAGCAATTTGCTTTGCGGGGGGCGGGGTAAGGAGGGGGGCACAGCCGTGAACCATGTGTTACACATGCGTTACTTCCTCAAAGCTTTGGACAATCACCATGATTCTGGGAAAAGTTACGAACAAGGAGAACATTATGACCGATTTTCTTGGGAGAACAGACAGGTGTTTGAACCGGCCTCAGACATCAGTGTTTCCATGGACGTCGCGTGTGTTGAAGATCTGAGCTCCTTTCTTACACGCTTACCGGATAAGTGCCGCCAGGAAGGGCCTCAGGGTCCCTGACAAACTGCAGAAGTTCTTGTACTTCCCGAGAAACCTAGAAGATGTTAGCCGTGGGCAGGGTCCAGCTCAATGAGCCCCATCAGTGCGGCATGCTTCCCGGGAGGGACGGCGTGGGAGCAAGGCGGTCGGGGAACACGGAAAGAGAACACGTCTGCAAACCACCACAATGAGCAACTAACGTTCGTCTGGCAACCAGGACTCGGTGATGCAAAGGTAGAGAATAAAGGGGAGCTAGAAGGAAAGACCGTGTTCAAAGGTGAATCCAGGTCCGTACAAGAAGATTTTCCTGCAATTCAGCAGAAAACAAATAAATGCAGCTTTAACGTATCAGGAAACAGCAGGGGAGACAGGTAGGCGACTCATGATAATCCATTTGGGGGATTGAACCAATTTTCCTGGGAAAATAATGACAGTGGAAAAAAATAAGAGACGGAAATATTGATCAACAAATTCTAACATCACTTACCTAAATTTCAAAAGAATAGAACAGTAACTATTAATATTTACTAGGAGCCTGATCTATCAAATGGGAGTTACTGAGCTGGCTGCTTCTGACATCTTAAAAATTAATAAACAAATTCATAAACAAAGATTTGTTAAAAAAAAAAAAAAAAAAGGAAAAAAGAAAAAGAAAAAGAAGAAGAAAAGGCTGATAGGAAATTGTTCACTCCGCTGTAAGATTTAACTAATTTTTCACACTTGCCTATACAATATACACAACTCATAACATAAAGATTATAAATAAAGGTTGGTCTTTTTAGTGCCTTTAATGAATCATGCATTTATAGCTAGTCCACTGACAGAGCCAATAGTCCTCATTAAACGGAAACCTAATAGTATTTGAAAAATAGGGATTTTATATTTAGACAATACCCAGACTTTGTGCTACAAACGTGCAAAACGGAATTACTGTTAGAGACATTACTTAAAGATTAGGGTATGAAAGGAGTATGCAGAGGTCAGAAAGTTCTTTCTCCAGAAATGAGCTTATCTTGATTAATTCAAAGAGCTTCATGCCAGTTTGAATTCCTCACAAAAATTTAAATTGCTAAATGAAAGACCATATGTGACCCAACACTGAAAGAATGCAAAATCTCATAAGCTCAGAGAGAATGCCTGCATGTTCCCTATAGTTCCGGTAAAAACGAAGAAAGGAAAAAAGCTGCCTAATTAATCGGCTGAGTACCTACTGTGTATGTCACTATGCCAGATGCAAAGAGAAGGGAACCATGACTTTTTTTTTTAATTAAAGTTTATTGGGGTGACAACTGTTAGTAAAGTCACATAGATCTCAGGTGTACAATTCTGTGTTACATCATCTATAAATCCCATTGTGTGTTCACCACCCAGAGTCAGTTCTCCTTCCATCACCATATATTTGATCCCCGTTACCCTCACCTCCCACCCCCCACCCCCCTTACCCTCTGGTAACCACTAAACTATTGTCTGTGTCTGTGAGTTTTTGTTTCTTCATTTGTTTGTCTTCTTCCTTTGTAGTTTTCGGTTTTATATCCCACATATCAGTGAAATCATGTGGTTCTTGACTTTTTCTGTCTGACTTATTTTCCTCAGCATAATATTCTCAAGATCCATCCATGTGGTTGCAAATGGCACTATTTCACCTTTTCTTACGGCAGACCAGTACTCCATCGTGTATATATGTTCCACCTCTTCTTTATCTAATCAGCCATGACTCTTACCCCCATGGAATTCACAGGCTTGCGGGGGCCAGTGGAGGGTGGTCAGGGTGACCCCCCTGGAAGGGGGACTAAGGAACGTGGACTTTTGTGTCAAGTGTTGTGATCAAAACCTACACAGACAGTGATGGCCCTTTGGAGAGAGCAGCGTTCAATTCAACTGTTTGCAAAGAGGACTGATTCGTAGAGTAGGTCACCTTTCAACAGGTCTCTGGGCGTCTCTAGGATTTCACAGGGAAGGGCGTTGGAGGAAGGAAGGTGAGAAGGAGAGGACGCAAAGACGTCAGGCAGAGGGGGCAACCTTTTTTTTTCAATATTTGTGGTATGATGCATCTGTCATAAAATGTACTATCTTACCCATTTTTAAGTGTACAATTCAGAATTAAGTACGTTTACGTTGTTGTGCAACCATCACCACCATCTATCCATCTGCAGAACTTTTTCATCTTGCAACACTGGAAATCTGTCCCCATTAAACAACATCTCCCCAGTTCTCCCCACCTCCCGGCCCTGCTACCACCATCTACTTCCTGCCTCTATGGATCTGAGCACCTAGGTCCCTCACATAACTAGAATCACACACTATGTATTTTTTTGGACTGACTGACTTCACTGCTTCAAGGTCCATCCATATGGCTGTATGTGTCAGCATTTCTTTCCTATTTAAGGCTGAATAATATTCTATTGTTGCGTGTAGACCACATTTTGCTTATCCATTCATCCATCGATGGACACTTGGGTCACTTCCACCTTTTGGTCATTGTGAAAACTGCTGCTGTGATCGTGGGTGTACAAATACGTGTGCAAGACCCCGCTTTCAGCTCTTTTGGGCGCACACCCAGAGGCAGAATGGCTGCATCGGACAGTGATGCTATTTTAATTTTGAGGAACTGCCCAATTGTTTTCCACAGCAGCGGTCTCACCGTACAGTCCCACCAACAGGGCACAAGGGTTCCAATTTCTCCACATTCCTGGCAACACTTGCTATTTCCTGTGTGTGTGTTTGCTTTTTAGTAATAGCCGTCATAATGGGTGTGAGGTGGTACCCCGTGCCGTTTCGATTGGCAGCTCCCAAATAATTACTGAGCTCGAGCATCTTTTCATATGCGCGCTTGGCCATTTGTGTGCGTTCATTGGAGAAATGTGTAGTGAAGTCCTTTGACTATTTTATTAATTGGGCTCTTTGTTTTCATGTTGTTGGGTTCGCTGGGCAATCTCTAAGTACTCCTGACGATTCGGTAAGGCTGGGTCCCTGATTCCCTGAGCTGCTGTATCAGTTATTAAATCTGGGAATGTGAGTCTGACTGAGATCATGGATGGGTTTGAACGCCTCGTCCAAGGTCCTTAGAGTATGCATTTCATGGGACGTCGTGGGGGGTCCGAGGGAAAGAGCATATCCGAACTGTTGTGTGACTCGGGGACTCAATCTGATGACAGAGAGGGGGCTGAAAAGTGAGCCGGAGCCTCGCAGTGGGAAACGGTGATTCTAACACGCCAGTGGTCACCCTCCAGGAGCTGGGCAGCAGACAATGGAGAGACGGTCAAGACAGAGGAATCCAGAACCTGAAGTTCAAATCTCAGCTCTGGTACATAACAGGTGCCTCAGTTTCCACAGCATCACAGGGAGCACTGAATGATGTAACACGCGGAAAACACAGGGCGCAGACACGAGCTACGGAGCCGGCCTCGGCTACCCCGAAACAAGCAAGGTGCTGGCATGAACACGTAAGGCTGGGAAGGCAACCGCCGACTTTTAGACTCAGCCATCCTCACGAGGGTGAGGCAGCTCCAAAGACACCTGGCCTCTGCCACCCGCCACCTGTCCCCCGGCAATTCATACGGACCCAGCCCCATGAGCCCCACAAGGGGTGGCCTGGCTTCCACTGTCCCGCATTTTCCCTTTTGCAGAAAAATCACTCGGCATAGAAACAGGCGTGGAAACAAGAACTGATGGCTGCTTTGCATGCACCTGACTTTGCAGACAGACCCTAGGATTAGTCCTTTAATCTCCACCCCGGATTCAATGAAGGTCGTCACAGAGCGACCCAGTGCAAAGGGCTGTGGGATCTCGATTAATGATTGTGTGATTCTTCAAATCCCCAAGGAAGCCGCCTGAAGGCTGAGGCCTTGGAGTAGAGTCCATGGGGGTATATTGTGGACGATGATGTTTTAAAATACGCCAACTCAAATGAAGGAAAACAAAGGTCTCTCTTTCAAATATAACCCTCGGGTACTGAGTCATTAATTTGTTTTCTTCTTGTTTTGTTTTGTTTTTGTTTTTTTGTTTTTGTTTTTTTAAGGAGGGTGCAGCTCCCAGTGGCCCAGGTGGGGATCGAACTGGCAACCCTGGTGTTATCAGCACCACGTTCTAACCGGCCACTCACGAGTCATTTTTACACCACAGATTTATTTCCTATTTTATCTGATGTTGTCTTCACGTTGACACGACTCAAATTTAGTTCAGGGAACGTTTGTACATGGACATGATCCTCGCAAAATCTGGAAACCCTCAGGCACAGGTAGCCTCTGGGTCCGTGCACAGCCCCCCCTTAGGGCTCATGTTTTCTCTGCAACGCAGGCCGGGATATAAAAAGCTGTTGCCAATCTGAGTTTTCACTGGAGGTAGAAAAATGCTTTGCTTGTATTGTTGATTTTTTGCAGTCTGTGCCCAAAGTAACTACACGGGACGTAAAAATCATTTATGTGGGTTTCTTCCTTTACCAGAATCTGTGCTGCAAAATGAAATAAAATGAAGCCACGCCTTAAGATGACAAGTAATAAATCACTCTTACCTAAAGAAAAGTCCTGCCATCCGAGGTTTCTGTCCTGATAGTCTGACAGTGGGGTCACGAAACGCAGAAAATAGGACCTCGGGCAGCAGGTGTAAGTAATTTAGAAGGACTGAAACTCTCCGCATTTTTGTTGAAGAGTTTACAGTGTAGCCTAACAGAAGTCAGGTTAAAATATATATATATATATATCGACATGTTCTCATGTGTGGCTCCATGAAGTGGTTGAGGGGGGAAAGCAGAGGCAGGAGTGCTTGAAAATCACGGAACAGATGCTTATAAAATCACAAGTGAGGTACTTAAGAACATCCCAGCACAGGTGAAATAACTTCAGAAAAATGCAGAGCCAAGGAAAACAGTTAGAATGCCCAACCGGCATCTGATACAGAATTCAGACATAAAAGTATTTGCGTTGCGTCAGTGTTAGATGAAGGGTCTCAGAAATGGGCGCGGGGACAATTGTTCATTAGTTGAAGGGCGTTTGGAATATTCTTCCCATGATTCAAAAGAATAGCGCCCTGATGGCAGGTGATGGAGGATGAGACAGGTTTGCGGGAAGGACGGAGGGAGTGCAATCCAGGCTGGGGAGGCATCTAGGGTGCAGAAGGAAAACAATTGTTTTTTATTCTACGAAAGCAAAGCAAAGAGAGTTTGAAGAACACACCATCTGTCAGGTAAGAGGAAGTACAATAAAGATGGTTTTATCCTAACTGGACTGGCGAGACCAATTAACTGCGGCCAGACAGAAAGAATGAAAGATTGTATGCGACAGACTCTCAAAAAGGCAAGTGAATCCGGCAAGCGACCGTGCAGTGAAGAACCAGAGTGAGCGTGTGTAGTTAACTGTCTTGCTTAGGATAGCACTGGTGTGGTGGCGTTACCCAATGCGGTGGGCATCTAGACCGGAGCAGGCTCCATCTTTTTTCATGTTTATTTAGGAAGGATGTAAAGAATCTCAAAAACAAAAACAAAAAAACACATTCCAGATGTGCAGGATTCACGCTGGAGGAATTTTGGCCCCTGGATGTCCAAAGGTCAAATGTTAACAAGTCTTTGCACGGAGGCTCAGGAGTTTGGGACAATGAAAGGACTGCTTGTTTCCTTCTGCGTGTCCCCTTACCCGTCCCTGGGTCCCCAAACACAGGTGAGGTTCAGATGCTGGCACTCCAGTTCTGGGAGATCGGGCAACTCACCTGCATAGATCGCGCCTACACACCCACGTCCTGAATGATAGATCTAAAAGGCACCCCAAGGGTCCCCCAAGTCATGCCCTGTGCTCACAACAGCCGCAGGTCTTTCCAGCAGCCTCTCCTCTCCAGTGATGACGGAGGATGAGGCCCCACGTCTGTTTTGGAGCCACCAGGAAATAACACGAGATGCTTGTGCTTCACTGTGAGGCGAGAGGAACCGATCCCTGCTCCACGTGGCACCGTTCACGTGTCCCAGGACAGTCGGCCCATTGAGATCGCCTGGCCCCAACACCCAGCACCCCCGTTTCTCTGTCCACTATTCACAGGACTCGACTAGCAAGACTGCACCATGTTGCTCGCAGGCCACGGGATGGAGGCCGCAGCCAACCCCCAGCCCCCAGCCCCGCGTGGATTCTAGAGCAGGGACAAACCGCCACGTGTGATCACATTAAAATTCTTAACTGTGCCCCCACTGCTCTGCCAGCCAGTGTGGAGCCTCACGCCGTCACAGAAGAAATAGCTGTCGTCCCAGGGGGTTCAATATGGGTGGCCCCAAGGGTTCCCCCAGAAGGCACAGAGAGAAACACAGAACAGACCAGACTCGCTGCAGCAATCTCTCAGACCTGCTTGAGGGCTCTTAGAAAACACTATAAATGGAACCACTTAAAAAGGGAGCGTGACCTGCCCTCCCAGAGGTCCGGCCTGGCACGTCTGACACTTCAAACCTGTGAATGTTAAAGCAGGACAAAGTCACCTCAGGACGGGGCCTTAGCAGCCTGGTGTCCCAAAGAGCTGTTTGCAAAGATAAGAAAGCAGGTGTCATGACTACAGGACGATGACTCTGGGCTGAAAATTAAAAACACTGTGTAGCATCAGCGTCCCTGTGTCATGTTATCTGCACCAATACCAACGCCTTCCTTCTGTGATGTCACTGTCCCCTCCCTTTGTCATAAACACCCCTGGCCTTTGTGGCCCCATCGGAACACTGTCTGGGCTTCTGCCTGAGTCAGGGCTTCCCGAGTAGCTACTCGCATGGATCGCAGAAAAACGCTCACGGCCTCTCCCTTTGGTCTTTCACGTTTAGGTTGACAGGTTTGGACTATACTGGTGCTGGCTCCCACTGCCGAGGTTGTGACTGACAGCTGTGAGGGGAGACCCCAGCGTGAGGGCTTCTGCAGTGTCCCCAGGCTTGTGTGACGTGCATGAGACCTGGCGCCCTCTGCCCCCATCAGTGCACACAGCCGGTCCTCCCTGGACCGCCCCATGGGCGAAGGACAGGGGGCTGCTATGTGACTCGCTCTGCGGTCGCCACACACGGCCGGCTCGTCAGGAGGGTGAGGCCTGTGCTATGCAGACAACCTGGAGGCAGAGAGGATTCAATGTTTTATACAAAACCAGGGCCCAGTGAGCAACCCAACTGCTCTCCGTTGTTTTCACCCTGGTCAGGAAGAGTCTTTATAGAATCTTCTCGGCAGGGTGACAACCCTCTGGCTTTGGTGGTGACCACCGTTACCGACCAGCCTGGTCACAGGGCGCTGGGTAGACCCCCCACCCGTTTGTGAGAACAACACCGGGGCCCCCGCCAAATGCGGACACAGGCAGAGGGCGTCCTGGTGCCAGGGAGAGGACCTCCCGGTTTTCTTCCCAGACCTTGACTGTCCGGGAAGCAGCGGAACCTGTCCTCAGTGAAATCAGGAACATTCATGAGGAAATGGTTTGGTTTTGGGGTTTTGTTTGAGAGACTCAGAATACTGACCAATGACAGTCAGTAAGACAGGGCTTTTTAGCTACTGTGTCGCATGGAAAACACCCAACAGCTTCTATTACATGCTGATACTACGACTGCTTTTGGACAAAAAGCGCCCAGCACTGCGTTGCCTGGCTCCCTCCTGCCCTCCCTCCCTCAGTCCCCCTCCCTCTCCTTCCGTCTCTCCCCGTCTTCGTGTCATTGAACTATGGGCGCTGAAAGCACAGCTTCTTAGCCACCCCTCTCTGGAACAGACCGCCTTCACTCATCACCATCACTTCCCTCGCCGCAGCAGCAGGGCACTTTCTGTGGCATGAGGACAGCACATCCCGAGAGAGGAGCCTGTGGGACAAGTGGGGGGCGAGCGGGGCAGGCACAGCCCGTCACTGGCTGGCAGCACTCGCTCAGCACGTTTCCCTGCCTGGACTCTGTCTGTGGCACCCGTCCTCAGACCAGCTTTTCTCTGATCCCATCCGGGGTGACCCTTCGGACCCTGCTAGGGCTCAAAAACGAAACACACGGTTTCCAAAGACAGTGAGTAGGGACCTACCTACCTCTGGGGAACCACATGCATGGAAAGGAGTGGACTGCTACGGTCTGATTTATGAATCTGTGACTGAGTTGGGGGGTTAGCGCTCAGACTGCAGGGGTTTTCATTATGGCGATTTGCGTTTTGAAAGTAAAATATTGTTACATCGAGGATAATCCACCAATTGGGAAAAAGAAGTGTGTGTGTGTGTGTGTGTGTGTGTGTGTGTGTGCAAATACCCATATCAAAGCAGTTATTTATTTGACAAAGTTGTATCACAGAAGACAGTCTGTAGTAGAGACAGAGCAAGCGTCCTCCTCCGTGTCTGACGCTACCTCATTCTTCTCTGTCCCTCCGGGTAAAACCACTTAAACCTTTTATCTCGGTTTCCTTTGTGGCAAAATGGGGATAATCGATGCCCCTCGGCCACTCTGAGTGAGGCTTTGATGGCAGCCGCTGTGTGATTATGAGAGAAGAAAGCTCCCAGCTCCTGGCAGTGGCTGCTCTGAAATATCACCATCAAGCTCCACAGACTTTATCTTCGGAAAGTGACAAGTTCTTCTGTCTAATGCCTCCTATCTGTAGCCTCTGGACACAAGCTCTGTCTTGACACAGATCCACTTCCCTTCACAGGAATAGCCACCGTCTCTGCCCAGAGTGGCGTGGGCGCCAGAGGAAAGGGCACTGGGCTTCCCGGGGTCGGCGGGGACCAGGGGCTCCCGCAGGAAGGTCTAGGCGGCGGGAAGGGACTACACAATGACATCTTCCTCTTGGGATGACGACCGAGCTACAGGGACATGGGGAAGGAGAGTCCAGAGGAAGTGCAGCGCTGGGGGAGGTCACGTCACGTGCTGAAGGGGACAAAGGATGACAGTTCAGACCTGAGCCACATGGAGCTGTCTTGTTGGTTGTCTCTGGCTGTGGATATGATTCCACGGAAGGAGGCCAGCTCCCAACTCATCTTAAACATGATGCCATCTCCTGGTCCCAAAGACATTGTCTTCAGTTCAAAGTGTTATGTATTCTGGGGAAAGGTCGTCTGTGAAGATAGAAAGTGTGTGTGTGTGTGTGTGTGTGTGTGTGTGAGAGAGAGAGAGAGAGACAGAGAGGAATTTCCTTGCTATGTGAGTAGCGTTCACTTGTCATTTTTCTCTTCATTTTGTAAATGGGGACTGAATTATCAAGGGGACATACAATTAAATGATGAATGCGGTTATGCACTTAAGAGATTAAAACAAAAGCAGACTTTGTAAGACTTATTCTTGATTGGTTTTCAGGACAGGCGTAGGCCCAGGGAACTACAAACAGACAGTCAGTTCTCTGCCCCAACAGTAAGAAAACCTGCTTCTGCCCCATAAGAACCGTCTGAAGCAACCACAGTGGTCCTTCTGACACCCTGGAACACGGTCGCTGGCAGTCAGACTCATTTTCCAAACTACAAGATGGGAGAGATGTGTAAAAATTTTCTGTTCCTCGAATATGGGATCCAGTCACTCCTATATAAATTGTAAGGGAATAGGCCGACGGCCAGAAGTAAAATGGGAAGAAATTAATTACGACAGCAAACCTGTGTTGGCTTTCTTTGCAATCATTGTATCGCCAAGGTGGTCATTTGGTAATACTGAGCAGGCAAGTGGGAATAAGTTCTTTCCTCACCTTTGTAGGGTGTCACCCACCAGCCAACTAAACTGGCTGAAACGTAGTGTGGCTTCGGTCTCTTCCAGGACGTTGAAGGGCTAATCTATGCCCACAAGTCCTGTGTGCTCACAGCATGAGTCAGGGATCTGAAAACTGGAGCGTAGGAATGGAGCTCTTCAAACCTGCTGGAGCGTCAGCGCAAAGCAGCTAACGATTCGCAGTGATGGTTTGGCATCAGAAGCTTTGCTAAGGAGCACGCTCAGAGGACCTCAAACTTCAGGATTTTTAAATGAATCAAAGACCATTATCTCTCAAGCAGTACAGTTGCGTCTGGGACCTCGCAACTTCAAGTCTAAGATTCTTTTCCCCAGAAACGGGTGTACCTGCAAGTTGCCCTGGATGCTAGAAATACTGAAATGAGGCGGACATAACGAATTAATCTCTGCCCCTAAAAGGCTGATGACCTAGTGTGCAAGGCAGCCAAAATACAGATATCTTATGGAGAACATTCTAGAAACACACAGGAGAGGAATTTACCCTGAACTGGAGTATCCAGAAGGTTAGGGTACGTCCAGGGATGGGAGGCCAAGATGTAACACATTGCAACATCCCACTGAGAACGAACACCTGTTTTCTAACATTGACACAAAATCTTCCTCCCCATAACTTCACCCACTGGCCCCCTTTCTGTCCTTTGGGCGACACACAGTATGTCTACCTCACCCCTTCGTTTCTTAGAACTGAGAAGGCGAAGATTAAATAACGCGTTCCCCATTATTGACTGGAATTAACACCAACCTCACTGCTGAACAATAACGCATCTCAAGGGAATTGCCTGCTTGCAAATGTTTTAACTGCGTAACGTTCCCCCTGGAAGCTACTCCTGTAATCCCCAAGCCCGCCACTAGTGGGCACTGCTGCCCACAAGTCTGTCACAGACTCTGGTGGGTGGGGACAGGAAAAGACGTGGAGTCCCCAAAACCCACAGATGGACAACAGGTACCAACAGGTACAAGGAAAGGAGCTTGATACCACTAAGCATCAGGGAAACACGCACCCAAACCACAGTGAGACGCCACCTCATACCTGTCAGAATGGCCATCGTGAAAAACACAAGCAATAACAAGTGCTGACCAGGACGAGGGGAAAAGGGCACCCTCTGCACGGCTGGTGGGAACGCAAACTGCTGCAGCCGCATGGGGAACAGTGTGCAGGTTTCCCAAAATGTTCCAAACTTAACGACCTTGTGACGAAACAGTCCCACGTGGGGGTGTTGATGCAAAGAACATGAAAACAGGACCTTGAAGAGATACCTGCACCCCACGTTCCCTGCAGCTTTGTTCACCAACAGCCAAGACACGGACACAACCTAAGTGTGTACGAAGGGGTGAATGGACAAAGACGAGATTAACACTCACACTCACACACACACACACACACACACACACACACAGGAACGTAGCTCAGCCATAAGAAAGAAGGCACATCTGTCTTTTGCAGCCACCTGGATGGACCTTGAGGGCACCATGCTAAGAGAAGTCAGTCAGAAAAAGACAAACAGTGTCGGATCTCACTCATATGGAACCTAAGAAAACAGCCGGTGGGCATGGCCTGGAGTCCACGCTGAGCCCTTCCCAAACGTCACAATGAACCAGCCCTGTTACAGAGAGCACTAGCCCCCCTCAGCCACGTGCTACGCTCACTGGGGTACACCCCACTGTGCACGGTTTCTGACGGCGCATGGGGCGTCACTGAGGGTCTTCCCACCCCTGCAGGCGTGGGGCTCTGGTGCCAGCCCCCACCACCTCTGACGATGAGTTCTGTTGAAACCCCCTCATGGATAAGCTCGCTTCTTGCTGGCCTGCAGCCGTCGGTGACCCGGAACCCACGGCGTGAGGCTTTGCTTTCCTGCCCCAAAGCCTCCATCAGCTCCCACTAAACTCAGGCAGAAATGGCGAGGGTGGAGGTTTTCTTTTCACGTGATTTTGGATGCACTGATATCAGTATTATGATTATTACTTGAGGGTCCAGAAGAGCATTTTCCCCAAACTGTGAACTAACAACACACCGGGTACTTTCTGTCCATTGAAAGACCTCCGATCACTCTATTTCTGGAAGGGCCAGAACAATGAATGAACAACCACAGGTCCGGGCATCGAAGGCGGCTACAAGCGTGACATGGGTGTTTGTCACAGCACAGCAGAGGCCCCTGAGCTGGGATGGCCAGACCTCCGTAGTCAGGCCCGCGGACCCCACAGAGGAGACCCGAGCTGGGCGCACGGCAAACCTTCGGCCGTAGGGTCCCACTGGGAGCTGTCGTGCCCGTGACAACAGCCTTTGCTGGCAGGACTGCAGGCAGTGAGATGCATCTCATTCCACCTGCTGTGCCACTGCAGCATGATGGCATAAAACTCAGGTGTGCAGAAAGGGATGAAGGAACGCAGGTAAGGGTCACCGTCAGGGGCATGTAGTGACAAGTCCCCACTGCCACGCCTCGCGCACACTGCACCCCTCTGGGCCTGCCTTTTCTGAACCTTAAGTCCTTGCTGAATGGGGAGTTTTGCACTGGGGATGAGCCTTGAGCTTCCAGAGGGCTTCTAGCTCTAAAATGCCCGATTCTAAGAGACAGGTGTCTCATGGAGCCAGCCCCAGGGGCGACAGGCTTGTCGTGTCAGCCCTCCCCTTGTCTAGAAAAGGTGATTTGTGCTCATTCTCCAGCGTGCAGCACTTACGCCAATTCATCATCGAAACACCGTTAGGCATAACGTGACAAATACCCTGTGTCAACTTTGAAAATTGATTTAGCACTTTCCAGTGTAAAAACTTCACATTTCTTAGGTAAGCAGATAGATGCTTCGGCTTAATTGTTTTACATTATCAGATATCCATCTGCAGAATGAGGGAACGCATCTTTCGTTAAATGGGAGAGGGACGTTACACCAGACACACTTCACTTAACAGGACCTTCTGTTCGTGTTCTAAATGAGTGTGTGTTGGTCGCCCCACAAGCCTTTCAGCTCCTAAGAGAACAGACACTGTTTCATCTTGTATTGCAGTGCGGGCTCCATAGGACGGAACTTCTCTGAACTATAAATGTCTATTTGATCTCTCCAGCTAGACGTTTCAGGGGCCCCTCCAGCCTGCCCAGGCGACCCTAGCCCCTGCCTCCACCACGGCAGGGTAGTGACGGGGGGATATCTGCAGGTTCAGCCTCCCATTTACGGGAACCAGTGGTCAGCTCATCCACGATGTGAGACCGGAGAACCACAACACCCCTCCCCTGCTCTCCCGCATCCTGGAGGGACATCACAGGAGGCAGAGGTGCCCTGGCCCGCCACGTCTTTGCTTCAGCCAGACACCATTCACGGATCATTCCATCCTCTCCCTTTGAGGTTTGGTCTCAGATCTTTGTCCTATGGGGCCTGAGAGATCCAGCTCCCCCGACACAGTCTGCAGATTGACACAGAGCCCAGATTCAGTCCCTCGCCCTCGGGCTTGGGCAAGGTGCTGATTGATTCTGCAGGGCACGCATTCCTCCCGACGACCTCAGCGGTTCTGCATCACGGGTGACGGGCCCCCCAGGGGACACGTGGCAATGCCCACAGATATTTTCCGTCCCCACCACTGGGTGTGGATGCAACTGGCAGCTCATGGGTAGAAGCCAGGGATGTTACTCCACGGGCAGCCCCACAACACAGCGTGGTCGTGGCCAAACGCCAGTCGTGCTGAGCGGAGAAACCCTGGTGTGTGTGACACGGAAACCTCGGACTCTCCTTCCTCTAGGACTGAGCTCTGACCCATCACTCTATCTGCACAACGGGGACTTTGGCACCTAAATCTTCCCAGTCGTTCCTCAGGGTACCTAATTTCTTGCCAATCCTGGCCAGCCGGAGACTGACTTCATGTTTTATTGCTGTCGGTGGTTTTCTGGAAACGCTTCCGTGCATCCCTGCAGGTCCCCATGGTGCCCACACACGAGTGAGACACGCTGTGTGTTGGTTGCACAGCGTCCCGAGCCACAGGCAACCCCAGCAGATGTGCTCCCGCTCACCCTCCCATGCCACCCTGTGCCCACGTCCTCAGTTCCCCGCAGGGCCCCCACCTGAGCTTGCTTCTCTGGGGTGCAACCGCGCCCAGGAGCCAAGCTCTGACAAGGCCCGGGTCAGAATGCTTCTCAAAAGCTCCCGCCACCAACTGAGTAAATAAACCTTTGCTGCAGAAGCAACCAGGCATGCGGGCGTCATCTAATAGTTTGGCGGATTTCTCTGAGCCTATCCTAAAAAAATGTTTTCACACTTCATTTGCAAAGCGGCAAGATTGTATAATATATATGTGAGTGTGTAAGATACACAGCTGGCTTTTTATTCGAGGTGCAATGCATAAGCACGTAGCACTGAGCAAAGACACCTCAATAGACATGAGAAGATGCAAACTACGGGCAAGGTACCCCCGAGAACTGCAAACACATCCGGCTTTTTTGCCCCCTCATCAAGTTACTCTGACTCATCACGAGACCCTGTGGACACGCGAGCTGTCCAGGCTGGAAGGACAGGCCTGCACTGACCCAAAGGTGGCACAGTGAGGTCGGGAAGGGGTGCGGGAGCAGCTACTCTCTGCAGAGGTGCAGGGCGAAGCTTTGAGTTGGGCCAGGAACACAGGAAGAGTGATGCGACGTATGAGAGAAGTAAGCCTTCCTGGGGAAGGTGGGCACAGGCGGGGAATGGGGTCAGTGCTGTGGTGACAGAACCTGAGTGGCACTTAGCCACTGCCAGTCCCCTGAGGAGACAGGGAGGAAGGGACCGTGGAACTTACAGAGCTGCCATGACTGGGGACATTCCACAGGATCAGAGTGAGTCAGCTGAGGCGGCCGGAACAAAGCACCACAGACCAGGCGGCTTGCACAGCACACATTTCTCCCCGTCCTGGAGGCTGGAGTCCAAGACCCACCTGTCCCAGGGCGGGTCCCCCCTGACTCTCCTGGGCGTGTGGACGGCCGTCTGCTCCCCGTGTCCTCACATGGCCGTCCCTCTGTGTGTGTCTGTGTCCTCATCTCCTCTTCTGTTAAGGACACAGTCCTATTGGAGCAGGGCCCACCCTAGTGACCTCATGTCACCTGAGTCCCCTCTTTACAGACCCGTCTCCTAACACAGCCCCATCCTGATGTCCTGGGGGTGAGGGCTTCCACACAGGAACTTCGGGGGACACACTTCTAGTGGTTGCTCCGTAGTGAGGTTTTGACGCAAAGATCCTGTGAACAGTGCAAACAGACGGGACACAGTCTCCGTGTGGGGGCCTCCCGGGACGGTGGGGGCCTCCTGGGACGGTGGGGGCCTCCCGGCACAGCACAGGATGGGGAGCTGACGCATCGACGCTTTCCACTGGGCATGAGGCTCACTGACGAGTGCCAGCGTCCACCGCGGGACAGCTTCTCAGTGTCTGTCGTGAAAAGCAATGCCCCTCCGGACTCCCGCCCTGGGCAGAAGACAGCGGTGGGAGAAGCCACCTTATGTACCTGTGGGATCGGACGGGGCATTTCCCAGGCTACCTTCTGGGGAGAACCTATTCGCCAGGTCAACTAAATCAATAGCCTCCGTTTAGCTTCTCTGTTGGCAATTCAATCTCATTCACATTTCCCAACTGGCAGTGGCTGGGCCGATGACAGACATGTAGACCAGGCTTCTGGGAAGCTGCTGTGAGCACATCTGAAATGAACCCTTCGTCCTGTTTCTGTGGGTGTGCATTTGTCGCCCCCCCACCCCGCACCCCGATCCCCTGTGCTCACACGCAGGATGGAGGGCTCAATGCATAATCCGGGTAGGGTTTTGTTTCTGTTTTTGTTTCCTAATCTCCTTCCCTTCCTTCCTTCCTTCCTTCCTTCCTTCCTTCCATCCATCACTGTGTCAGAGGGCTTAGCAGTCCTCACCCAAACCCTGGTTATTTCTATGTTTGCCTCTCATCCTTCTATTCTTTCAGAATCTAAATAAATCATCATTCGGAAACGCCAGACATTGCCAGGCATCTGGGACATGTCACTACCCACACCGTGTCCCATTGCTATTTCGTGGAAATGTTTGCCGCGCAGATGACGAGAATGACCACAAAAGAAAACTGAGGACGTCTGTGCCCAGCTGTCCGACAGCCATACCTCTGCAGGGGCGTCTAAAAGCTCGTTCACACAGCTGCTGGACGCAGGGACCGCACGAGGGGAGGCAAGAGGAAACGCTGAGCTAAACGGGCTTCTGTGCTGACTCTCCGTGCTGATGACACACCCAGAGAGCTTCCCCGGGGACGGCCCCGCACTCCGCATCCACCAGACTTCCTGGGCCACATAACCCCCCAACTCCCCGCTCAGGCCACCCTGTGGCACGGACGATGGTGGAACCCACACTGTGCGAAGACGCTGGACGTGAGGTCTGCTCTCAGCTGGGGGACAGTCCTGGCGCCATTACAAACAAACGCAGTGATGTTGGGGGTTCCCTTAGTCTCCCGGAAAACTGCCTTCCCCCTCACACACACAACCAGGGTTCTGAACAGGACAGTGACATCCCGGAAGCCACCCAGCTAAGGCACTCGTGGCCGAATGAAACAGTTGTGTGTGTGCGGAAGTTACCACCGTCTGTGGCTTCTCAGGCAATGCAATCCGAGACAGGACCCAAGGACGTTTACCTCTAGGTCTAGTCACCCACCGCCCCCCTCAAACGTACCACGAGTTTCCTTAAAGCGTCTAAACACATTCCACCCTCCACTCGAAACCCACAGTTCCACCTGCTATGAATCCGGGGTTGGGTTATGACTTACTTTCTTTTAAGACCGATTATTTTTATAAGAAAGTCCCCGATGCTTAAATAGGACACTGATTTTCAACAAAGCCGTCAACACAATTCCATGGGAAGAGACGAGTCTTCAACAAATGGAAATGGAACAAGCGGATGCCGTATGGACGAAAGTGAACTTCAATCCTCTACCTCGTTCTTTACACAGAAATTAAATGGAAATTGAGATTTGACCGAAATGTAAAACCTAAAACTATGAAGCTTCTAGGAGGGGAAAAAGAAAAAAGGCAGGCAGAGATTTGTTAGACAAATACCTAGCACGGAATATAAAAGCAAGCAAGCATTCATAAATGGCACCTTCTCAAAAATACACCAGCTCGACAGGAGAGATAAAAAGGCAAGGCACACAACAGGCTGAGACTGACCAGTCGTATCCAGTAAAGAAATTGAACTTCAATGCCCGCAGTCCCTAGGAGTGGTGACTATTACGCTGGGAAGCAACACAGAACTATTTTCTGGATTTATCCGTGCAACCGTTTTGGCCCGAGGAGTTCAAATTCCTATTCGGAGATGTTTCAAAGGTCATCAACAGGCCACCGTTGACGGGAATGGCATTCATAAGAGAAGGACATGTCACTTCAAGTCCAGAGTGGGAAGACACACGTCTCTTGGAGAACTGGGTCTGATGACTCTTGTAGGGTCATGGGGCTGTTCCTGACAGTTTCAATGGAAGCACACAAAATATACGGACACACACAGACATGCAGCACTGTAAACATTACAGCACTGGGCCACGCCACCTCCGCTGTTTCTTTCATCTTCAAAATCAGATTTCGGGACCCAAGACTGTGAAACACAAAATGAAACAGCCCATGCCTACCGAATCTGTAGTGCGTTGCTCAGGAAACCCGAGCGCCCAACTGGGATTTTCATTTTTTACACCAGCAGGTGTAATTCTCTCTTCTCATAGAGAGTGTTTTAATTTTATTAGGGAATAAATCCTTATTCTGATGAGGAGTTTACTGGCTATCAAAATATAATGATCTCTAGATGGATCCAAGTAGGTTACGTTTATGGCAAAAGTATTTTTCAGCTGAAGGATGGTACCAATCGTGTTATCTTTTACATTAATTATCTTGGAAATCTGAGCCAGGGCAAAACTTCCTTATGACAATGCAACCTCACAGCTAAAAACCACACAGATAAATGGCACAATTAAACATACGGAGAATCTAAAAAAAAAAAATCACTGGATATTAATGGACATAGAATATAGTGCATAAAACCTCCCGATACACCATCATTGTTTTATTCTGAAAAGTGTTCACTGGCCTGTCTATTGTGTTCACGTCCTCAGATAAAAACTTATGCCTCTACGTAATCACATTAGTAATAAAAATGACTGAAATGAAGCCGGCATTAAATATCAAATATACCCACATTCTTGCGTCCTGTTAAAGGAGCGAGTCCTTTGATGGTCAACGTTAGAAAAACCGAGTGACCTCCTTTCAAAGTTAGGGGAAAGACACGATTCTGGATTTGTTCTCAGTGTTTGAGCCTAAGATTTAGTTTCTGTTTTAAAAATCCTTAAACGCATATTATGAAGCGGCAGAAGCCAGTCTGAAAAGGCTGCACATTGTAAGATCCCAACTCTGTGACATTCTGGAAAAGGCAGAACTACAGAGACAGTGAAAAGATCAGCGGTTGCCAGGGGTGAGGAGGGAGGAGAGATGAATGTATGGAGCACAGAGGGTGTTTAGGGCAGTGACACCACTCTGTGTGACACCATAAAGGTGGGGACCTGTCATCACGTATTTGTCCAAACCCACAGAATGGACACCGCCAACAGTGAGCCTAATGTAAACCCCATGTGGGCCTTAGGTAGTAATAATGGAAAAATATCGGCTCATGTATTGTCACAAATGCCCCACACTAATGCCAGATAATAATAAAGGGGGGAAGGAGGGAGGCGGGCACAGACGGGAAACTCTGTACTGTCCCTCAAATTTTCTATGAAGCCAAATCTTCTCAAAAGAAAGAGAAAAGTCTGTTAATTAAGGAAGGAGAACAAATCGTCAGCCCTACATTGAGTGCCCTGCCCGGAAACCAAGTGCTCAGCTGGCTGCGACGAGCCGCCTCAGAAGGGCTTTGTTCCCACTCTCAGAAATGACACGTGGGTCATCGAGCCTTTGAAACCCCATGGCTTCCCCAGGAAGCTTCCGTCACATGACCAGAACTGCAAAGTCAGGTTCACGTGGTGCTGTGAAGAAGGGTGTCACAACGATGGGGTTACCAGAATCTTACAAGCAGATTAAACTTCCTCAGAATTGTATTTTGTGCATTAGCAGCCAGAAACCCTGCCTGGTGCTTCCTGGCCTAACGCTCAGGGTCCAAACTCTCGGTGGCCCGAAAACTGGCCACAGCCAACGCGTCTGCCCTTCCCCGTACTCAGGACGCTGATCTGACTGGCCACATCCTGACACAGCCCCGCACCTGCCCACATCTTCACTGTCATTCTCCGGGGCCCCAGAGCATGTCACCTCTCCTAACGGTCCCTCCACTTCTCACATTTACAAGCCCCTGCCCCAAATGCTGCTTCTGCAAAGACCTTCCATGCCGCCCCGTGTGGCTGCGTCCGCCCACCCCGTTACCGCCCAGACTCTGCACTTCATTTGGTGCTTAGATTCACCTCCTACCTACCAGTGTCCTTTCTCACTGAACGTTGGCTTGCATTCTCCAGAGTTCATCCTCACACTTCAATGTCCCTTTGTTTATGGCTCGGACCACAGGAAGGTAAGTCCCTACATCGGGGACCTTTTCGGAGGGTGTTATGAAGCCTTCTTGGACTGCCACACTTCAAGCAGGAACTGCGTAAGTAAAATCCAGTGATTTATTGGATCAAAATAAAACCTACTGAAACTTTCTACAGGATATGAGTATTTGCTCACAAATGGATAAAATATTTTACGATTGTTATTTTGACGTGATACACAGAGGCTGCAAAAATTAGGTTTCAGAGCGTCAGTAACCATTTATGCAATTATTTTTATGAAATGCACAAGCATGGTGTATATTTGGTCCAAATTACTGGGTTTTCCTTCAAAAAGTTTAATCTAGTTTTCATTCTCTAGTGGTTACCTGCATCCAAGGAAATGTATTAATATTTCTTATACTTGACATGAGTTTAGAAACAATATCTATTGAAAGCCTGGAATTAAAAATGAGAAAATCAGCATCTGCTACATCTGACTTTTTACTTTCAACTGCATTTGCTGCTATGATTTTTTATTTATTGTCCCCTTTTTTAAAATTAGATTGATTGGGGTGATATTGGTTAATAAAGATACATAAGTTTCAGGTGTACAATTCTGTGTTACATCATCTATAAATCCCATTGTGTGTTCACCACCCAGAGTCAGTTCTCCTTCCATCACCATATATTTGATCCCCCTTACCGTCATCTCCCACCCCCCACCCCCCTTACCCTCTGGTAACCACTAAACTATTGTCTGTGTCTATGAGTTTCTGTTTCTTTTTCTTGTTCATTCATTGCTACCATATGACCCAGCAATCCCTCTTCTGGGTATCTACCCAAAAAATCTGAAAACATTTATCCATAAAGACATGTGTGCTCCAATGTTCATTGCAGCTTTATTTACAGTGGCCAAAACAAGGAAACAACCAAAGTATCCTCCGATACATGATTAGAAAAAGATGTGGTACATATATGCAATGGAATATTCCTCAGCCATAAGAAATGATGAAATATTGCCATTTGTGACAACGTGCATGGATCTTGAGATTATCATGCTAAGGGAAGTAAGTCAGACAGAAAAACGTCCAGAACCATGATTTTTCAATTACTGGCATTATTATCTCTACATTGTCAGGGTGGATGACATTTATTTTCTTCTCTGTGACTATAATTTCCACAGGTCTCAGCACCGTTCTCCACTTATACACATCCTTTAAGACACAGCTTCTCTTGGCGACAATTCAACCTCTACTTGTTTGTTTGTTTCCTTTGTGAACACATATTCCCTGAATCGGTGTATGTTTGGACATATCTATTTGTATCTTTAAAAACTGATGGGCAATTTTGGTTGCATTCTTGGGACACATATTTCCTTAAGGACAATTTATATATGGTCCCAGTGTCTTCTAGCTCTTCGTGTCTGACATAGAGAAATTTCAGCTTCCTAGATTTTTTTTCTGGTATGCACAGAATTCTTTTGATGACTAAAAATACCATTAATTTACTAGAATTTTTCCTTGTTAGTTGATCTATATCAACACAGCCTTGGGTTTTACTACGCTAATTTGTCAGCAAATTCAAATTTCCATCATTTCAGGAATTGCCCCTTGAATTACATCTTTGTGTATTTTTTCCTGTTCCATTCGTTTTTAATTTCGGCAGGATACCAGTTTCATAGACGTTCCATCTCTTCTGTTTCTTTCTTTCTATCTCTGTGTGTCTCTCTCCCTCTCATCTCACTTTTCATTCTCATTTCTCATTCATTTCTGACTCTGCCGACTTCCTTTTCATTCCCATGTAATGTGTTATCAGTAATGTATCCTTCCCGCCCTCTCACCTTTCAATTCTCATTTCGGAGAAACATTTTCTTTAATTGTTTGATTTTTGTGGACACCACGCTTTGGGGCCGCTCTGCGGTCTAAGCTTTCGGGTGTGTCGATCGTGTCCTGTTCCTTTTTCATTCTTCCTTCCTTCCTTGCAGCATCTTTGTCAAGGCCCCTGGCTGGCGACCACCTTCGTAAGCGGTATCATTTGTCATGTTTGAAGGAGGACGCGTCTGTGGGCACCGGGCACGTGAGCCACATCTTGGGGAACGGAAGAAGGATGAGGTACGTGGCGGGCAGCGTGATTTCCTGGCTGGGTCTCGGGTTTTCTGAACTGTGCCGGCCTGTGGGTGACCCTCCTCCCAGCTAACAAACAGCATGTCACCCGGGCTCTCACTGATGACCCGCTTTTTATAGAATGTTTCCGTGAGGTTATTTCACCTGGACCTTATCGTCACCAGGTGAAGACCGCTAGTCCCGTGGCTACGTGGCTCCTCGTAGTTTCTCCTCCCTTTGCCAAATCCAGTCTGCTCTGGGCAAGCTCTTGGCCTTTTTTGTTATGAAGCCCCCTCCCTCACCAGCTGTCCTATGTCAGGGGTGATGCATGTGGGCGGGGGGACCTTGACCCCACTCTTGTAAGGAAGGAGTCATTGCTTTTCCTTGTAATGGGTGCTGCCCTCTCTGGTTAAGTGGCACGTCTGCCATCGCTGCCCAAGCCACTCAGAAAAAGGTGCCTCACTGGTTGTCCCCATAACCGTCATCCAGCTTCTCAAGTGCCTGGCCACCTTTCTGCAGGCACTGGACCCCGGGTTGCAAAGGTAACGTTTCTTGTTTGGCTCTCAGTCCCCTGGATGATTTGGGTTGGTTTCACAGACGAAAGCGGACGGGTTTACACAACCATGGGAAATTGAAACAGCAATTCCTTCTTTAACATATGCTTTTTTTTTCTCCCCAGTGAACTATAAAAGAGAGGGGGGATCATGCAAACAATGTTTTGTATAGTAATATTCAAAAAGTCAGAGGTACAGGGCGCAGAACATTCTCCAAGGGTATGACGGCACTTTTTCATGTTGTATCTGCAGAGTCTCTGCAAAAAGACCCTTAATGAGGACGAAGCGTTAGAGGAACACAGCTGATGGGGAAAGTTATCGCTTTCTAGCAGCGGGATGGGATCTGCCATAGTAACTTTTTGTATTTCATTCAAAACTACTAGGTTGCATATAGAGATAGCCACCTTCAATTTTCTCCAAGCTATTTCTATTAACATGTGCCAAAGGAGATAGATACACATGTAGATGATACAGAGATAGGGGGAGAGAGAGAGAGAGAGAGAGAGAGAGCTACAGATAGAACGTTAGAGACAGATGATGCAGAGAGACACAGAGACATAGAGACAGATATGGAATAAATGTGGGCAGACATAGGTTATACATATAGTATATCTCTACATAGAGATACATATATATGTACCTACATCCATTGCTAGTTCCATCTCCGTTGCTACTTCTCCCTCCATTGCTATTTCCACCCCCACTGCTATCTGTCCTTTCCTCCAGTTTCCTCTGCAGGCGGCGTGTCCCGTCCCAGGCGGCCGTGCTGCCGTACAGAGCGCCTGCAGCCCCGATGAGCACGGCCGATATGCACATCAACTCACAGAGCAGGACGCATCTGGGGTGCGTGACTTCTGTTGGCAACACAAAAGGAAGGATTCCACCTGGTCGCATACATCACACCAAGAGACCCCGAGAGCGCCACACATAGGGGCTTCTTTTTATTTTCACGGTGTTTAATAGCACTTTTAAACACAGTTCAAATTAGGTGACATGCGTGCCCTAAAGAAAGATGTTCGTTTTGATATCACTTCCTGAACAAAACATGGATAAGAGGAGAGAGGGTGCCCCCACCTGTCTTTCATCCCCATGGCTCCCCTGACCTGATGCTGTCCAAGCACAGGCCACCGAAACCTACATCCACTTCTCTGTGCTCTTTCTTGGTCTCTCAGCAGCATGTGACGGTTGACCATCCCTTCTCTGAAACGCTCCTTCGAAGGCCTTCACGTGCCACCATCAGTTCCTGCCCACCTATGTCACTGCAGCCCTTCTCATCTACGAAGGCCCAGCCTCTCCCCAAGTAGACGCATCCCTCTCAGCCAGGGTCGGGCTTATGCCAACACACGATGGAATCAGAAGATCAGCACAAAATGCACACATTCCACCCCCGAGAGCCGACTGAGCCCACCGACTGACTTGGCAGACTCTAAATCCCCAGTCGAGATCTTCTTCCATCTCTTGTCCAAATCACTAACTTGTAGGAAATATAGAAAGGTCCTTTCGTATGAGCTGATTAGAGGAATAACTCTGGGTACTGCGAAAAGTACCAAGAACACCGGAATTTGTGGGGCTTCGTGGCACAAATTTCACCACGTCCTCTTTTTGATGGCATCTGTCGTTTCCTCTTTGGACGGCTGTGAATAAATAGTGCTGCTATGAACATCCGTGTACACATTTTTATATACACGTTTTCATTTCTCTTGGGTAGGCACCTACCAGCAGAAATGCTGGGTAGCATTACATGGCCAATAAATAGCTCATCACACAGGCCTGACGGGTACTTACAACGAGAGACCACTCAAGAACAACATTTTGCAGTGTTTCGCTTTTTAAGAAACGGGCCAGGCGGACTTTCACTGCCTCCCAATTTCACTATAAACACTTCTGCACACTGGTGCCCTGCCTGACCCTATAAGCCACAAATTAAATTAGATGCCCACGGCTGTTCTGTCTTAGACCCCAATTTGCAATTATATCTTTACGGGCGGGATCCCTTACTGTGTTTCCCACACTAAATGGCGTGTTGTCGTGTGTGTGTGTGTGTGTGTTGGGGTGGGGGTGGGGGGTTCAGGGCCACGTCCGTCTGGTTTACCACTGATGGGAAACCAAACAGCCATGGGCAATGAGTGATGCTAGTTTTCCATGGCCCCCGGAACTCTCAGGATATATCTGGAGCTGTTCCCGGCCAGCGCAAGGCAGGTGACCGCTCCCAGCCGGCATGAGGGAGGGAGGGGCCTATCAGAAGGCAAGATCTCCGTGTGTCTCAGCTCTTCGTCAGGACACGATCCCTTAGCCGAGGTTCAAGGTGGACTTGGAGCACGCTGGCGTTCCTGCTGCAAGTTCTCACAGGGTGTAGTGCGGGCAGCGGTGGGAAGGATGGGCAGTTTGCAGAGAAGAAATCAAGACACAGAAAGGAAAGGATTGACACTGGAAGGACTACAAGGGGAGGGAGTGATGGATGAAAAGTCTCCGATCTTACTACTTGAGAGGCCTTAGAGAAAACCCTCCCTAGAGATGACGGGATCTTCTCCGCAGGAACTTTGAGCCTAGAGACAGAATGACTTTTAGAAACCTGCACTGGAGCTGCAAACGTATACAAACATTGGCAACTGAGACGTGGTCTTAAACTGGCTCCAGACGAGCTTCAACATGACTGTTCGTTAGTAAGGAAATCAGCGGAGAATAAACAGCTCATCACAGAGGCCTGCTAAGTATTTACAGAGAGAGAGCACTCAACACTCGTATTTTGCAGTGTTTTCCGGAGGTGGGCTGAGTACTGGAGACGAAAGGAATGAAGGAGCTGTCCCACGCGTACGTAAGAGGGAACAATCAAAGAGCTTGATACTTTCCCAGCTAGGGCATCTCAAACTTGTGAAAGGAAAATATTCTCCTTGATAAGAAGTGACAGTGCAGCCCAGGCAGCCATGTGTGCTGTGTCCTGCCTTCAGCAACAGCATGGGGACACGTCCAAATGCAAAACTCACTCACTGCTGCCTGGCAGGACCCGTGTGGGTTGGGTCTATAGCAGGGAAGTGGTGATGGTCGCCAAACACCCTTCTGACTCTAATTGCCACGAACATGTATTTCTTTCCCTATGGGTCAAGGTCAGAGTGTTGGGAACCATGACATTTTCCAGAGAGCAAAGTAGGCAAGTCTAATGCTGAGCTCCAGCACGTCAGAGCTGAGTGGCTTTACAAGGGACATCAGCTAACTGTGCTTCCGTTTCCTTAGAGGGGACAGTGGCAGGAATCTCGGCCACTCCAAGGAGGGGACTCAGACACAAAAACAGGGAAGCAGAGGCCCAGGAATGGGCACTATGAACACAAAAGTGCCTCACGCGTCCCCAGCGCCCTACCTGACACATGTAAACACGACCTACTTTGGCAGAAATTCAGAGTATTTTGCAGCATTCGTGTGGTCAGCACATATGGATACTCTACAGTCATTAAAAGTATTTTCCCCGAGTTTTCTGTTTTTGTTTTGTTTTATTTCAGGAACTGTCTGCCTGCCTTTCATCTTCTCTTGGTAGACACCTCTCCACAGGCCAGCAGGATGAATGGTTCTGGGATTCGCCGCAGAGAAGACACACATGGAGCCCCTGGCGAGCAGAGGGGAAGGAAAGGTTCGCTGCAAGGACGCAGCTTCTACTGTTCTGTCCCAGGCCTTCTACGGAGCCCCCTGGTGCTTCTCTCGCTTCTCTGCTGTCTGACTACTGCTTACCTGATTTGGGGGGCGCGGAGCGGGGGTCTCCTCCCGGTTAGTTATCAGTGTGCCTCGCTGCTGACTTACTTGGGAAATCGCATCCTGTTTAGGTGTGTGTGCTCTGACGCCAGGCCTTCCTAAGCCCCCCCCCCCCAAGCGTCCCAGTCCCTGAGCCCCTCCGTAGGTGGCACAAAGCAGGCCCGACAATACACACTGCTTACAGGTCACCTTTATGTTCGGTGACATGGCAGGGACGCCAAGAGGTGAGCCTGGGAATAATGAAAGCGAGAACGGCCCAGAGGTTCAGGGATACATACATACAGCCAGACACAGACTCGGGGAGATCTACAGAGGACAGTGAGAAACGACCAACAGCAAGCCAGCCACGCACCAACGTGCTTGGGCAACGCCAAGCACCAACGGCCAATCTCAACAGCAGCTGGAGAAACGAGACACGCTGACTGACTTCAAAGGTGGGGCCCAGGGCTGGCTGTTTCATCAGAAACTATGAAAGGCCGACGACAAGGAAACTGGATCTTTAAAGGGTAAAAGAAAATCTCAAGCCTGAATTCAACATCCAGCGACCGTCTCCTTAAAAAGAGCGGTGAAATGAAGACGTGTGTAGACACAGCAGAACTGAGCGAACGTGCCGTTAGCAGAACCATACGTGTCCACGTGAAACGGCGTTAGTCAGGCAGTGGAACCTGTAGAACACGCATAAAAGTTCCCTGACAGCTGGATTCCTTATTTGCTTGGTTCTTTGACATGGAATGTCTATCTTGCCACCAAGTACGGTATTGCCTAGGTTTGGAGAGAAATGGGTATGCTTTGTATTAGTTCAATGTGTATTCTTCATGTAATAAGACTGAGCGTGGAATGCAGGCCAACTCTTTCCCAAAGCACATTTTGCAAACAGACAATTTAAGTGACTGTGCATAATACATGACGTCGCTACCCCTTTGACAAGGTTTTGTCATAAGCAAGTGCATATGACTTCGTGTTTCCCAAGGCGTCTTGCTTATTAGAGATTCCAACATACCAGGGTTCTTCAATAGTTCCTTGTCATTTCCATTCCCTACATGATTAGGTCAGGAGCACTTTGGTAATAATCGGAGGTACGTTAATGTACAAATACTCCTTATGCAATGTTGTGGAAACCCACGGAGAACTTGCAAATCAGGGACATTTGCAGGAACACGTCACTACAGTGCTTTCAGACCCAGGGCACAGGTTCGGTTTTCAAATGACTTTGTGACAAGTGTCCACCCTAGAGAACCAGGAAAATGGGTAACGATTTAATCATTCAAAAACAACTGGGGTCAAAAAAAACACACAGACAAATTTAGTTGGTTTGAGGAGCGATGCAATCAAACCGGGCCACACCAAGGTCTCGTCCCAAGTTTCCCGGTCCTCTGGTCATGGGAACCGTGCTACTGAAAACACGTCTGGAAGCCAAATCCAGTGCTTTTATGAGCAAAGTTTAGCAAGATAAATAGCCTGAGACTTACCTTGTTTGGCTTCGTTCTTGTTTGGTTTAGTATGAAGTCTCGTCTTATTACTGTGTAAACTCTACTACCTCATAGGATAAAGCGGGATTTTTGTCCAGTACCTGCCTGCCATGCAGCAGGCAGCTAGCATTTCTCAGATCAACTCAATCCAGATGACATTGTTCTGAGGCAAAGACTTAAGCCAATGGAAACGTTCTGCGACTAATGAAGGGATGGAAAGCAAGTGTTGGGTGTACGAGGCATAGTCGATGGAAGAGTCAGGAGAGACCACAATATTTTGAGGCGTCCTGAAGATCGGCGTTCAGAGATAATGCGAGCTCTTCAGGGAACAAACATCCTTTGCAAACCGAGTATTTTCAATCAACAAGGGATGCTGGAGAATGCCAGATTGAAATAATCATAGTACCTGCCATTTCATAAATAGTCATTACGTGTTAAGTATTCTCACCCCACGTGGGACCTCAATCAATTCTTCGTACCAAGAACACAAATCCGTATCGTCCCCATCGCACTGGTAAAGAATCTAAGGTGGAAAGGGGTCAACCATTTAGTAGCAGAGCGGGGATTTGCACTGACGTCTGATTTGAAATCCTGTGCTTTTTAACGTTTCATTTTCTCTTTGCAGAAGATAAACATGATAATCATGATAAAATAAGGATTGCTGGTGACAGACTTTGGTCAGAAAGCCTTCATCTAAGGCCAAGGAGGTTTGAACTTTATCGTGTGCAGCAGCAGAGGGCAGAGAATGTCAAGCAGAGCAGTTATTACTAATGGCTCGAATGCATTCTTTTTTGTTACGACATTCGTTCTCATGTGCAAATTTGTTTTCAAAGGTTGAAGAAACGTTCAAAGTACGCCAAAGTTACCAACAACCTATCAATTCTATTCAAAATACGAACCAGGGTCTAAACCTGGATTCCAGTTTGCAGAGCAGAAACACGTCCAAGCCATTGATAAGTCAAGTCTCTCAAGTGCAACATAGGTGTCTTCTGGACATTTTTCTTTTATATAAATCACTGAATGCCAACTGAGAAATTATTAGGCGGCAAAAACTCTCATACATAGAGATTAGCAAGTTCTGAAAAGGGCTGCGTGTTTCATTAAGTGGCATTAAGAAGAGATTCATAGTGCCACTCTCCTCAGCTGCCATCAGTCCCGAAAATCCATTTGAAGGTTGTGCAACATATGAGCAAACATTAGCTGCTGCTTAGGGCAAAATTCACAACTTCCATTAATCCGTGCCTGTCCCTAATAGAACACACATTCAATGAGTGAAGAAACTACAAAACTACTCTTTAAACTATCTTGGCATGAGTCATTCTGGTATAAATGTTCACTATTACGCCTCTGAGATATCAACGGGTCATTCGGCAGAATAACATCACTAAAATGTACTCAAGCCATTACACTGATGTACAGTAAGAAAGAGCATGTGTGCTTTGGCCAAGCACCACAAGTTTTCAATTGCAAAAAACTGTGAGAGTTTGGCTATAGACTTGGTTAAAACAACACCAACAATACAACCACAGTTGACATCAAATGTACCCTAGAGAAAGACTTATCCTGCCCTAGATCTCCATCATTTAGAAAGGCTTAAACCGCTTTGTCTTATTCATGGAAAATGGCTTATGGAACAGAAAGCATCGACATAAATATTTTGGAAGAGTGACATACCAGGGGCAGCCGGATGGCTCGGGTGGTTAAAGCGTGAGCTCTGAGTGGCGGGCTTGCGGTTCGATTCCCACATGGGCCAGTGAGCTGCACCCTCCCCAACTAGATTGAGGGACAACTACTTGGAGCTGATGGGCCCCGGAGAAACACACTGCTCCCCAATATTCAATAATGTAAAAAAAAATGACATACCAAATCAAACAAGTGACCATTTCATCAAGAGCCTTTATTCACTATATGCGAAGGCACCAAGGTTCACTGAAATATATATAAATCCCATTTTACAGTGCGAGTACTGTCTCAGTTAAAAAAAAAAAAGTGAGTCACGTTTATGTTTTACGTTTGTTTAGAAGATAATATCTTTTTCAAAAAACGTAAAATCATATTCCCATACAAACACAATGTGGTCAAGTGTCAAAAATTTTATTCAAGTAAATTAACCGGTGAGGTAACCAGTAAGATGTTACAATTGGTCAAAGGAGAATCCAAAGAACAGATATGCACATACGCAGTCAAGAATGCTGAAATGAATTTGCTAAACTGACGCAAAATTGATCAACAGCCAGAGACAATCATTAACAGGCAATCATCCCACCAGACAATCACCCACATTACTCTATTTTTTTCTACAACTTACAGAGTTGAAAATTAGCTCAATGACAATTAATGACAGAGAGCACCTGGCAGGATGGAGAAAGCAGAAACCACACTGTGATGGCATTTTTTCCCATTTCAATGCCTTTCACATCCCAAAGGGCTAAGTAAATCTGTTAGAAAGGGTTCATGGCCAAAGTGTCACGTCTGATAAATTATCCCAAAACCATATTGTGGCTCTGGGTTGTACCAAGTACACGTCCTGAAATCAAATTATATTTGCATGAAAGAATATATAAAGAAATATAAATGTTCTTAAAAGAGGGGATAATTTTTCTCTTTTTTTTTGAGGTGGAAAACATTCTCAAATGTGGATATTCGCCTAGATATAAGGTACAGGCTACAATTATGTTCACACTACAAAGAAACTATGGATGAAATGGTTCAGAGTTAGTCTCTGAGCAGAGGTCCACAGAGATATTTTGAGGACACAAATAGAATGTCAATATTTGCTAAGAAGGAAAATAATTTCTTCTTTTCCCACTTAAATTTCCCTTTATTACAAAGACGTATTTTTCTCAATTAAAATAAAAAATAAGCATCAATGAAGCAGCAAAATTTCCCCTTCACCACACCCACCCAATCTTGCACTAACAACAGCAAAATATTCATAAAGAGATTACTATATACCAAGCACTATTAAGTTACTCAATCCTGAAAATGTAGGCATTGGACCCATTTCACAAATGTAAACACAGAGAATCAGAGCTTCGATCACTTTTCTAAGATTATCCAGCTTCATCAATGGAAAAGGTGGGACATGAACTGGCTTATAAGCCTGCTTCTATTTTATTTTATTTCTTAGCGTACCTGAGATTTATTTTCATCAATTTCTCTTTATTTTAATCTTTCAATTACAGTTGACACTCGACATTATTTCCTTAGTTTCAGGTGACTGATTTGTTAAGGGCTCACCCATGACGTGGGTTTCCGACTCCGCTTACAAAGCAGAGGGACTTGTCTCACTTTTTTCAGTTGCTACTGCACGGTAAGACCGGCACTGAGGAGAGAGACGAAGTGCAGAATGTATGTGTGATATGCACAAAAATACACAGATATACATAAAGTCATACACATATATGTATACGTATTTTACATGTTCCAGCCACGGTTTAGAAAAACTACAAAGAAATGAAGACATGTAATTTCATTTTGTCTTGGAAAAGGATGTATTTACGTAGCCGTGTGCACACATACACATATTGGCACAGAAGCGTGTGTATGCAGGCGTGAGCAGTCATTGTACAGTTATTAGGTGACTAGGCAAATGCAGTCACGTCCTGTGATTATCCAAAGGACAACTTTGGTCTCTGTCCTGATCTCTGTGCTGGGCTGTCCCTATTGTGTGTTCTCTCCCCTGTCCAGTTCTGGCTTTTCATTTGCACTGATTGCAGAGAGACCGCACAGCTCCTGATGCAGGGATGGCCGCTGCCACAGCAATGTGGGCAGTGCCCGCCCCGGGGCTGCTTCCCGAGCAGTACGGCGCACTCAGGGGGTGTGGGGGCCGCGCCCGGGGCAGCCCACATGGGTGACAGGAGGGCCTGTCACTCATAGGGCGGCAAGCCGAAGAGCTCAGGCCGGAAGTCCTGCAGGGAACGCAGCACGACGGTGGCCTTTGCTGTCAAGTCTCGGTGTAAGTTCGCGTCTGGAACCATCACCACCTGCATGCCGGCTGCGAGGGCCGCCTCCACCCCGTTGGGCGCGTCTTCAAAGACGAGGCACTGTGGGGTGAGGAAGAGAAAGAAGGTTGAGATGGCCTCGTCGCTACCGGTCGTGGAGACTGGGCTGTGGGAATCCTCATCCTGGCGCTGGGCCCCTGCAGACCGCTGTGTGGGCGGGGTTCTTACACGGCCCCTACTTTAGGGGGAAGGCGTCCACAGCTACGGCCAAGGCATTACCAGAACGGGGTGCAGCAAGCTGGCCACCGGGAGTCTCGGTGGAAAAGCTTATTTTATGCCAATCATATAAATCTGTACAATCAATAACTGAACATCCAGAGCATAAGAGGAAATGGTGTGTGTGAGCGGGGGACATGCTTTTAAGCAACTTCGGAGCTGGTGACGTTTTTGTTTGGAAATGGAATGGTTAGGAGTGTCTTGGTGAAAACCAGTGCCCGTGTGCCAGCGTCATGCACCAAGATCTCATTAACACCAAGACTTAGTGCCACGGGCGGTACGTCTTCTGGTTTGTTGTGTAAACCCACTGTTCTATCAGGATGCCTGAGGCTCACGCACACAGACACCCCCGTTTAAAACGGGGGTGTTTGTGCCTCGTACATATGACGGAGCTCCTGGCTGTGCCGTCATGTGAGTGATGCAACCTCAGTATGACGTGAGGCCTCGCTCCGAAGGAGACACCCACGTCCATCCAATGCGAAGGTGGCCCGTCATCGTTTTAGCACCCTCCATCCCAGGAAAACGGGCCGCTGGCAAGTGTCCCTGTGTTCCCGGAATCCGACACACTGAGCCTGAAAGCAGTTTTATTAACGCTGTTCAGTGAAGGCTCTGTAGGGGCAGACAGCTGTAAGCAGGGGTCCTGCCACCAGCACTGAGAGATGCTCTCAGGTCCCGCTGTTCTCCTCAGGGGACCCAGAGCCCCCAGGACTGCGGGGCGGGGCCCTTCCACACGCTCCTCACTTCTTCTGCCAGCCCCGGGTCCCTCTGCCTTTGATCCCAGTAACTTTCTGCCCACGTCATCACAGGTGTGGTGGCAGCCCAGCGCGCATGCTGGGGGCCGGACACGGGTCGTGGAAGCCAGCGGCCGTCTCACACTGGAAGCTCTGCGTCCTGATGCTTTCGGTCAGGGGTCTCTCTCTCTCTCTCTCTCTCTCTCTCTCTCTCTCTCTCTCACACACACACACACACACACACACACACACACAGTCTTTCCTGCTGGGCTATTCCGTAGCAGGTACACTGACTTTCCCCCCTCCCTCCCTGCCTGCCTGCCTTCCATCCGTCCTGGGCTAAGGTATTTCATTAGTGGAGTCACCCCTAGGGCCGAGGCAAGGAGTGAATGACTTCCTACCCGTCGTAGGAACATGTCAGCACCAGGCTGGCTGCACAGTGAGCGGGTCTGCCCAGGAGGGAGACGCCCCTGTCACTGCTAACACCTGCGAGGTCCTGGGCACACAGAACACTTAGTGCCACTGCTCCCAGCCCGAGAACGTGTGAAGCCCCTGGCTTTGTTCCCGCTCTGCTTCCACCGTGAACGATGGCTTCCGTCTGAGAGGCACGCGACGCTGCTGGCACCATCCAGGTCTGTGTTCTGACTCATCTGAGTCAGACTTCCTCTGTGTCCCTGTCTTTTTATAGTTATGGCCTGATTATATTCTAAATGCCCCGATTGTTTTACCTGGCACCTCAGCTCTTAAACATCCAATGACTTTTTTTTTTTTTTAACATTTCTGGTGTGCTCCTGTGGACTTTGAAGCTTTGTGCAGCCCACCTGCCAAGTTACACATGGGGCACAGGAAGAGACTTGGTCGCTCCCTTGGGGTGACTGTCCTTGGCTGAGGTCATGAGAGCAGCTATTATTCTGTGTGTGAGTGAGGTCACACTGGCGTCTCAGAGACTGGCCCTTCCAGCAGGGGCCCCAAACAGCTGTCCTCCTGGGACACCGGGAGCCCGGCACACCTGCGGCTCTGCACACGCCATCGCTCTGCACACGCCATCGGCTCTGCACACGCCATCGCTCTGCACACGCCATCGGCTCTGCACACGCCATCAGCTCTGCACACGCCATCGCGGACGGGCCAGGAAGTGAGGGGGGATGCCGGGGTGCTGGGGGGAAGCGCTGAGGTGTGTCCTGCTGCAAAACAGGCAGCGGGACGGGCGCAGCCTCTTCCTGAAATGCCCAGTTTCTGAGGCCCTGCCCTTTATCAGCTTCTCCGTTTTCGATTCGTCATTTGTCCCCACCTCTTTGTACAACTGATAATCCAAACACAGCCCTGATGTGAAGTATAACGAGGGCAGTGAGTGTGACGGAGGCAGGCAGGCCTGGGAGAGCGTGAGGAATGGGGACTCCATCAGCTCAGAGCTGATCTAATCAGCTCACACAATGACAGGCCGTCTGCCTGTGTCAGTGCATCCCTGAGGCTGAAGCTCTCAGAATGACCGGGGGAGCTGGCGTCTCTGCAAAGAAGCCACTTGCCACAGTACGAAAGTCACTGTCCTTCGGCCGCAAACAATAAAAAAGAAAAAAATAACAGAACTCTGACGGCAAACACTGTGTCACTGGCACCTACATTCCGTTCTTCCTCCGCCACTCACCACCTGTTTCACTCAGTAGTTGTCGAAAGATGTTTTTATGGACACCAGCTGGACTCACATACTACACGTCCCAACAAGAATTCAGTCTGAGAAATGTACAGACAATAAAACACGTCTGACGTGGGTCAACGCTAAGAGACCAGTGCACGGGAGGAGGGAAGTGACGAGAAGGGCCGGAAACGGCGGGAGCGGGCGGTTTACAGGAAACCGGGAATGCTGGACCTGGATGCCCAGCCGCTGTTGTCACACCAACTGCCACACGCAGAACAGAGAACAGACACCCTGCACGAGTCCGGCTGAGAAAGAACCACCACCAGGGATGGGTGCCCGGGGCCCAGCACAGCCCCAGCCGCACACAGGAGGGGAGGGGTTCTCAGCGAGCAGACAGCACGTGGGGATGCAGGGCCTCCCCTTCCTAGATTCCAGAGCAACCACTACCTTCCGAAGCACCTAGAGAAAGGTCTCAGAGGTGTTTATGTCCTCACCCTTCTCCTCGAGTGGATTCCTCAGACTGAATGTGCTTCTGCGGACCACTCGTGGGGGACAGGGTCCCGTCCCTAAAACCCACACGTGTCACACGTACCCAGCAAGACTTGCCCTGGCAACCCCAGGACTCACGGGTCAGAAAGCCACCGAAAGGTATCAGCTAACCAAGCTGGCTGACGCATGGCACAAATAAAGGAGGAATTGCGATACTCCATTCAAATTCCACGTCTCTCGGGTCTTTCTACCCGGCACACCTGGCTGGTGTGAAAAGGGTGGCACTGGGTGAGCTGGGCGCCCTCCTCCTGTTTCAGTGCTTCTGTGAGCCGCCCCCCTGCACTGACCCATCACACCTGGCTGTACACTCACCACTCACCCCTGCCCTCCACTGTGTGGGGACTGTGCCCTGCCCCCCCACACACTGTGCTGTGTCTGTGCCGTGTCCCCCATCTTCCTAACACACACACACACACACACACACACACACAGTGCCTTGCATCTCTGCACTGGGCTCTCGGCAGGATGTGCTCCCCTCCAAACCCAGGGCTCTGCCAACGCAAGCGGGTAGGAGAGGTGGTCGCTCCTGCATGCCCCACGTCACCCTCTGCCACGGGAGTCACGTGGCCCTGTGTGGACACACGTTGCTCCCACGCACAGTAATGTGGTAACACAGCACAGGGACGCCTTTCCAGGGCACACACCTCCACGACTGCAGGGAAGTTTCCGGTCAAGACGATTGTGGCAGCTTGGCCAGGAGGCAGGGCGGGGTGACACACTTTCTGACGGTGCTACAGCAAACCTCGGGCCTCTGAGGAACGCCCGCTACATCTGGGGAGACGGCGGACGCATCCTTGTACGGGACTCAAAGCAACAACGGGGCCAGAGTCGCAGCAGGGGACCGGGCCTGGCGGCCCCCACCCATCACAGCTGCGGGATCTCAGCCAAGGGAATGTCAGCGGGAAAGTCCAGGCCACCAGGCAGGGAAGGGACAGAGCTGAGGAAGAGTCTGGTCCTGCAGAACCCAATGCTCCCCTCACTTTACCGAGCTGAAGGCTACAATGCATCTGACTCCCATTTCCGGGCCAGCAGAGGAGCTAATGAAACCGTAGCTTGGGGGGTTTCATTGGGAAAGACTGACAGTTCCCAGCAGTGGGAGGTGAAGCGTGTCGGGGTGAAGCAGCGGGGCGCTGCACCCACTTCTGGGAAGCTGTGCGAGCCGGCAGCGCCCGGGAAGAGGAGGCCTGCGTCGCCTGGCTCTCCCCCAGGCTGCCCAGCAGAACCTCCAGGGGACTGAGACGGTGCCTGTGCTTGAACGTCTTCAAGACAAGTGTCACGTGCGTCACACGTCCCACGGAACAGGCTGTCTGACAGCGGGGGGGTGGGGGGACGGCTAGGATGCATGGGACTGGGGAGGACCTGGGAAGCCAGGGCAGCTTGATGGTTCACATCGGGGACAGACACCAAGGCAAGAGGACGCCCAACTCTCTGACGCAGGGGGCGCTGGGCCACGGCTCCGTGGGGGGGGGAGGGACTGTGAGCCCCTAGATACCAGGTCCTGGGTCTGTTAGGACAGCGCCTGCTACCTGCCTGCCCTCTCACTTCAGGTCATGTTTCATGCTCTGCTCCCACACGTCCGGCGTCACCATCTCTCCCCCCGCGCCCCCCACCCCCGCCGTCCCTCACATCACTTTCCTCACCCACTCAGACCAACAAAGCATCGGAAACGGATGGGAGAGGAACTCCATCCAGGGACGAGTCACTGTTGGGTCCTGTGCGACTGTGCCCTTCAGGGGCTTAAGAACAAACACTTTCCAGAACAATCTGCCATGACCCTTGGGAACTAATTCTGTGCTTCCAACAACTACTGGTGTCCGTTTTCACATTATACACTTTTCCAGAACGAGCCAACTTTCCAAATGCGACCATTGTCTCCAAGGAATAAAGGTCTTCCTTTCGCTTGGTAAACACAAAACTTGATAGGAAGTCACTACAGCTTCAGTGTCAAGACTCTCGGAAGGAGACGTGCAATTGTGTGGAGGCACCTGTTACCCTCCTGGAGCGGTGCCCGTGGCGATTCATCATACATAGAGCCCTGTGCGATCCAATTCAGTCAGGAAGAACAATTTTCAACTGAGCCACACTGTGTTTCAGTTAAAACTTTCATTATGTCATTTTTTTTGCAGCTTTTATTCTACATCTTAATTGTGTAATAAGCCTGTTCAGTTTTCACATTGCAAGACATCAAAACTTTGAGAACGCCTTAAACTTTATTTTTGGTCAAGTTTTCATCAACCGTGCTCACACCTCAGGTTTAGGTTTTATTTGTCTCCATGTTCTTTGCCAGACACTGAATTACCTGTAACTAAGGACCACAATATTGTGATGCTGAACATGTACACACTTCGCTAGATGTTTATTTAATTAAACCTTTAAGTAACATTTTTTGAAAGACTGAAGCTTGCATGTACTTTCTGTTATTAATTAGTACTTTTGTTCATATTACTCGTATGTCCATCCATCACGCATCCAGGAACCACACTCACCCGTCTCCGTCCATCCATGCACCATGAAAACCTGTTTTCACACACGTGTACCAACTGCCAGGGTGTTTAAGCCCATTTCCACACACTGCTGGCCAGCCAGCATTGCTGGGAGTGAGCAAGTATTGAATGCTGGGGAGACCTGCAATCTTTTTATGTCTCTCAATGCTCATTTAATGCCCAATTCTACACTGTCAACCAGGATACTATTAGTATGGGGCTTCCAGAATGTTCTTGGAGGCACCAGTCCAGAGAAATCGTTTTAAAAAAACAAAGACTGTGCACATTCAATGAGAGGCTGGAGGTTTGCCATGTGCAATTAGCACAAAAATGTTCCCAGAAGTACCACCGTGGGTAACCCTGCTGCTTAAACTTTGCTGAAGAAGTTTCCCAAATGGGCAAACGTCTTTTCACAGGAAAGCCATGAAGGTTCCCCAGACCAGCGACCTGAGGAACGTACCTTGGGTAAGGTTTCCACAAGATGCCCCTGACAGTGGCAGGAGTCACGTAAATGTGAATAAAATCCACTGCCCTCGTTTCCTTGGCGTGTTCCTTCCGAATGGGACCTTATATCACGACTGTAATTGAAAGCACCCTCAATAAACAGAAGCAGGAGGCACGTTCTCCCTGGAGAAGCCTGTGCCTTTGGCCTTTCTGTGTCCGTGCCACCACAAGTGCAGTGGGTGCCCACATAAGTGTTCTAGCAGGGGCCCTGCCCCCCGCCTGCTCCGGTGGGCTCCGCTGAGTGTCCAGGACCAAAGGTGCCTCGAGGACGCACGGTCAGGTGACCACAGAGCATGCCCGTCCATCATCCCTTTCCCTGAGGCAGGGAGGCGTGGAAACGTCGTCTCAGTCTCGGGGTACAGACAAGGCACCTCTCTTTCCCCTTCAACCAGCAGGGATGCGGATGCAGCGTCCAGTTGTCTGGAGAGCAGCAAGGCCATGCTGGAGGCTGGCAGCATTGTGGCAGGGGGGCTCTGCTGGGCAGGGCCTCGTGACACGGCACACAGGGCATCTGACCCCCAAAGAAGGGCTCAGAACTGTCGGGAAGGGATCCCGGGTCCATACGGGCCAAACTCTCCCGGAGTCTAAGTGACACAGCTGGCGTCTCCAGGGCTCTCCGTGGGGTTTGCAAATGGCCTTCAGCTAATAAAACCGACCACACACTCCTCCCAAACATGTCTCAGAGGAACATGTCCCAACTGGCCGATGGCGGAGGGAAAGGGACCAGGGCAGACATTCCCAGCCCCTTGGACAATCCACGTCATTTGTGCAGCACTCACAGCCACGCTCCTTGTGCTTTCATCTGGGGAGGGCTGTTTTGTTTTAGACACAGCGAGGGATTTCGTTTTCATCCAGTCTCTGACCAAGATAGGCATCTGTCAGCATGAGGACCCTGGAGAACACCTGGCCCAGCACCCAGCACCCCTCAGACATGTGGCTGCACGTGCAAACAGGTCAGACAAGCCTCACCACGCCTGGGCTTACCCTGGGCTCACCAGTCACCCCCGTGGGCCTGGGACCAAGTTTCCAGGACACTGAGCGTCAGACGTCAAACTGCCACCGTCCCTGCTCAGTTGAGATGACTCAGTCACCCTGCTTCAAACAGGTAAAGTGATGGGGACACATTGCACTTTGGACACCCTTTAAAAAGCAGAACGTCGGACTTGAGTGTGTGATGCGCCGTCCATGGAGATTCTCTGGGACGATCAGGCCAGTATTTGTTCCACTGCTACTCAGCCCATCGGTGTTTCTAAGCCTGTACTTACCAGGAGCCCCTCAGCAGCCTTTGCAGACATGTTCCCGCAACGCGCTTTCCCGCAGAAGATGCTAGGAACAGGAGAAAGCTGAGAGGGTGTCCTGCAGATTCCGGCAAGGGAGAAAGCAGGCAGGCCAAGGGGTTTATACTTTACGGGGTGCGTGGGGACGTGGGGACAGGACGATGGAATGGGAGCATAGCCACACGATTAACCAGTACTGCAGAAACGGTCCAAAGGCAAAAGCACAGATGTACGAAGACTCTCTTACACGGTCGCCGCTGCTTCTGCCTCTTCTAGCAGCGCTGTCTGTGTCTGCTACGCTAGTGAGAGGGCACAGCAGCTGTCCAGTTCATTTTACAGAAATCCAGGACACACCCATCCTGTTAAATACCCAGAGCTGGGTCCGTTTCATTCTGAGATGGTGGTTAGTGGAGGCAGGGTGCAGGCTCGGGCCTAACGACCGCTCTCACTCTCTGACACGGCTCATACGTGCAGATTTCCCAGCCCCACGGACAAATGTACACAGACCTGAGAACACAGCTGAGCACTTGCAGGGCGACCGCCAGCTCACAGGAAGGAAGGAGAAAGGAGTCCCTCAAGTCATGTCGCAAATCAGGTCACAGGCTGGCAGCGGGCGTCTCGGAGCCACTCACACCGTTTGATAGGTGTGTCAGCGTGTATGAATGCAAACAAACAGACAACATTAACTGCCGAGCCATCTATCTACCAGGACTCACACCGCACGGAACTGCAGGAAAGCATCACGAACAGCTACAATCCCTGCTGGTTAACAGTCTCCGGACTTGCAAAGGAAAGTCAAGGGTGTTTCCCACCATTTCTGTTGACTTGGTTCCATGGATCTGAAGGGGCTGGGAAACTCTCAGGGGCCACCAGCAGCCACCCTATTGTGAGGGCGCCGCTCCACTGATCTGGGACGAAAGGCGCGTAGGAAACGCATCGCATGGGCTGTCCACGCACCCACCACTCCACTAGCTAATTCCGTCTTAAATGTTGCAAGCAGAGTACTGCTAGATGTGCACTGTAAGGCTTCACACTGCCGCAGGCCGGGCCTCAGGAACAAGTGCAACAATGTATCAGTGACTCCTCCATAATCAGCTCACGGTGCATCAGGCTTTACACGTCAGTGGCGCCGCCAACAGCAGGAGATGCCACTGGGCGGGAGGTCTCGACTAGAGACACAGAGCAGTGGAGCCAGGCAGGTGGTCAGGACCTGGGGGGGAACTGGGGAGAAGTGGGGGGAAGGGGCTGGTCCTAGGATAAGAGTTCTCAAGGAACCGGACGGCAGACAAGCCAAGAGGACATTAACTGTGTGCTCCCACATGGGCCATGGTGCCTGACACTCAACCCTGGCGGTCGGGGAGGTCTGTCTTTTCTCTTACGAATACGTCTTGTCGGTTTAATTTACAGGCCTCTATCACTGAACTTAAGAGGGTATGCGAAAAGTTGTTTCTCCGCAACAGTGGAATTAGGGAAAGCAAGCACCGCCATCCTTGAAAACGTGGGAGAGGTACTAAGACAAGGTCGGTCCCACTGCAGAAAAGAAGTGTAAGGGGGGTAACTGTGATAGACGAGAGTTTTCCTTTAATGAAATGGGAGGGCCTGGTAAATCAGGTTGCAAGGGGCATGAAATCATACCAAAGACTGGTGACCACAGGCCCTTGTATTCTGCTCAGTGATTGTGGGTGACGGGAGGAAGAGACGGTCATGAGGCCTGCACGGTGGTTTCTGGGAGTGCGGTGACTCTTCACCCCAACAACGTACTGAGGGTTAAACTGACTAAGGAACATCCCGTCCCCCACAGACAGAGGCCTGGCACCGCTCACCTGGCTGCAAATGTTAACTGCAAACTTGATACAAGCCTCTACTTGTTTGCCATGATCCTGGGAGGTAAGGAGGTTACGTCACAGAGGGTCTTCTTGGACGGAGGCCACGTGCCAACCCCTGTAACTGTCTGCAGACTTTGGGGACGTGTACAGTGGATGATAAGAAGAGGCAGGAGAGTGACTGTTGAATTAACATGTTTCTGTATCATGACACTATGTGTGGTATGTTAATTACCATTTCACACATGGAGAAGTCAACCCAGGTGATTGTTCGCAACCAAAGGGATGGTCTGTGTTTTAAAATGAATACACGATCCCACAGATCAGAAATCGCCAGTTAAAATCATTTGTCAGTCGTTTTTCCCTTCTAGGTAGACCCGCATCATGTGGGGGACTTTCTTGAAAACAAAACACTAATTTAAACAAAACACTGAAACTCAGTTCTTACTATTAACAAAAAAGCTACAATATGCAAAGTCGTGATTGCTATGCTTTTTAAAACTGCTTTCTGGTTGCGCTTGTAATGTGAAAAGTACCAACCTAAGAAATCACGAGGAAATGACGCTCTCATTTTCATTTCACAACAGAGCTGTGCATTTTTGTGCTAGGAAGTCACACGGGGCAGAACTCACACACCCAGAGGGTCTGGGTGACCCCAGCTCGGTCCCTGCCCCCCACGCCCCCCACCACGCACGCCCGTCTCCAGAAGCTCATGGACTTTAGAAGCTGGGCAAGGACCACCTCTGCCCCCAGGGACTCTGAGATGCGGGGGAGCCCGCGCCACCTCCCTGGCACACAGCCTGTGCTCAGTGACTGTTCACTAGCGGGAGGGTGGGCTAAGGGGACTGACGCTGATGGTTGTGTCACTGCTGCTTCATTTTAGCATGAAGGTGATGCGTACATGACATCGAAGCAGCTATTCTCAATGAGAACGGGATTACTGAACGCGGCTCTTGGCATTCTGTCCCAGCAGACTGGTAAGAGACGCTTTTCCATAATGCCCCCCTTTACACCGCTTGTGTCCCGTTACTTTCCTGTCACTGCCTCAGCACCCAGTTAATTTGGGGACACCTGCAGTGTCATCAATTCCCAAAGGCACCTGTGAATCTCTCCAGTGACTTCATAATCGCATGCAATGGCCTTGAACTTTGGCGAGCTCATGCCTGCGCTGCATCAGAGAGAGAGAAGCAGCGGGTCACAAACAAGAACCGGGTCCTATTTCCACAAGGCTCTTAGCAACTGCCTCCTGTACCAGGAAGACACACCAAGTAGGAAATGAGGGGTGCCTCCCCGACCAGGAGCCCTCAGAATCTCCCTCTGGCATTAGGACAGGCACATCCCCTGAGGAAACACCCGACAAGCCTGCACTACGTGTGTGACACAGACGACGAGCAAGGGCCCGTCTGGGCAAGACAGACGCAGCCGTAAATAACTGTGGGCCAGCAAGCAGGGCGCCGCCGCCAGCTCTAAGCGCTAAGGACTCTTACCGCGCACGTTGCTCCCGTCTCTCGGACAGGTCTCAAACAAACACGGTGCAGTAGAAGCACAGACAGGGGTGCGAACGCCGGGCAGCAGGCAGGCCTCCAGCGGGGCGCCTTGCTAGGGGACACCGTGCCTACGGAGCCGTGAGGATGGCAGCGCCCTGTGCGGCTTCGCAGGGTTGCATCGCGGCGGGTCTCCCGCAAACCCGCACACCGTTTCCACATGAACTGTTCCCTTCACCCCACGCAAACACCACGTTTCCCTATCATGGTGCCTTGCAGAGCCAGGCCGGGGAAGTGGCAGGAAAGGCTGCTGTGCCTCCTTACCCTGCCTCGGCCGCACAAAGGGACCAGGTGGAAGGCACACATCTGACCCAGCCCCACTCTGCTGCTCCCAGAGAGCTTATGGACGCCGGCGCCCAGACGCCGACAGCTCTGCACGGCGTGCACAGTGGGGGCACCTCTGCTTTCCTGGGGAACACGCAGACAGTGGCCTGCAGCACACAGAAAACGGCGCGTCCAGGAGGAGGGCATCCTTCAGGAGGGGGAAGTGCTGAGGGAAAAGAACGCGACCCCTTGGGCGTGCTGGCGGGATGCCAGGCACGGACACACACGCGTCCTGCTGTAAGAGGCAGGCGCACCTGGCACCCAGGCCACGCCCAGGCCACGCCCAGGCCACGCCCAGGCCACGCCCAGGCCACGCCCAGGCCACGCCCAGGCCACGCCCAGGCCACGCCCAGGCCACCCCGGGAGGCTCCGCCTCTAAGGCTAGGGCCTGGCGGTGGCGCGGCCTCGGGCGCGCCCCTTGCGGTAAGGTTGCTTTGCGCACGGATTCAGGGAGCTCTTAACCAGCCCACGCGAGTCTATCTCCACGTGTGCGTCACCATGGCGCTCAGTGATGCTTTATGGCAGTGACGTAACAAACATGCACACATACACGTGGTCTTCATGCCTGATTCCTGGCCCACAGCTCCTAAAATCCTCGTAATTTCCTGAGTGAGCGGAGCACATTTTGCCACTTTGTTTTTTGTAATAAGCGCCTTTCATCCACACCTGAGTCTGTGCTAATGAGGTGCTTCTTGGTGGGGCCCCAGACGTCCAGGACGGGGCCTGGTCCCCAGAAAGAACAAGGCATGATGGGAGGGTTGGAACTTTCGGGCCCAGCGCAATCTCCCGGTCCGATGCGTCCGTCACCAACGGCACATGATCCACTCGGCCATGCCCGTGTAATGAGGCCTCCATACAAAGACCTGAAAAATGGGGTTCGGGGGGTTCCGAGTCGCTGAACACCGCTGAACACCGGGAGGTGCCGGGAGGGTGGTGTCCCTGAGAGCAAATGGAAGCCCCCCGCCCCCCACACCCCGCCCCAGGCCTCTCTTCCAGTTGGCCCTTCCTGAGTTGCCTCCTTTATGACCCAGTAAATGCAAGTTAGGTGTTGTCCTGAGTTCTGCCGGCGCATGCCAGTGAACCAGTGAACCTGAGAAATGGGTGTGGAGATGCGCAAATCTGCAGTCGGCGGGGCAGAAGGGAGTGACCTGCGCACCCCACTTGCAGCTGGTGTCTGAGTGGTCGCAGGCTTGGGGGACTGCGCCACTAACCGGGGGGGTCACGGCTAACTCTGGGTGGCTGGCGTCAGAACTGAAGGGATGCGGGGTGGCCCAGCTGGGGTGAGGCGCGGAACGGCCCACGAGCTACGAGTGCCTCACAGGCCCGTGTAGGAAGCTGGGCCCGGGACCAGGAGCGCGGCCCCTGCACCAAAGCCCCAGGCGCTGCCGTTCTGGTGGAAGGAGGATTCCGGGTAATGCCTCCTGAGCTCGCGATGAAGGGACAAAGCCCTTCACGGGACGCCGCCCCTGACCCCCTCGGCGCAAAGCGAGTCCTCGGGCGTGGGAACCGCCGCGGAAGCCCGCTGTCACCGAGGAACGCCCTGCCCTCTGCCCTCCCTGCTGGCACCGGCAGGCCGCCCGCGGGAAGCCTTCCTTCCGTCAGGAGCGCCGCCCTGGTCGGCCACCTGCACCGACTGTGGCCCTTCCTTTCTGCAGCCACAGCGTGGCGACACGAGAGCGCAAAGGTGAGCAGCCACTGTCAACTGCCCTTAGCGCTGTTCCGAGCCGCAGGTGGCACTGGATCCGGGTCCCCGGGTCCCTGCACAATGAAGGCAGAACAGGGCTCCGCCAGTGGCCGCCTCCAGGGGACACACTAACACGAGCCCAGAAACTGGTGGAGGAAAAGCAAAGGCCGCCCTGCCCCAAAACTCTGCAGCCACAAACCGCCAGGCGACAAGCGCTGGGGACGAGGGTGGGGTGCCGACGGGCGCAGCCGTGGCAGGGAACACACGCCCTGCAGCGTGCCTGCGACATACAGGTAAGGAGGCCCGGCCCCCAGCACTGGCAGCCCCCGTGTGTCAGACCTGGGGTTCCTTAGGGGCACCCAGGTACCCGAGGTGCCGGGGTTCTCACTGGCCTGGCGGCTCGGGCAGCTCTGCTCCCACAGACACCGCAGTGATCGCCGTGCACCTGGCTCAGGGGGGCTGCACCGACAGGCCACCCTCCGCCCCACCCCCCACCCCGTCTACGGCACACTGCGCAGGCCTGTCCCCGCCTGACACGCACGCACCCCGCACCCCACAGGACGCGCACCGCCAACAGCTCCCCCTGCCCCCTGTTCCCACCGCCGCTGCGCTGCACTCACCTTCTCCACTGGGGCCGGAGGGGAGAACCGCTTGGCGCAGGCCAGAAATATGTCTGGGTCCGGCTTGCCGTTCCTCACTTCGGGGTCGTCCCCCAGAACGATGTGATCGAACAAGCTGAAGAATTCTTTGTGGGCTCTGGTCTTTCTCTCGAAGGACTCGGCCCCGGAGCTGGTGGCCACGGCCACCGGCACGTGGTGCTTCCGCAGATGGTTCATGAGTTTCTCCACCCCTGGGAGGAGCAAGGACAGGCGTCAGTGAGGCAGGGAGGTGCAGGGCGTCCAGGCCGCAGGCCCCCCAGGGACACACGCTCCACTGGCCCTGGAACACGACGGTTACCTCTTCCCAGGAAAGATTTGATCTCACATACACTGTCTCACAGCGGGGCTGTCAGGTCTCAAACATCCCTACTCAAAACTCAGAAAAGCAATTCAGGGCCCAGCTGTTTCCCAAAGTAGTAGAGGGCGGTTTGACTGCACAGAAACAATGCCTGGTTTGATGGTCCCCTCTTGGGGACACGGACACCAGGCAGAGCGGCCGGGAGGCCCTGCTCTGCGACCTGCACAGGCGCCTGGGGAAGGTGATCACGGTCGTGGGGTGTCCCTGCACCGGACTTCTTTTCTGAAGCAATGAGTATGCAAGGATGATGCTTCTGGCATTTTCCGAGAAAACTGCACTCAGCAGACAGCAATGCAATCGCTCCTCACTGCTGCGGGAGGGAAATCATGCAGTGGTCTTCCCAGATGAAGGCAAGCTGCAAGCACTACCTCAGGAGGGGCCAGAGAAGAAAGCTAACCTTGCTTGACAGCAACAACACACCCTGTGAAAGGAGTCCCCCCCCCCCCAACTCCTCCACCACAGGGACTGAGGGCAGGGAACACACAGGGTCGCATGGTCACTCAAAGCGCCCGCCCACGAAGAGAGGGCCGGTTACCAGAAATGTGCCCAAGGGAACAGGGGGCTCTACCTTTACCCTATGCTGGTTACGCCAACAATCACATCGAAACCCAGGCAAAGTGCCAGGGTTTATCTCAAATAATTTTAATCATATAATCATTACTGCTGTAATCACGACATGCGGGGATCTCCCTGCTTTCCCGATTGTTGCAGGACAGTGTGGCACTGTCGTGTTCTGAAACGCGTAACACCACTCAGGAAAGCAAACAGATACTCTGAGTGTTTGGCCCCTCACAGACGCCGTCCTGGGAGATGCTGAAAGGAAGGTGCAGATCTGCAGTTCATGACAGGACACAGTGACAACGCTTTCAAGAACTAAGTGCAATGCAGCACGCGGCTGGGTGTACAATTCACAACGTCCCATATCCAATCAAGAGCCACCACACGTGCAAAGGAGCCGACAAGTACCACCCAATACCAGGCGGGGAAAGTGACTGATAGAAATGGACACAGAGATGCAGCGGTGACAGAATTATCAGACCTTATATAACAGCCTTATAAATACACCCAAGTGAGAGATTGTCAGAACGGAAAAAAGTAAAACAAAACAAAAGTGAGACCCAACTCGTTTTGTCTACAAGAAACCTACTCTAAATACAAATACTCAGGTTAAAAATGAAACGACTGAAAACTATATATTATGTAACTACTACTCAGAAGAGACCCAGGGTAGCCATATTAATGACAAGTGGTCTTTCGAACAATCACTATTATCAGAGACAACTAAGGCCGTTTATGATAAACAGGTCATCAACAAGATATAATTCTAAATGTGTATGCCTCAAATAACCGAACTTTAATACATTCAAATACATAAAGCAAAAAGTAATAGAACTGAATGGGGAAACAGACAGATATAGACAGAGGTTTCAAACTCCTCTCTCAGTAATTGCTAGAACAAGTAAACAGAAAATAAGTAAGGATAGAGCAGACTTCAAAATTACCATCAAGCAACTGCACCGAATGGACATTTCTATAGACCTTCACCCAACCACAGCAGAATACAAATCACTTTCAAGAACTTGTGGCACATTCAACAAGATACAGGAGTCCGTAAGCTATAAAACAATTCTAAAATGCCTTAAAATAATTCATATCATATGAAGTATGTTCCCTGATCACAACGGAATTAAATAATGGAAAGGGATCTGGAAAATCACAACTACTTGGATATTAAACACACTTCCACGGAAGGCATGCATGGGTTAAAGATGAAGTCACAGAGGGAAACTGGTAATACTTCGGGAGGAGATTAGGGGTACAGGAGGTCACGAGGGTGGGACCCCTATAATGGTCCCCCTTCCAAGAAGAGGAGGAGATGCCACAGCTCTCTCCCTGCCACATGAGCACACAGTGGGAAGGTGGCCGTCTGCCATCCTAGAAGAGAGCCCTCACCAGAACGTGCCAGCTGGCACCCAGCCTCCAGAGCTGCGAGGAATACACGTCTGTTGTTAAGCCATCAGCCTGCAGTTGTCGGTATAGCAGCCGAGCTAAGACAAGTGGAAACATTAGCTCAGGCAGCGCCCTGAAGTGTTAGGTGTTGGAGGCAGTCAGCCTCCCTCCTGTATTAACCTGGGCAGGGGAGGGCACTCCCCCTCATCCCAGTTCTCGGAGGCCCACACCCAGGTGAGCCCAGAGCAAAAGGCGTCTCACCTCATTACATGTACCGTCACCTTCCGCTGAAACCCACTAGCCAACGAGACCTACACGGAGCGCTCCCACTCAGGTTTGGGGTGCAGTGAACGGAAGCGTGTTGTCCCCAAGACCCCTGCCCACAGGAACCTCAGAAGGTAACCCCACTTGGAAACAGGGTCTTTTCTGAGACGAGGTCATCTTAGATTAGCAGGCTGGGCCCCAAGTCCCACGACTGCTCCCCATGTAACAAGACGACAAAGAAACCCGGGAAAGGCCGTGTGACGACAGACGCAGATGGCAGGGATGTGGCCACGAGCCACGGGACATCTGGAGTCCTCAGAAGCTGGGAGAGGCGGGAAGGACCCCCAGTGCCGGCTTGGGGCGCAAGGGGGAGCCTGAACAAGTGGACGCCATGCTCTGCAGCCGGCCTTTCCACTGGCGGGCCTGGAAACGTGGGTCTTCAGTCTTTGCTGTGAGTGACTTCCGGCCTGGAGGACTTCTCCACTATCTCGAGGTTGTAGGGAAGAAAGGGGTGAAGTAAAGGGACTGCAGAGATGTCTCTGCGTCCTTCGTGCCGCTCAGCGCTGGAGACCTGAGGTCTCTCTGGTTTAGTTTATACACAGAATAAATATCCTGTTTTCTGCCCGAGTTGTTTTCCGTCATAATTTGAAAGATCTCTACTTTCTGATGATAATTAAACCCTTGGCTGGTCGACAGTTTACATTTCACTATTAAGTCACATGGTCAGTGGCTCAGAATATACTGGTTAAAAGCTTTTCCACCAGGAAATGCCCGGAGACAGGCTTCCAAACCATTTAGCAATCAGGCTGCTGATGTGAGGGTCATTCAGGTCAGTTAGGCCTCAGCTCTCAAGCCCCATGGGTCAGTCCTCCCCTCAGCCGCCGATGGGCCAAGGCGAGGACACACCTACACCATAATCAGGTCAAGGACAAGCCCCTGGGCCACTATCAGAGGCTACGCCCTGACGACTGGTCCTGCAGACACAGCCCTAGTGACGGAACCAGGCAAGGAGACGCCCCTGAACCATAATCACTTGCTGCTTCCCCTGGTGATTGGCTCAGGCAAGGACACGCCCCTGCATCATAACCAGGGCTGCTTCTCTTAGTCATTGGCTCAGGCAAGGACACGCCCCCTGCACCATAATCAATGCTGCTTCCCCTGGTGATTGGCTCAGGCAAGGACACGCCCCTGCATCATAACCAGGGCTGCTTCCCTTAGTCATTGGCTCAGGCAAGGACACGCCCCCTGCACCATAATCAATGCTGTTTCCCCTGGTGATTGGCTCAGGCAAGGACACGCCCCTGCCTCATAATCAGGGCTGCTTCCCCTGGTGATTGGCTCAGGCAAGGACACGCCCCCTGCACCATAATCAGTTGCTGTTTCCCCCGGTGATTGGCTCAGGCAAAGACACACCCCTGCCTCATAATCACTTGCTGCTTCCCCTGGTGATTGGCTCAGGCAAGGACACGCCCCTGCATCATAACCAGGGCTGCTTTTCTGTCATTGGCTCAGGCAAGGACACGCCCCCTGCACCATAATCAGTTGCTGTTTCCCCTGGTGATTGGCTCAGGCAAGGACACGCCCCTGCATCATAACCAGGGCTGCTTCCCCTGGTGATGGGCTCAGGCAAGGACACGCCCCTGCATCATAACAAGGGCTGCTTCCCCTGGTGATTGGCTCAGGCAAGGACACGCCCCTGCATCATAATCCTGGGCTACTAACCCTGGCAACTGACCATACATTCCTCCAATTTAACTTGCTAAATACCTGCATGGGCTACAGCTCTCACCATAAAAGCATGAAAAAGCAATGATGTTGAATTAATAATACACCCTCTCTACTGGCAGCCTTCTTTCCTAATAAGCTCAAGCTGACTTCCAGAACCTCAAGTAGTCGACCAGAAGACACCTTCAGAAAGAAAAGAAACAGACGTCCAGGATGACGTTAGCGTGCAGTTTGGTACTGGGAACAAAGTGGTAAGTGAACAAAATGAACATCCAGCGCTAGGCAGAGGACAGTGGCAACCTTCCCTGTATCCAGTCCCTGCACTCAGGACTCCAGGCTCGCTTTCCAGTGAAATGAAGGTTTGGCTCAGATCGCAGCCATGGAAGGATGCGGAATGGATGGAGAGCAGTGGGCAAAGTATGTCCTTTGGGGATAGAAAAGTTGACCGATTTTATGACTATTCTCGTGACTGGCAGGTCACAGACAGAGATTCTACGGGAAAACGACTCTGGATCAGTGTTTCTTCTCCCTGTACAGTCCTCCAGCCTTCTCCCCTTCAGGAGAAGTAGGGTTTCTCGTCACTGTCTCTGCCTAATCCTTCCCGGACACCAACTCGGTCTCTGCTGACCTAGGTCCTGGGTCTGACCCCACATCCCAGTGATTTTAAGTTTCTCCAATCCACTGCTATCTTGGGCTTTTCTTCACACTTTTGGAGTCTTCTCGATGTTTCGTTCACCTCCCAGTTGCATGTGCGGTGTGTGCAAAGGAGCCCGTGTTTTCAAAGGCAGAATCTGGAATCACTGGGCATCGCCTCGTCTGATCCGTAAGACTGGTTAAGGTTCCAGGAAGCAAACTCGCACCCAAATCCTCCTGCTAAAAAGCAACATTCAAGGATCCAAATAATTACATAGCTCCGTAACCCTCTCATGTGGAAGAGGTCACGAAGTGGTAGGGAAGGAAGAGTCATCCAGGGAAATTCTGTAGGTCTAAGTCCTCGTTAAAGAACTAGCTCCTGACTCACTGCAAAGGTGGATGTTTGTGGATTTAATGCTCTATGATTATCTATGACTGGCACCTTTCTTAACTGATATTTGGTCACTGGGAGAGCCAAAGGAGGACATTAAATTGATTGGATCACCAGGTAAATTTCATATTCTAGACCTGTGAGCGTTCTAGCCCAACTACCACACTAGCTGGATAAGACATCATATTTCCTTGGAACCATAGTAAACACATCTCAAGTGTGTTTTAGAATATAGGACAAAAAATCTAGACGGAAAACCCCTTGCAAGGCTTGGGTAGACTAAGAAGAAAAAGGATATTTGCATGCTGAACACATTACAAAGCTACAGTAAACAAAATAATGTGATACTAGCATAAAGGCAGACACAGACCAAAGAAATGTATGGTCAGATGACCTCTAACAAGGGTGCCAAGACCATTCAACAGGGAAAGAAGGATCACTCAATAGCCACATGCAAAAAAAAAAAAGGAAGTTGGATCTTTGTTTTGTACTATATACAAAAATTAACTTAAAATGGATTAAAGACCCAGACAATAGATACAAATCTATCAAATTCCTAAAGGAAAACATAGGGAGAAAGCTTTATGACTCTGGAGTTTGCAATCATGTCTTAGATATGACTCTAAAAGCACAGTCAAGATCAAAAATAGCAAAATGGAACAACATCGAACTTAAGAAGTTTTGTGCATAAAAGGGTACAATCAACAGAGTGCAAAGCCGACCCACGAAATGGAAGAAAGTAGTTTCATATCGTATTAGCTGATAAGGGGTTTATATCCAGAATATAGAAAGAATTCCTAGAACTCAACAAGAAAATAAACAAATTAATCCTATTAAAGAAAAAAAAAAAGAAAGAAAGAAAGAGTCGAACAGATATTGTTACAAAGAAGACAAACAGATGGCCCACGGCATCTGAAACGATGCCTCACATCATTAATCATTAGAGAAATGCAAATCAAAACCACAAGGAGAAATCACTTCACATGCATTTGGATAGTCAAAAAAGAAAGAAAAAAAAATACAGGAAATAACAAGTGCTGGTGAGTATGTGGAGAAATTGGAACCCTTGTGGACACTTGGAGGGAAAATAAAATGGTGCTGCCACAATGGAAAACAGCATGGTGCTTCCTCAAAAGATTATAAACAGAATGGCCAACACTCTCACTTCTGGATATACACCCCAAAAAACTGAAAGCACAGTCTCAAAGAGATGTCCGCACCCCACGTTCACTGCAGCACGATTCACAATAGCCAGAAGCAGGAAACAACTCAAGGGTCTACCGAGAGCAGACGAACAGATACAATGCGGTCTACCACACACAACGGGATATTATTCCACCTTAACACGGGAGAAACTCCTACCACGCTCCAACGCGGACAGATGCAGAGGCCGTGATGCTAAGGTCCCAAAGCCAGTCCCGACAGGACAAACACTGTGTACAGAATTCCACTCACAGGAGGGGCGCAGAGGTAACTCCTACTGAAGTGTACACTTAGAAGCGAGTAAGGCAGCACGTTGTAAGCTGTGTGTTTCTTATGTGTTTACAAAGCACTAACGGTCTGCGTGCGTCTCCATCGTGACGGCTTGTGGGAAGCAGCGCATGTGAACGGTGCGGGAGGCAGCAGACACAGAGCCGCCCCACACTGGTACCCACGCCCGAGGGCCACGAGTGCGTGTGCGCCCAGAGCAGCCCCAGGGCCCGGCAGCAGCGGGGGCTGCTTCCCAGAGTGCACAACCTGTGCCTTTGAACAGAGGTACAATATAAGGAACAACGTGTTGCAAAAATGACTGATTCATACTCATAGGATTTTAAATTCAAAATTACTACTATGACTGCAAATATTCTGTCCCTTCACCCAGAATTCTAAAAACTGAGGATTCACCTTTCTTCCGGGAAGCATCTTCAAGTTGTACTGCATGGTTAAGCGTTTGGATTTTTTTTGGCCTTGTAATCTAGAACATTTTTGACCTTGTCAGTTTTAGCAGAAACAGCACACAACTCAGTTCCGATCCATGTTCCGTTAGCAAGCCCCAAGAGAGAAAAAGTCAACTTTCCTTCCCACGGACAACAAGGAAAAAGAGGGGTCAGGGCATATAAACAGACACGTGAAAAATGAATTATGCTTCTAACTTTATAAAAAAAAATATAAGCTTCGCAGGGGAGATTTCCCTGCTTGTTTATCATCAACTCATGAAAGTCTGAATAGCTGCTGAGACACTGAACCTGAACCTGATTTGGAAAAGACAAAGGCAGGACCACCTATTAAAGTTAAAGTCCGCAGCAAGTCTGTCGTGAACGTGACCTTGACGTAACGGGCACACACAGACGTCACTGTGCCGGGGCTTCGGGCCCCACGGGAGAGCAAGCAGATGACTGAAGAGGCCCGTCAAAGGCAGAAGTGAACGGGGCACCGAGCGCGCGTGGACACGCTCCCGGGAGAGCCGGGGAGCCTCCCACAGGAGGGACAGTCATGAACCGCCGGGGAGGATGCAGACGAGATGGCAGCCGGCGTGCCTGCTGTCCTGTGCCTGGGGTGGCAGCAGTGGCGCCTGCACGGAACGGCCTGCAGACGGCGGGGAGCGTACCTGGCATGAGCACGGCCGTGGGGAACAGGTCATGCAGCTTCGCCTGGCTCTCTCGCAGCAGCTCTTCTTTGGACATGGGCAGCTGCAGGACGTCTATGATGATCTGGGCCGCTTCCAGGGCCTTCTTGCCCATCACCAGGGACTTCACATGCCAGCTGTACTCCTTCCCGTAGCGACCGCAGATGTCCTGGAACACCACCGAATACAGCCGCTCCGTGTCTGCAGGCACAGGGGGGACACGTGAGCACACGGTCAGGGCCCACGCCGCACTCACGCGCGGGCTGCGGCGGACACGCCTGCACACACACAGTGCAGGGCACGCGCAGGGAAGCACGCGCGCCTCTCGCGGACACGTGCCCAGGGGTCCGGGGCGAAACACCTGGGCAGCCTGCCCCGCCTGCTGGCAGACCTGTGCACCTGTCATCTGCTCCGTGAGACCCTGGGAGAGAAACGAAGTGCACAGCACGGCTGTCCTTTATAGAAACAGGGATGTAGGGGAGTCTAACTACGCCCTTGGGGTCATGACTCCAACCCATCCCATGTCATCGGCACCTGCTATTCCCACACGCGTGCCAAAGGCAGCGCCACACGGGGTCTGCGTGTGGGGCCCTCGGCCTTGGGGACACTGCCAGCACGTGTCCTGGAATTTCACTCAACTCTGACACGCCCCACCCAGAGCCAGCATCCGACCCCAAGGGGCAGGGCTCAGTCCCACACAGCGATCCTGCTGCCCACAACACACACACACTTCGGAGGTCCATGACACGTGCAGGTTGTCACCTGAGCTTCTGACTGGCCATAAATCACAGGCTCTCAGCACAGCCGCCTCAGGTTTGATTAATGTGATGGATGGAGCAGCTCCCAACTCAGGAAAACAGCTGCCTTCACTTGTTTACCTGTGTATCACAGATGAGCCCCCAGATGGAAGAGACGCGCAGGGTAAGTATGTGGGGAGGCGGCTTCCAGGGCGGCTCTGGGCCCCCCACTGTCCCCTCACCTCACGTGGTCGCCCACCCACAAGGAGCCCCTCCTACTGGGACTTTTACGGCCACTTGGCCCCCTGGGAAGCTGTCCTCAGCTGAATGTCCAGCCCCGCGCTGGAGAGTTGGGGGGAGGCGGGGTCCTGCAAGTTCCAAGCATCTGACCATGGCTTAGTCTTTCTGGTGACCACCTCATTCCAGGAGCCCATGCAGAGCCACCTCCTTAGAACACAAGATGGAACTGTGACCAGGAGCTGTGTCAGGAACGGGACTCAAAGACCCACCGTGAGCACAGAAGAAGCTCCCAGTGCTCTTGTCAGTTAGGACACATGGGGTGTTCGCAGCGCGGTGCCAGGAGCTGGGGGCAGGAACCAGCAGACACATTTCCTATTATCTCCCAGGTCGGTTGTACGTAATGGTGGGAGGTGGGCCTCACAGTAAGATGCCAGGGGCCACTTCCCAGGGAAAGCCTCACACAGCGTAGTTCCCCTGCCCGCCTCCCTCTCCCGTTAACACGCGGAAACGGTGCTCCTGTAGTGAAGGTCCTACTGCTACTACTATGTACAGCGCTCGACTTTGTGCACAAGCGGCACGCACAGAGCCAACGGCATCCATCGCTGGGCACCGCGGGCAGTGCCAGGGGCGCCATGAAGGGACCATAAGGAGGAAATAGCACGGAAGCCATAGTAACGTGCGTTCCCTAACAGGGCCTGAGTGTGTGTGGGTGCCACTACCAGCGGTCACCACCGTCACCCGAATCCGGGGCCCAAACACATCAGTGCTCGGACAGCCCCTCCTGTCAAAGGGCCCTGGCAGAGGCAACATGTGGGTGCAGTGACCGGCTGCATGTGCAGGGTAACCAGGGAACGTCTCCAAGGCAACCACTGCCAGCGCAGCTAAGCCACATGGTGCTAGTGCTGTGGGGACCACAGCCCAGGTGCCCACAGGGAGCAGACAGCTGTCAGGAGGTGGGCACTGAGCCTGGCCTTCCCGCCGGGTGGAGGGCGGACACGGCCCTCACTGACCCCAGAGAGGACGCACGGAGCTGTGCCTGCACAGCCTGAAGGCAGACCCACAGGCGCTCTGACAGAAACGCCAGCTCCCATTCTGCCTGTTCCCATGGCGGCTGCAGGGACAAGCGACGGGTCGCGAAGCAACATGCACGGCACACATTCAGGGCTGAATTGGTCCAGTTGGGCCCCATAGTGGTTCCTGAAAAGAGCTGAGCGACGCCAACAGCTTTGCATTGCCTTTCCCGCAAGGAGATGCAAAGCACAGTGGTGCTGCGTGAGCCACTTCTTTTTCCTGAGACGGTATTTGGGAAACCCACGCAGAGACAGAGGCGGATCTGACAAAAGGGAACTGCAGGCCCCGAGCAGGTGAGAGACGGCAACTGGGTTTGAAAAAGCAGAGAGCAGCCCGTGAGGAAAGGAAAGGCAGCAGGGGGCGGCCGGCCAGGCGGGGAGACGCAGACACCCTTCAGGACTCCTGCTCAAGCAAGTGGCAAGGCCGAAGAAAGGCACGTGAAGAACACACATTCCAAAGACAGAAAGATAGCTATACCCTTTTAAAATGCTTTAAACCGTGTTTGTTTAAAGGTTAAAATGTCATACAGCTCGTCGTTGGAAAGACACAGACCTGGGGGACCATAAATTCTGTGGACGACTGTGCAGACGGCCCTTTTCTTCCCAACTTACATAAAATCACCCCAAATCCTCAGCGAGATAAGCGAGGATGTAAACAAGTCATTAAATAACCGCTCAGATCCAACAATAACTATGCCAGCTGAGGACAGTCGTACTTACAATGAAAGGGACAGCCTTTTGAAAGCAAACAAGTGTCCGGAAGCTGACATACAACGAAAGGGCACCCGGCGGCTGTGCCCCGCTGTCAGAGGCGTGTGTCCCCCCGGCAGGAGCTTCCCGCGTCTGCACTTGCTTCTGGGTTACTGTTCCCAGGGAGCCCGGCTCTGCATGCCACCTGCTGCAGCCCCACAAAGCGCTAGAGGAACAGCCTGCCTCAGTGCCAAGCTGGCTGCTGCACGGGAGGAGAGCCTGCTCTCAGGGTGGGCCGCTGGGGCCCGGGCAGCGCTCAGGGGGCAGCAGATGGGGCTGGGAGCTGGGACCCCGGCCACAGGGGGATCCTGTCATCGTGGGCAGCACGCCTGGCGCCCAGGTGGGGAGATGGAAGGTGCTTGAGTTTAAGTTCCTCAGGCGGTCACAGACGGCATCGCAGCCCCGCGAGGAAGGCTGCACTCAGCGGCCTCTAAGCTCAGCCTCCTCCTAGGGCTGAACGAACACGCCGACTCTGGGATTGATCCACAAAAGCATCGCACCGCCCAGGCTCACGAGCCAGCTTCCCAGGCATTTGTGAACTAACCTCCCAGCCTGGGACAGGAACAGAAAACCTCCTCTTCACTTCCATAATCCAGAAACTTCTGGAAACTGAAGTGTTCGCTCCACAGCAAAATCTGACTTGGACAGGCTGGCGGCACTTTTAACGACGCATATTTACCACACTTACTGTGACTCACCACACTTCCCTATAGATGAGCGGGTTTGATCACTGGGGCTGCCCCAAGACCTCCTAGATGTGTAGGCTGCACAGCGCACACGTGTCCCAATACCTCTTTAAAACGGCAATTAAAAATACGAGCACAAACAGAACTGGCTCCACAGGCTTTGGAAAAGACAGTCCAAACCCACACTGATCACGGCTTGCTGGTCAACGTACACATAGCTTATCTTGCACACACCTCCAACAACTGAACACTTTTTCTCAAAACTTGATCTCGAAAATAGTCTTACTTTTATAATGTCCAACGACAAAAGTTGGGAGGGGGCAATCTAAAGCCAGGGTTTTGTGCTACAGATAGGTTAGTTCCTTGAAGACACAAAATCCTCCTGAAAGTGTAAAAAAAAAAAAAAATCAAATATATCTAAAAACAAAACCAAAAAAAGCTTAAGAAAAGTTTTTTTTCATTGAAAAGGAGAAAAAAAAGACACAAAATCCATTTTCACACGAAGGGCCCATGGTGAGCTAAAATCAGATGGTCACGATCTGGCAGAGAGGCTGTAAGCCCCTGCAGGCTGTCTGTCATCCACAAACAGCCATGGTTTTGAATGTGGTGAAAAGCACGTATTTTCCATGTGAAACGGCTTTAATAAGAAATGTACTGTACAGCATACAGCACACTTCGATGAACGTGGTGGTGTCATGTTTCTAAGGCATTTTGCTAGTACACATTCGGCACTGAATAGATTTTTGGGTTGAATTCACCGATTTTGTTCTCCCGAGACAGTCTTTCGTCGGCCACTGTTTCCTTAGCCCATTGGTTCTCAAAGTGCGGTCCCTGGACCAACAACTTCAGGAATGTGAATTCTTGGGTCTCAGCCTTACTCTGCAGTCATGAGCTGGCGGTGTGCGTGTGTGTGCGCCTGTGTGTGGGTGCGTGTGTGTGTCCCCAGCACTGAGCGCCCCACCTGCCAAGCCCCCCAGGAGATGGGGGGCTGCTAGAGGGAGACCTGACACTTATGTTTGTACTGAAGCCCTGTCTGTGCTCTCTACACAAAGTCAGTGATTGGAACACACGGATTGCCTTTAACCAAGGAAAGCGCAATTGTAATGATTCCACACCCAGATTAGAAATTAAAGAAAAAATAATCTGGGACGCCATTCATCCTCATATTGACGCTTTCCTGTCTATTACATCCCGTTATACTTAAACGGTCACTTCTTTTCCTCTCTCCCCGCAATCAGGTTTATGTTATGCGTCTGTAACGAAAGCAAGGTTTTAAGCCTACAAAACCTTGACTATGGCCCACGTCTCTGAAGTGAACTGCAGCAAACGAGTCCAGTTGAGCGGCGTGTTCGGTGAACGGAGGCGAGCTGGGCGACACAGCATCACAGACACTATGGCAACACAACACTGGGCTTACTTGTGACAGACGTGGCAAGGATACCCAACAAGCTTGATATTTTTTTGAAGAGACATGTAAATTGGAACAAAAATACAGACCGCTCAGTGGAACATACACTATTAGAAGGATGAGCTCACTGGTCCGTCAGTGTCTCAGTGGGAACCGAGAAAAGAACCGTTTCCAGCACTGGGGTCACGGAACAGGAAGTACCAGGGACATGAGTGGCCTTGTTCTAAGACGAGCTCACAGTGCAAAGGACACATTTGCGATGGGTGTCCTCAGCAGGGGGTCCCCAATTTCCGCTGGCAAAAGCATTGCCAATCCTATGAAGGACTTGGTCACAAGGAGAGTCCATTTCCCAAACCGACTGTTTGGTCAGTGGCACAGGTGTCCTGAGCAGTGAGCGGTGACTGGCGGGAGCGTGTCCGGGCCGCGCTGTCAGGAGCTGGAGCCACCCTGACCGGCTCCATCTGATACCTGGGCTGGCCTCGGGCTTTCCTGCTCTTTAAGGCCACCCAGCTTGCTCAGTAGTTCCTAGAACTCTAAGGGCAAACACTGTGTTGCAAGGTCACTGGGGGCCGCGGCAGCTAAATGCCATCCATTCCCGGCACCAGCAGAGCCCAGATCGTATCGCGTGGGATTGTCTGGCTCAGAGTGGAATCAGGCACATCCCTGCCAGGGCCAGCCGGCCTGGGTGGCCGCGAGCCCCAATGCGCCTCCGGCGACTAGAGAGCACGTCTGCTGAAAGCACGGGTCACCCTGTGGAGGAGCGAGGCATGACGCAATCTGGGGGAAGACAGAGGAGATATGAAGAGACCCGGTTCTGACAGAGGGTTGCCAAGGGAAGAAAGCACCCGTTCCCTAGTCTCCAAAGGCCCTTCCGTGTGTGGAAGTAAAGGAAGAGCCTGCAGAGGAGAACGGACAGCGGATTCTGGGTCGTTTGTTCTAGAGGGAACCAGTCGGCCTCCAGCATTGGCAGTGAGCAGGGGCTCCAAAGGAGGCAGGGCAAGGGGCCGCTTTCCAGGGGCTGCCACGCAGTCGAGCTGTGGCACAGCCAGGTACTTTCCTTCTTCACTGCACCCCAGCCCGGGGATCCATGCTGGTGCCGAACGGGCGCCAACGGCCACCAGCTGTACGCACATTATTTCATTTGTGTTTTGGATACTAGAGAACATATATATATATATATATATATATATATATATATATATATAATGTTATAAATGAGAACCCAAAATAACCTGAGATTTATTTTCCCCCCATGTTAAAATGCAGCCCCCATTCCCAATGACTGAGCACAGAGGTCCTTCTGGGACAAACATTCGTGACTAGAAACATCTTGTACTATAAGAGAAAACACAGCACAACACGGACTCGAATCGAATGTGAACAGTCTCAAGAAACGAGACAGCAATCTGGGTGGACAGAAGTGATGCATCCTTCAAACCTTACTGATCCAATTTTGCAAATATTTATTGGGTACTTACGTGACAGGCACTGAGAAAAACAGGACCATTGAGACCCAAACAGTCTTTGCTAAGTTACAGAAGTCAGAACTGAAAGGACATTACTGAGTGCTGAAAAAAAGAAACAGTCAAACAGTGCAAAGGGAAGGGAGTCGTTGCAAACAGAGTGAGTCAGAAAATGCCAGTAGATAAATCAGAAAGTTGTTCTCAGCTGAAGAGCTGCTAAAAGGTCGCCCTCAGCTGACCCCAATGACCTGGAGTCCAAGAACTTTCCCTGGGCCATGAAAACCCGCCGGGCGGAGTGTTTTCCCGATTCCCAGCAGCACGGAGGTGAGAGGAGGGTGGCGGCCTGGGCTCCAGCAGACTCTCGGCTGCATCCCCACTGGCAGCACGCCAGGCTTTTGCCTGCGTCCACGGTCATTCCCTGGGTGCTCCACACAGTGCCGTGGACAGACGTCCCGGGGCCTCTGCTGCAGCTGTTCCACCTTCACAAAGGGGCCTGGCAGTGCAGACCGTGCTTCCCTGAGCTCAGGAAGCGAAAAGACTGAAATGAGTCATTAACAGGTATGAAACTAGGAGGCGGGTAATACTTGCTGCAAAGGAGAAGCCGGCTTGAAGTATCCGGTGGATCGGTTCCCATGGCTCTGAGCTATCCGCTGTGAACTGGAAAGCATAATAAATAGGACGGCTTAAAATAAAGATCAGTAATGATCATTTAATTGAGTGACCGTTTGTAAAGGAAAACCTTTGATTGGCATTTAGCATGAGTCACTGGCATTACCAACGACAGCATTTAATGGGCACGGGTACTGCTCAAGAATTTTTTTCCTCTGGTAATCACAAGGTTTAAAAAAATCATTTTCAAAACGAACTGGTTCAAAACACGTTGCTGGGTCCCACCTATCTGTATGGAAACCTATCTGTAGACTGGGGGGAGAAAAGGAAGAGTGACCTGCAGGTTCGTACCTCTGAATGTAGAACCGAAGCCCTCAACCCTCCCCAAGAGAACACAGGAGGACATCTTTGGGACTGGGGGTTGCACAAAGTTTTCATACACCGAAGAGAAACAAGACCAGCAGAAGAACATATGGATGAAGGGGCTTTTGTCAAAATTAAAGGACCCCAGTGAGAAAATAGAGGCAAGCCCCAGATCGAGAGCAAACGTGTACAGCACATGTGCACACACACACACACACACACACACACACACACACACACACACACACACGATGTGGAGGCAGGATAGAGAACTGAACCTGACAACTCAGTGCTGAGAAAAACAGCCGGTCCATAGACGCAGCAGCAATAGCCCCCCAACCCCCCAAGATGCTCTCGTCCGGAACCTGTCCATGTGCCTTATGTGGCAAAGCAGAGTCTGCAGGTGTGAATGAGTTAAGCATCCTGAGTTGGGGACGCGCCCCTGGAGTGTCTGGTGAGCCCACCGTAGTCACAGGGTCCTCAGAACGGGGAGACGGGGCACAGGAGCAGGGTTGGCTGGTGTGGGGCCACAGGAAGGCCGGGGCTCTGGAAGCTGGAGAAGGCAGGAAAACCCCGTCCGCTAGGGCGCCCTGAGGAGCACAGCTGTCAGCACCGTCATTGCAGCCCATCACGCAGCCTCCAGAACGGTAAGAAAATCGGTTTGTGGCGTTTGACGCCACTAGGTTTGTGATCATTTGTTACAGCAGCCATAAGAAACTAATACACAGCCCAACACAAAAGTCAGTGTGGAAAACCATTTAGCAGTTTCTTTAAAAGTATGTACACGCCTAGGGTGCAACCATTAGCAATAAAAAGCAGGAAAAAAAAAAAAAACTACTGGTACACACAGCATGAGTTTCAAAACATTTATGCTCGATGAGAGACAAACGGATACATACAGCATGACTCCATATAAAACAGGAGCAAGCGCAGACTGACCCACACTTTCATAAGCGGACTGATAGCTACCTTGGGACAGGCTGGGAAGAGGAGGGACCGCAGGGGACAGATGGGGGTCCAAGGAAACTCCAGCGTTGTGGACACATTCCTTACCCCGAGTGTGCTAATGGCATCACAGGTCATTGCAGGCTAAAACTGACCTGTCTGCACTCGACTCTACCCGACGTCCAATGTCACGACAGCTTCCCGGGACCGCTCCACTTTCCTTCTGTAAAGTCACTTCTGTATTGTTGCAGAGGAACTGGCTGACTCCACCAACACTGTATCTTTAAGTTCTCAAAATATAGGCGACCTTGCACAAAACGGACTGACCCCTCCGCAGGACTGGAGACGGTGAGAAGCCGACTTGAGAGAGTATTTCCCCACGTGGAAAGTCAGCCCACAGGACGGTCCACTCACTCCCTGGAGCTGCACAAGTAACGCCCCCACGCCCACAGCGTCCGCTCAAAGCAGCTTCCGCGCCTCGCTCACGTCTAATTATGGGGCAGGTGGGCTGCAAGGGATCATTTAAGACGAGAGCAGAAACCCTGGCTCCCTGCCCCGGCCACGACATCCACGGACACAGAGGAGCTTCTCAGACAGAAAGGAGCCCAGGTAGGGGCAGGGGAAGGGGCTGGGGCCGGGTTCCGTGTACAGCGCAGGGCACTCACTGGCAGGGCTGCCGTGTGACGGGCTCTCCTCAGCCGTATGATGACGGGGTGATGGGGGGGGGGAGGAAAAAGAGTCGCTGGTCTGGGTTTGTAAATGCAAGAAAGCTGCAAGATCTTCAAATTAAGTTGTCCAAAGGACGGTGAGTCTCAAATCCTGCAGACACGGGGATTAAAATAATGTTTGTACATTCATTCCTTCAAGCTGAGATACATGGCGCAGAGGAAAGAGGCCAGATGGACGGTAGCCGGGTGCTGAGTAATACTGCTCTATGCTGTTTACAGTGCACACGGCTGCCTTTTTAAAAGCATGCCTTAGCAGGTCCGACACACACCCAACACAGGCTTTTCAAATCAGTCTGTTCCAGTCCCAGGCGTCCACGACTCACGGCTCCCTTTCCTATCTGCTCCCCTTCTCGCGTTTCCTACATGGCGGAGCTTTCAAAACAGAAGCTCACAGGGTGCAGACGCTGATGAAAGGCAGCTTTCCTACTTCCTCTAAGGAGGCAGCAGGTACTTTACGCAAGAGCATGTTTATCCCACCCCCCAGCCCGTGTCGGAATCTGGGGCCCATCAGCAATTGGTGCTGCGGCAGTTTCTGTGTAGACCACACCGGGCAGGGGGGTTCTGAGTATACAGAGCAGCAGGAGGACTGGGGGTGGGTCCCCCTTTCCCGGGAGGATGTGGACAGACACACACACACACACACACACACACACACACAGCACCTTCGGGACCGCATTCTGACGGCCCACTTGCAAATCAAAAGCTACTGGGAAAGCACAACCTAGGGAGTTTACACACACGCTTTGCACTGCCCACGTTGCGCGCAGCCCATGTAAACCAGCAACACGGCACGGGGGTAAAGGCACTCTGGAGGACGTTCTCCAAAAACACTTTTCCCCAGGTCGCATTTACCCGACACTATTACGAGAGTGACATCACGATTTTGTATAGATTTCCCTTCGCGACATAATTTTCAGTATTTGAATAGAGCTCATGAAACCAAAACAGAGTTCTGCCTTGCGGGTGGCATTTAGCCCAGGAATTATAGATTTTTACTTTATTTCTTGTTTCAGAAAATATCATCAAGCCAGGTTTGGAGATACTTAAAAATGCAATACCTGTTACACATGAGTGTTTTGTTTTTTGGCTCACAATTTAAAATTTTCTTTGGCAATCTTTCTGATTCGCGCTAAATGTTTTGTAAACGTCATGAACAAGTGATACTGTCACACTGCACTTTCAGGGCCTGAAAGCAACGGTTCGTAAGTGGGGGGGTGACTGTCCATTGGGGGGGCATGAAAAACAAGACGCGTCTTTTTGTTTGTCCATCTTTCCTTGTCCTGATTTGAAAGACAACTGCACGCAGCAGTAATTATAAATCAGGGCACATGACGTGTAAGGATACTATCGTTACGACTCTGACAGCACAATGGGGGGGTTGGGGGGGACGTGCCACACAGGAGCAGTTTGTGTGCCACTAAGTGGAGCTCGCACTCACACAAACAAGCATTGTAAGTTCTTAACTGTAATCCTCAGAGCAACAACTAAGAAAGTGACAAAATGCATACACAAGAAAAGAATTGACAAGAGAATTAAAGTGGTAAAGTAGAAAATACCGAGTTAATGTAAAAGGAGAAAGCAATGGAGGAATACAGGAAAACAAATAAGGCACGCAGGAAACACACCACACAACGCCGTACGGAAATGCTGGCTTACCAACCCTGGCGTTGCGTGTGCAGTGGCCCTTGAACAATGTGGATTTGAACGGTGTGGCTCCAGTTACGTGCAGATTTTTTTCAATAAATAATGTAAATGTTATTTTCTGTTCCTTCTGATTTTCTTAATAGCTTTCCTCTAGCTTATTTTATTGTAAGAATAGCGTATATAATACATAGAATATATGAAATGTGTTAATTAACTGTATGTTATCAGTAAGGCTTTATTTTCCATTGCATTGTGGGGGGGAGGGTTGGTGCCCCAAACCGTGAGTTGTCCAAGGGTCCACTGTAAATGGTTGAACACCCCGATTAAAAGGTAAAAATTGGCAGAGCGGATTAAAAACAAGAAAAAGGTGAATCAACTACATCCCATCTACAAAACACACTTCAGACTGAAAGCTGTAAAAAGGGTGGAAGTGAAGAGAAGGGAAAAGCCGAGCCACGCAAACAGTAACCAAAACAGAAGCAGACTGCTGTCACACAGAGCAGGCTGAAGACAAACATGTTTACTAGGAACAACACGAGGAAATTTCACAGAACATGTTATCGTGATGAAGAGGTCATTCCATCACGAAGATGCAGTGATTGTAAACATGTGTGAACCTAGTCACAGGCCCCGGGACACATAAGACGAAAGCTGACAACACCAAGGGGAGAAGTACACATTTCAGCGAGAGGAGCTGAACACTTCAGTAGCACACTTTCAACAAGGGATGGAACAAGTGGACTGAATATTACCAAGAAAACACAAGCCTTGAGTGTAAGTGCTTCCCTACTGAAACACCATACCTCCAACTAGACGTAACAGACGTGCCATGGACCGCTCCACACACGTGTTCTCGTGCACACGTGGGACATCCTGCGGGACTGACAACATGCTGGACCACAGAGCGAGTCTCCGTAAATTTACAAAGGACTGAAACCATGCCGAGTACTTCCCCACTCAACAGTTAGAGGGAATTAGAAATCAGGAGAAAACGTGGGAAATTCATAACCATGTGGAAATTAAACAACACACAGCTGCCGATTCAGCGGCCAAAGCGGAAGTCTCGAGGGGCATTAGGAGATACTTTGGGACGAATGCAAAGGGAAAGACACCGTAGGAAAACCTATGGGATGCAAAGGAAGCCATGATGATGGGACGCTGATGGCTGTACATGCCTATAGTGAAAAAAGAATGGCGAGAGGGGAAGCAGTGATGGATGCTAGGCTGAGGGGGGGCTGTGAGGAAGGCAGGCAGGCAGCCTCCAGCAGCTGGAAAAGGCAGGGGACAGCCTCCCTGAGCCTGAGACGGAAGCAGCTCCACTGTGTTAGAGCACGGCCTGCTGCCCTGCGATTTCTGACCTCAGAACTGCCACGTCACACACCTGTGCTGCCTTCAGCCACTGGGTTTGTGGCAACCTGTTACGCCGCAATGGAAACCTTGTATGATCGGAAACTTTCTCAACCATCTCTTGTGCTTTTTTCCTGGATGTACAATGGCTCTCAAGCAGATTAAAAAAAAAAAAAAAAAGAGAGAGAGAGAATAAATCTTTCCTGACTTTTCATGCACAAGTGCCCTAACAGGTAAAGGTGAATGGCAGCGAGGGACAGTTTACCGAACTGTGTGTGACAAGCTCCCTGAGGCCACCCATGAGTTGGGAAAGAACCCCACAGCCTCAGTCTGCTACTGCTAGGTCCTAACCACAGACGCATACGTCTTACTAATCACTGTTTTTTGACACATCGTGACACTTCCATTTACTGAATGTGAGTGATTTAAATTCTCAGATGTATAAGATAAATAAACCACCAGAGTTCTAGGTGGACGGGGCTTTTCCGTTCTAGGTACGGCAGCTAAACCGTCTTAACAGTTGGTTTGCGAATGCCCCAGCCGCAACGCTGAATCCATAGCCTTCTGCCGATTGGATAAACGAAAACCAGCTGCGTTCCATGAAACGCAAGGTCTTAAGGCCGTTTTCCCCACCAACCTCACCAGCTCCCGGGACACTGCAGACCTCCGTCCGGCGGCCGCTCCTGTCTCTCCCACTCCCACCTGTACGTTAGGTGTGTGGAATCCCCCGTGAGGCCTGCTGGGATGCACGGCCTGCAGCGTATGCATTCGTGCAGACAGCGCCACAGATACTTTTAATGGAGAGCAACGCAAGCCATTCTGATGCCTGGGAAACGCGCTGAGAGGAAAGCTGTGGTGCACAGGGCTCCCGGCTCAAGCACACAGGCCAGCTCGTCACGGGCAGGCTCTTTAGCTGCTGTGGGGGGTTTTGTTCACGTATTTTGCAGTGGGTGGGTGGGTGGGGGAGGGGATTGTCGGAATCTCGACTGTGGAAAGATGACAGGAGTAAAAGTCTAGAACCTTCTGCGCTGGCCCCACTGGCTTCAGCACTCGGAGTACAGCTCTGGCCATGCTCTGTGTACACAGTTTCCCTGTGATCTGTGAGCTGTTGGTTCAGATCCCTTGATCTTCCCACAGTATCAAAACTGCTAAATCCTCCCTGGGGGATCAGTTGCTAGGGCCGACATAACGAGGTCCCACAGACCAGGCGGCCTGCACAACACGCGTTTCTGTCTCCAGTCCTAGAGGCTGGAGGCTGAGACCCAGGTGTCCCAGGGCGGGTCCCCCCTGAGGCCTCTCCCTGGGCGTGTGGACGGCCGTCTGCTCCCCGTGTCCTCACATGGCCGTCCCTCTGTGTGTGTCTGTGTCCTCATCTCCTCTTCTGATAAGGGCACAGTCCTATTGGATCAGGGCCCACCCTGGTGACCTCATGTTACCTAATTCCCGCTTTACTGACCTGTCTCCTAACACAGCCCCATCCTGAGGCCCTGGGGGGGGGGGGCTTCCACACCAATTTTGGGGAGATGCATTTCAATCTGTATCACTGGGGTGTAGATTGTCACCTACTCAAAGGCCACAGCAACCAATTAAAATTGTCCTCGAGTGTCTTGTTTTGCAGGGGGAGGGACTAAGACAGTCACCCAGAAATGAGGAGGCGCACGCTTCTCCTAAAGTCCGTATGTTTACATAACATCCATGGTTCGCACATCTCAGATTTGAACTCCACCCAGGATTTTTGCAGAGAACGCAGAGGCACTAAGGTGGGCTCCCCGCTCCCAGGTACAGGACACCTCCTGGGTATTCAGGAGTGACGTGGGGGCACCTGGCCGTGCAGGCGGAGCCCAGCAACCCCAGTGGAGCTCACTTACCACGCCCCCACCCACCATCTGCAGGGGCTCTGAGAGCCGAGGCGTCAGAAGAGCCCCGTCCTGTTGTCAGGGGACACCTCACTGTCACTGAGCACTAGGGGAGCTGGGACGTGAGCGCGGGTGCGAGGTCTCCGCCTCTGCGACCAGGGAGACGGGGCTCCTCAGACAGACACAAGGCTGGCTTCCCGTCCTGTCCCGTCCGTGTCTGACGCTCGTGGGTCCACGGCCTCGGGCGTCGCTCTCAGACAAGCAGGTGAAAGACCCCAGCCCTGATCAGACAGCACGTCACAGTCCGCCCGGGAGGGCACGGACCTGGCAAGTACAGCGCACGTCTGCGGACCCTTGTCAGGGGCAGAGAGGGCCGCAGGGAGGCGGAAGGAGCTTTGCGAGGTAAGAAAAGCAAAACGTCCTCCCCTGGCTGGGAGGGGAACGGTGCTCCCTCCGAGACGGGCACCCTGTCACCTCCCACACATTCCCAGAGGTGTTTACGAGAGGAGAGGACGGAGCCCACTGAGGAAGTGTGCGCGTGCTGTTTGTCACTTCATTACTCGTACTCTTAAATTGAATCTGGCCTCTCGGGACAACACTGCTGTAAGTACACTTTTAAAGGCACACTGAAATGACTCATGTTCACGGTGATTCCAGAGGACATTACGGGACCTCGATTGGAACAGTCACGAGAACTTGACGTTCACCGTTTTTATAAATGCCGTTTATTAGGCTTAGAGTGATGGCTGGCTCGTCAACAGCGTCCCGTGTGTTAATTAAGTCGAGGGAAGGGATGAGCAGGGAACAAACTACAGTAGCTGAACGAGCTACTGTAAACATGGCTGAACGGGCACGCAGACGTGCAGTGGATAAACACCATTTGGGAACAAATACTGTTACGACCCGTTAAGAGCGGTGGCTACAGCGCAGCACATTTGTACACAGAGCAAGAGGAAGTTCAAGGCTGAGGGAACAGGTCCGTCCTAGAACCCCTAAGGTGAGCAGCTGCTACGTTTTCACAGCCCAGGTGTACCGCGCCGACCTCAGAAGGGCAGCCGTCCATGGGCAGCACTCAGCCACGGGAACTGCCCCCGGGGGCAGCGACCTGCCCTGCTCGGAGGACCCAGGGACAACGTGACCTGGGGTTATCAGGCTGCTGTCATCCCAACAAGCTCAGCACAACTGGTCTAACGAGATGCTACCGAGATACGGCTGCCGCTTTCAGGAGGGAACCAGTCCATGGGCGGCAGCGGGCTGACCAGGGGTGACTCACATGTTTGTGTGTGACCACGACTCCCAGCGCGACAGGCGGCCGCCGCAGACAGCCGCAGGCACAGCTCGGGGTGACTGCACCTGCACCCACGCTGGTGCCCGTGGGACGTCCTCAGGGACCAGGTCACACTCACACTTTCTGCGGGACCCCAGAGCTCTGACTGCAATGTCAGCCACGTGGGCAACCCAGGCCATCCGCCGCCAGCTCTTTCTGCGCTGAGAACAGCTGAGTGGCTGTGGGACGGGGCATGGGGCGGCCCCTGTCACTGGCCGGGAGGTGGTCGCTTCGCCTCAGCGGCAGGTGGGCACTGGCGGCCATGACGGGTGCTGTCAGCCTGCTGGGGGTGAGGCACATGGTGCAGGGACAAGGCCCCCGAGAGCGCTGGGCACACAGGAGGGGCTGTGGTAACTCCCGTCGCTGTCAGCTGCGGACACAGACTGAAAGCAGGCGGAACGGCACGGAGACGGCTGTGCAGCGTTTAGAACCGAGGAAGGCCCTGGAACGTCCGGGAGGGGACAGGGAGAGGAACAGAAGGCGCCTGCTGCTTCAGCGCTGCCCTGGGCCTCGCGGGGAGGGCGGGCCGGAGCCCTGGGAGGTGCCGACCAAGCTCAGGGGACAGGGGACAGAGCGCAGCACACGCAGAGCCTTCAGAGCAAGAGCACAGCTGCACGCTGAGTGCGAGAGAGAAGGGGCCACGGCCAAGTGGCGGGGCCCCCACATGGAAGAGGAGGCGAGGCCAAAAGGAGAGAAGAGGAATGGACGCTCGGTGCAGCCAATGACAGAGTCCCAAGGACACAGTGGGGGAGGGGCAAGTGATGCAGAAAGTCCTAGAACCCTAAGAAGAGTGCTGCTGCATCTGGCAGGGGGAAGTCACTGCTCCCTTGTCTGTGAGCTGTCGGGTGGCAGGCGGCTTGTGGGGAGCGCAGACAGGGCGATGAGGGAGCGGGGGCATGTCACCTGCCTTTTCCAGAAGCGTGGCTCTCGGCGGGGACAGAGACGCACAAGGGTGAGGCACTGCTTCTGTCCCTGTTAGAGCCGAGGTGAGCTTGGCGCTGAGGTGAGGAGCAAACGGGCAGCAGCAGCTGACAGCCAGCAGGAAAGGAGCGAGCACTCATCCGTGGGGCAGGCGGGCCCCGGAGCCCAGGCGAGGGGACGCCTCAGCAGGAACAGGAGGACCGTTTCAATCCGACGGACAGAAGACACGATGGCTGCAGCTCCCTGTAAACGAACCCCACGCTAGGGCCCTGATGAAGACGAGTCTTAACGTACACCCTGAAATTCAGGACCGCGACTCTAGCCCCAGACCCCTGGGTAGAAACGAAACGCACTGCGTTTATTCTTCAGGATTAGAGGTGCAATTAGAGGAAAATGTGAAGTCCTCCAGGCCACTTCACAGAAGTGACATCCGCTCACTAAGTGGAGGTATCACTTCACTTGATCTAATAATAAACACTAATGCTATACAGAAGGGCTGCATAATCTATTCGGATGATGAAATCTCTTTTGCAAAACCACGTGAAACAGTGCAAAAGGACCTTGTATGGCGTGTCACCTCGGTCTTTCATCTGATTGTCTTGCCAAAGCCAAGGGGAGAATAGTTTCTTGAGCAGAAATGTCCAAGTGCTGCAATCATTCCGTTTCCATAAAAATTCTCGTGAGACGCCCTGAGGGCACTTTAAACCACAGGTTTAAACCACAGGTGTCTGCACCATAAAGCCAAGCCGCCCCTCCCACTGCAGAAGAATTAAGTGAAGGTTTTAACCTATCAAATGCTGTACGTAGTACTCACTGGTATTGACGTACACCTGACTGTAGGAACTGAATTTTAAAATGCAATCCATCCTGGTAGGACACTGCTGTACCTTCCAGCTGCAGGCTGTGCACACATCGCTTTTCAAACACCTCATCCCGAGGTCTGACAGGTCACCTGGGCATGTACCATGTAATCAGTACTTTTCGGAGGATGTTTCCTGGGGGTGTTACTTCCCTCGCTCTTTAACGCTACATTAAGTCTCCATCTACCCATGAAAAATGACAGAGCACAGCTGATACTTAAATTATAGTCGTGAAAAAGTCTCAAAGTAAACAGGCAATAATCAGAAAGGCGAAAAGGACCAAACCTGCGCAACACACAGCTTCTCGAAGGGAAGAAGGTCAGAGCCAAGTAAGAACTGGGTTCACGAGAAAGCATGATGGCGGCTCCCCCGTGACTATCCCCAGTGTGTGTGGCCACGACGCCAGATAAAAGCAGACTGTGAGGCAGAGGAGCCAGGGCAAAGCGAGCACAGCACTGCGTCCATGAGCTGCCAGGAGTCCCCTGAACACGTGAGCCACGTGGCCCGCCAGACGCACCTCCCGCGTATCTGCAGAGCTGTGCAACTGACATGTAACGTCCTTCTCACTCATTCTAGAAACAGGAGCAGCGGGGGTGGATGACGGACCACTAACCGGTTACAGGAAGGGGCGTAAGACTGACCGAGTTCAGGTCGACCAGACAGCAGCAGCACAGAGGGCTGAGCTGACCCGTTAGCCACGTGGGTCAGTAACCGGATGGCTCTCTTATTGCTGAGGAATTTCCCAGACCCCCACCAGATCTTTCTGGACCCCTCATGTGAACAGGGGTGTGCTACACGCCTAGGGGTGATGCCGCATTCCACACACCTTTCCAGCTTCCATACACAAGACTCCTGGATTCCAGGACAGTGGGAAAGCCGAAGCCAGGCGCCCCGGGCCCCTGCAGTGCGGGGGCTCTGCTCAGCCCAAAGGCCTCACACCGACCTCCTTTATAAACGTGGAAGGAACCAAAGGTCACCGAGCAAGGTGAACCAAATCCCACGTGTGTGCTGTTAGCTCCCTGGGCAGACGGAAGGGGAAAGACCACCACTGCCCCTGCCGCACAACCAGAAACAGACCACAGGGCACATAGCCAAAGTGGGCGGTCGCCCAACTGAACAGCTCGGAAGGACTGTCTCCCTCCCTCCAACAGGGCTCTCTGCGTAAGGAGCGTCCCCAGGGAACCTTTATGCTGCTCTGCCTTCCCGAGAACGTGCCAAGGCTCTGTGCCAATGGACGGATTCAAGCACATCAAGCGATAAAACCAGTGGACCCCGAAAAGCCCGTCATCTCCACGTTTAAACGTCATACGGTACGTCTTACACGGAGTCAAAGGACAAAGCATGTTGGCTGGTTCTTCCAAAAATTAATCCAGGGCACGCACTAATATTATCTAAGGAGACGCTATTTCTGTCAGCAGCTCTACGGATGTTTCAGGGTCTACAGAAATGAGCCGAGGTGAGGTGAGCAGGGCAGTGTGAGACGGCATTCTGACCGGAGTGGACATGACTTTGAACTGGGTCAGTCAACCAGTGGCCTGCTGGGCTCAGAGGGCCCGAGCGGCCATGTCCCTGCAGGAGTTTACAGGGAGGGTACCCTGGGCCCCAAACAGGCTTCCAAACTCTCAAGTGCAGTATTTGGCAAAGAAGAAGGCATGGGAGTGTGAGTGGGCACAGAACAGGCCCTCTACTCGGTGACGTAGAGGCCACGTGTCACCCATTAAAATCCTGCCATCCGTGTGCATTGACGGAGACGTGGTAAATTGTAATCAACACTTCAAATATTACTCCCCTCACACAGCTAGCTACCTTATTTTCTGTGCATTTTTAAAAGAGTTTTAAACATAAGCTTATTATGCTTGGCTGACTTTTTTAAGGATTCTAAATAATGGCTGTATCAGACACCTAGAAAACACATTTTACAGATACCAAAATGCCTAATTCTGAATATTCTTGATATCCACCCTCTGTCTGGCCCCGTTACCAAGAGCAGACATCACAGGTTGCGTGCTCAGCTCTGCACCCAGGCTGCCCAGTGTGGTAGCCACTGGTGGAAGGTGGCTAGTCTGAGCTGAGAAGTGCACTGACCGTAAGACACACATTTCAAAGACGAGGCACCAACAACGAACGTAAAACATCTCCATGACTTTTTATACTGAGTCTGTGCTGAATAACAATATTTGGGATGTGAGGCTAGAAAGAAAGGTACTGTGCAGGTTCATTCCTTCTGTATCCCTTTGCTTCTTTCAAGGTTGCTACTAGAAAATGTCACGGGTCCTGTTTCTACTAGTGCTGCCTTAGATAACAGTCTTTTAAAGAGCATGGGCCCACCCCTCATGCTCCGAATTTCAGTTACTTACGAACTAGATAACCTCTCCACCCAGGGGCTGAGATACAGTTTAATAAGCGCCGTCTTTCTACTTCCTTCAAAACTTTTCCCTGGTTCACAAATAACCTCAGTCCCTTTTTCTTCCTCTCAGTGACCTCTGAGAGCCACAATTAGTACCTAAATCACAGCCGATTGTTACCTTGTGCCAACAAAGACAGAATCCAAAAGTGTCTCTTCTGTTTGAAGGGACAGCTAACACCACCATGCATGTCAACACCACTGGACAGCTCCCAGTTCTGCCATCACTGCTGCAGAAATCTCCATCCGTGTACTTCCTCATCCCCTCTGCTTAAAGCAGCTTCACCTGTACTGGGAGAATTTCTCACGCAAGTACCTGTTTTCAATTTCACTTCCCTGAGATGGGGTATCATGTATAGCACGTCGGGGGCAACCATAACAGAACTTCCCGTGGCAATGCATTCAAAATTTGGAAGAACAGACCTACTGCAAAATAACTCACTATAAACTGATGCTCTATCTCCATGCCAAGAAACAGATGTAGTTAAGAATTAGAGCAGGCGTAACTGGGTAGATTAAATGAGACAAACAACCACATTCTAGAATGTAGCCTCATTAAAGCAAAACAAAAACAAAAACCAAAAAAATCAAACAAAGGTGAATTTCTGACAAAGTCTTCTGCAAGAACAAGGGCAGGAAAGGAGAAAAAGGGCAGGAAGGGGGGAGGGGCACAGGGCTAGGTCTTATCTTGCCCAACGTTACTAATTCTTGGTTTTCTGGCCAGTTCAGAGGCGTGGGTAACAGCGTCAAGTGCTAAACCATTAAACCTGCCTTTAACTATCAGAGAGGAGACCTCGGCTGGGCACCACCTGTGCAGGTACTGCCCCATAAGCACATTCGTCCCTTCAGGGAATGGCTATGTGTGGAATCCAGAGTCCAGAGGAAGCATCAAGCTCATTTAGACGCTTAATAAATTTAATTTTAATGAGACATCTCGGTTTGCATTAAAATTCATGAGACTCTCCCAACAGGATCTCTGGACCTTTTATTAGCGGGAAGGAGTTTGACAATTTAACTTCTTGACCACCTGAGCAGGAAAATTCATGTCTACAAACTATACTTATGAATCCCAGAAGCTTTCTGAAAGTGAGTCACGTCAGATTTCGTGGCTGCATACACTAGTTCTCTCCAATTACTGATCCTATGGGGATTTTTTTTTTTCCTGAGGAAGTCATCTGTTTATCTCTCTGGGTTCATAAACAAAGACACGTTTTTATTGTGTGTTTGCCTTTAAAAAAAAAAAAATCAGCTCATCGCTACTGAATCACCCAGCAGTAAGTTCAGCGGGGGACAAGGTCACACTCAGCCTGTAGGATGAGCACATCATTTATATTTAGAATCAAATGGATGTGCAATCATCTCAGCTCTGCTGCTTAGCAGCGGTGCGACCTCAGGCAAGGAGCTTCCTCTGAGTTGCAGTGTTTCTGTGTTTCATTCAGGAGCGCAAACATTTTCCCTGCACCTTGCACGGTGTTTTAGGAGACGATTCCATAGGCTGTGAGGTCGGGCGTTGGGGAACCCCCAGCACAGGTGTCTCTGCAGGTACCAATTGAGCGTTTCCTTCTTTGAACTTGTGTTTGAAGTCACCTTAGCTGGTGGACGAACTTCGGGCCCATCCCCCAAAAGGTATGGGGCTGTTCAATGCACAGACGAGGACAGGACAGTCCCTCAAAGCCACGACACAGCGCGTGCGTCCCAAACTTTCGGGCACCCGGGTGACAACGCAGACGGTGCGCGGGCAGGTGCGGGCCGGAGCCCGGGCTCTCGCTGCCGGGCGGCGCCCAGGTGATGCCGAAGGTCGCCCGGGCGCCCCGGCCAGCAGGCCCCCGGCAGGGCGGCCCCACCCCCGCAGCGCACACATGTGGGGCTGGACGGCGTGGTGCTGTGGGGCGGTCCGTGCATGCGGGAGGCTCGGCAGCAGCCCTGGCCTCCACCCCCTGCGTGACAGCAACTCCCCCCGCCAGCGAGGACACTGCAGAGCCCGCAGCCCTGCTCGGCTGTGCCCAGAGCGGCGGGTGCAGGACCGCGGACGCCCCGAGGGATGCCACGGGCCCGGCGCGTGCGGCAGCGCGACGCCCGCCACACCTGCAGCCGCGGGGCGCGCCGCCGGGGGTCCTAGGCCGCAGCCGCCGACCGACGCGCCCTCCCGCCCGCGCGGGGGCCCCCACGCACTCCGCCCCACGCGCGGCGCGGCCACCGGAAGTAGGTGCCCCGAGCCGGGTCACGCCGCAGCCCCGCGCGCGGCCGGCCGGACGCGGCCCCGCAGCCCCCGCCGCCCCGCAGCCCGCCCGGGGGTCCCGGGCACGACCCCACGGCGCTGACAGCCCGCGCTCCCTACGCGCACGCTCCCCGGACGCCCCACGCGGGACGCGGACGCAGGTACCCACCCAGGAGGAGGCCGTCCATGTCAAAGAGCAGGTGGGTGACCGGCCGCAGCTGGGGAATGGGCGCCGCCATTGTGCCGCCGTCCGGGCCAGGTGGGGGCGGGGAGGAGGCGCGCGCGCCCGCAGGTCGCCCCGGCCTGCGCACGCGCACTCCGGGCCTCCCGCGCCTCCCTGGGCGCTCTGCGCACGCGCAGCCCCGGGCCTCCTCGCGCCCGCGCTCGGAGCCGACGCAGCGCCCGCGCGCTTTGAGCCTCCGTGCGCGCGCCAAGCCACTCTACGCATGCGCGTCCCGGGCCCTTCGCAAAATCGCGCGCCTCGGGCTCTTTCGAGTGCGCGCCCTGAGCGGGTCCCGCTTGTGCGCACGTGTGCGCCTGGGCTTGCAGCCTCTCGGGGTCTGAGTTTGCACGCATCCCCCCTCTTGGGGCTGCTCGCTCGTGGGTCGTGAAAGCATTCACGAGTCAGGCAGACATATGCAGGGAGCATTTCTGAAAGGAAGAGGAAGGTCGGCTGGGCAGCGCCCACTGCAAACTTCTGCAGAGTCTGGACTCCAGTTTTATGTTTTCTAAGCAGAATGTCAGTTGCTTTGCCCCGTGGTGGGGTTTTGCTGTTGAGTTTGGCTGCGTCCCTTGGCGCGCGGGAGGCAAGTGGTTAAACTGCTTATCAGCACCTTTGCCTGCGTTATGCAGATTGAGGTTGGAGCCTGGAGTGCTTTCCATGCAGATGCAAAACGCTCTCCCAGGTCCCGGGGCCTGGAAGGCCAAAGTAAATAAAACCATTGAAACTGCACAGTAGTGAACGGAGAAGGCAGGGGAATCCTTAACCTTTGGTGGAAACGCAGCGAAGAAGGAAAAGAAAAGCTTTCAAAAAGTCCGAAGCTAAATTACACTCGTTTAATCAAATGCCACCAGAGCTCCAAGTCTCAAAATAGAAGATTTGGTGCCTCCTTTGCAAACCCTCTGTCTCAACACACCGCCGCTCCCTTTGAAGTGGGAATATTTATTTTCCTGGGAGCCCCCAAACGATGGAGGTGATGTTGGCTCTGCCGGCAGTTGCTGGGTGTGGGTCAGGAGCCTGTCTTGTGACGCCGAAGAATGGACACACGGCCAGGGAGAGGCAAAAAGTTTTAAAAAGAGGATAGTTTATTACAGGCAGGAGAAGAGGGTGCAGCTCCCGAGCAGGAGGGGGTGCCCAGTGACTGAGGGAAAAGCTCTTACTTTTATACCTTCCCTTGCCTGCTTGGGGAAAGGGGCTGGAGACTTCTAATTGAATTCATCTACCAGGTTTGTCCTGTTTGCTCATCCTGAAGGGATTAATGAACCAACCCATTCCTGTCTATCAGATCTGCTCCTTTGTCCGGCCAGAAGGGATTTGAGATTATCTATTCGCCTCTAAGCATATTCTCCTGTCGCTGTCTTGGAGTGAAGGAGACTTTCCAGGGCCTGGAGTTTCAGGATGTGGCTGCTTTTTTGTTTATTCCACCAGCGACCCCCCTGCCCACCTAACCAACATACTAACTATCCTGTCTGACCTTCACACGTGTAAATGCGGGGGGATGCTTGAGGCCCCACACAGCTGAGTTCCCAGTCTGGGGGCAAATGCATAGCTCTCATTTGGAGAGGGGATGCTAGGAGTTAGGAGGGAATGCCGAGAGGGACAGACAGAACTAGAGGCTGTTGGGGGAGGGGTGCAGAGATACTCAGGTTGGAGTCACTGCAAACCACCAGGTGAATATGGCTTTAGTCACAGGGGGCCCCGGGTGGGTGGCTTTGTCTGACCCCGGGGGATCCCTGCAGGGGCAAGCAGATCTGAATGCCTCCTTGCCTGCCTCTACCTAGTGTGGCAGTGTCTGGCCTCCTAGCAACCTGTGCCCACCCCCCAAGCCAGAATGCGATAGGAAAAGCACGTAATGCAGAGTCTAAAAATGTCCTGAAGTCATTATCTTCTTCTGTCTCCTCTATGTTGCGTTGCTTTGAGTTTTCTTCCTTTTGCAACCTCTCTGAATGCAATGTGAAAACGCATTTTTCCCCCACTCGCAAAAAACACAGTTTTGTCCCTTTTACTGTTCAGTATTAGCTGACATGGAAACTGGAGGCCAAAGGAGTCCAGGGCTCCTGCAGCCTGTGCCGCTCAGCCAATAGACACAGGAGTTGGGTCATAGAATCAGCGTTTACTGTCAGCACCGGTGGTCTGAGAAGGCGGCGGGTTAACACCTCCCAAACCTGCCTTCCCATTCTCAGACCAGCCTGGGATGTTTAAGGGATAAGCTGGGCGTTCCTCCAGAGGCTGCGTGATGGTTCCGGGGGTCTGCATGGAGGCTTCCTTCTGGCGATGTGGCTCCAATGTGGTCATCAACCCAGGAGCAGTGATGACAGTAACCTGGCAAGAATGCTAGGCCATAAAGATTGTGATCGGCAAGCACAGGGGGCTTTGGGACTTGAAAGCAAGTATAAGTTTCAGGGTAATTATCTAAAGCAGGGAACTGGGACAGGGGACAGACATCCTAAGCTCAGGAACTGCAACAGGGGACATTCCAAGCCCAAACCGCAGGGAGGGGGTTGATCAATTGTCAAGCTCTAGGGCAGGGAGAGGCGAGGTCTGTTTTGTGGGGGTCCCAACCGGGCCCTGTTTCAACGTTGCCTATGCACGTTTCAGCATCAGGATAGGACCTTTGAAGAAGCAGAAATAAATTTGCGGAGACGTTAAAATGTGAGGGTGTGTTTTCTGGTGACGTGAATTGTTCATTGGGCAAGTTTGGATTCCACAAGTTTATCACCGATAGTGAGTAGTGAACTTCCCTGCCTCACTTTCCTGGTGTGGAAGATCGGGTATTAAATGAAAGGAGGCAGGTCAAGCTCTTTGTACGAATAAATACTGATACAGGAGAGTTAGCGTGTCCCAAGGTAGACAGGGAGGTCTCTGGTGGAACAAACAAGACAGCCATATCCTAAAACTTCAGGTTTTAAAATCACTCCTTCGCTCCAGGACATAATGTAACAAGGCCTTGAGGTTAATCATAAAATTCCTTTTGGCCTGAAAAATGGAGCAGAGCTAATAGATAAGAGTGGCTTACTTTGTTAATTCCTTTAGGATGGGCAAGCAGAACAAACCTGGTAGACGAATTTCATTAGAAGGCACCAGTTCCCTTCTTCAAACAAGTTCTAGTCTTCAAACAGCTCCCCTTCCCCAAGCAGGCAAGGGAAGGGATAAAAGTAAGAGCTTTTGCCTCAGTCAGGGTGCACCCCCCATTCGGGACCCCCTCCCGCTCGGGAGCTGCAACCTCTTCTTCTGCCTCTAATAAACTATCCTCTTTTTAAAACTTTTTGCCTCTTCCTGGTCCGTGTTTCCATTCTTCGGCGTCACGAGACACTGTCCCGGCCCACACCCAGAAACTGCCGGCAGATCCAACATCACCTCCATCCCTTGGAGAAGGCAATTCATCAAGCAGTTACTGAGGGCGTTACCACCCATATGTGCTAGGCTGCTGTAACAAATGTCAATGAAAAAAATCCAGCCTAAGAGAAAGCTTGTAAGAGTTTATTGGAGCCAAACTAATGACAATTGCCGGGAAGCAAAGTCTCAGTGGATTGAGAAAATACTCCGGAAAATGGTCATTTTGCAACTTATTTTATACATTAGAATCAAAGGAGGAAGGTTACATGAAATCCGTTGGTTGTAGATTAAGGGGGTGGGAGAAAGCAAAGCGGGGGGTGAAGGGGTATCGCTGGGATTGGATGAAAGTAAATTGGAGAGACAGGTACTTCTTTCACATTGGTGGGTACAGGATAGTTAATAGTATTTTACAGCACATAGAGATGGTATTTGGGGACCAAGATAACAATGAGACATTATGTGGTTTCTTGCTATGGTGTGGTGGGTTGTGCCCCCTGGATGGTCTGAAAAAAGAGATTACTCTGACATTCTAAGGGCCTGTTATCTTAGATGCAAAAGGACAACAGACAAGGTCACTTAAGGTAAAAACTGACCTTTGTCAAGGAAGCTACAGGTCAAGGATGTGATTCCCGCCCTGGCCCGCCTTAGTTAGGAATTTTTATGTTCACGCCATCCTATGTGGTTATTTTCAGTCTCCTGAGCTTGTCAGGTTTAACCTGTGGCCCCTTTTCCGTCCACAAAAAGGACCATAAACTGGTGGCCTAAACAAGAGAAATGTACAGCCCCGCGGTTCTGGCAGCCAGAACACTGAGATCCAGCCGTCTCCTCCCTCCATCTCCACACGGCCTTCTCTCTGTTCCTCTATTTCTGTGTCCTAATTTCCCTTTGTGTAAGGGCGCCAGTCATACCAGATTGCCACCCGTCCTTCCTAACGACCACATTTTAACTCGATTACCTATGTCCAGACCCTCCTTATCTTCACAGAAGGTCACATCCTGAGGTGCCGGGATTAAGGAAAGGACAGCAACATATGTAGTATTAGGTTGGTGCAAAAGCAATTGCAGTGTAAAAGGTTAAAAACTGCAAAAACTGCAGTTGCCTTCGCAGCAACCTAATAGTTGGGGGGACACAATGCATCACAGATTCAGTCCACGAACGTGGGTGGGACACCTGCTGGATGGAGCCTTTGGAATTATTGTTCCCCGTTTCTTTCCGTGAGAAACCATTGGCTATACCAACCAGAGAGTTATCTTTCTTTCCCACTGTAATGTTACATTTCTGTTGATTCCGTCGATAAATGGGAAAAGCGCCAGGACGAAGAATCTGAAGTTGCAGAGACAGTGTGGGAGCTTATATTATAGTTGGTCTCTGTGTCAGATGTAGGTGAAGCCTTAGGGAGCTGCCTGGGTTTGGAAGCCGCCTGGAGATTGGTTGATAAACTAAGCAAGCACGTAGACAGACGCAGGGGATGAACATGTGAGAGGTTCTGGGACAGAGACCCTTGGAGAGGACCCCTGCCCCCCTGCATCCCCACCGCCCGCCCTGTTTCAGTCACTGTGCAGCTCCAGGCATGGCCCTGGTCAGAGAACCTGGCTTGTTCAGTTACAGGAACCAGGCTGCTGGCAGGGCACCTCCCCTTCACTGGCAAAGCCTCCTGGCAGTCGACGAAGAGCTGCATTGGGGAACCTGGTGTGCCTCTGCTCCCCAAAGATGAGAACACACACTGTACCTCACTTCTAAGTCATTTTCCACACTCTTCAGAAACGTGTCTGCCATAGGAATGACGGCAGGCCTACACGTGAGAACACAAACCTGAGTGCTGTCATGCTTCTGTGCCATCAGCTAGACTGGAAAACCATGCGAATAATGTGTGTCTTTTCCGGTGGGTCCTGTGTAAGTTACTGGATGCTCCTTAGCTTTTCGTAATTCATTTGACAGTCAACGATGGGCAGCTACGAAGAGAGAGGAGGATGGGTTTTTTTCCGTGAGTTACAATTTAGTTTTGCAAAATTGTGTTTCCCCCTCCCCCACCCCCAAACAGACGATAGCTTGCTTTTCCTGACAACTTTAAATGTAACAGAGAAGATCCAGTCACCTGTAGTCCAGGGGTGTCAGCAGCCTGTTAACCACTGATGGGACAAATAGAAAAGGTTGATTCTTCCTTACACAATGTATCGATGGAAACGTGCCATTGACTGTCAGACAAAAACATGCCTAGGCACAGACATAGACGCCTATAGATAGAGTGCACTCTCTCTACAGTCTGAGCTGATTTCAGCTCTCTCATTTTGCTGCCTGGCTTCTTCCATCTGTGTGTTTGCTTTATATGTTGCATTTGGAAAGCTGCTTCAGATCGGGTTACTTTTGGAACCAGTCCCAGCCCTGCAGCTCAGCTCAGAGGCCCTGATCTCCTTCCCTCCCTCCCTCCCTCCCTCCCTCCCTCCTGTTCTCCCTCTCTGTCTTCCTTTCTTCTTTCCCTGTTAATGTTTTGGGTCTGGCTAAATCCTCTGGCATAGCCCCCTCCCTCCAGGACCCATCAGGGGCAGTCCTGCGCCCATGGCAGACGTCCCTGGAGACCTTGCTGTCCTGGGTCTCTTCTGTCTTTCCCCAAAGTGGCAAGCAGGGGTACCCGGGGCCAGCCACCCACAGATATCTGCTTGGCCTCACTTGGCCCAGCACTGTTTTTAAGCCGCGTCTCTCCCAAGTGCTGCTAATAAGACCTCTAGCCCAGGGTAGTAGCCCTGATGCCGTGGGGACTCATACACAAGCTGCCCAGGGCCCCACTCCCCCCCACCCCGAAGCAGTCATTCAGGCCAGGTGTTGAGAGTCCAGTATACAGAGTGATGAGTCGTCTGTGGTTAAAACTGGCTTTTTGTTTCCTAACAAGCTCAGTGACAGCCAGACCGGATCACTTGCTTCACTCTCTCCCAGACCTGCAAACCTGCCTTGTAATTAATCTTATTATATAAAGGAGGAAATAGAGCTTGGGAGAAACACAGTACATTGCCCCGGGTGACACACCTGAGAAGGAAGAGGGCGGTGACACTGGTAACCTGGGCTGGCATCCTCTAAAAGAACCAACAAGCAGAGGTGTCTGTGCATTCGTCTTTATGTGTTTGAAACTCCTTACGCTGTATATAAGTAATGAAAACCAAAACCCTAATACATAACCAATGTGAAGGTGAACAACACTTATGGTTGTACCAAAAAAGGAAAAGGAAAAAAATTATGCAGACCATCAGCAAAAAAAAAAAAAAAAACCAAACAAAAGAAAAAAAAATGGTAAGAAAAAAGGGCGTTGTGAAAACTAAACAAGAAGATACAATTTTTTTCTGCTGCAGTTTGGATGTCAGGAATGCCCAGTGCCGTAATGGCAGCAACAGTTTGGGACAGTGACGTTCTTTATTCCAGCAGCTCCTATCCAGTCCTGGAGACTCAGGCTTTCTCCTTTGTTCAGCAGCACCCCTGTTTTGCCTGTAGAGCAGATAGCAAGTGGAAGTGAAAGCCAGCTGCTGGCCTCCTCCTCTTCCTCCCCAAGGTAACACCGTGGCAGAAAAGGGTGTGCCTGGCCTCCCGCCTCATTCCACAACCAGGTGTGTTCACAGGCCACTGGAGACTACTCAAACCCACCTTCCTGCGGTCACAGGTGCTCCTTTCATTTGTATTTTTAACACAACATTTCCCAAATGTGTCATGCACATTGTTTAACGAGAAAGTACTATCTGTTAACTTCCCATCACGTTGGTCTCTCTAAACACACTTCCAGAAATGCCAGACGAATGCTCTGAGCAGGCTCCACTGGGAGTCTCCAGTCCTGCTGACCCAGCGAGCCCGGGGGGAGTCTGAGCCAGGAACTGTGACTCCCAGTGTGTGAAGACTGCAGAGCAAACTTACGTAGGAAACAGCGCAGAATGAGAACCTTAAGCAGCCTTCCTAGTCTCAGGAGGAACGGCGCTTGTGTGTCTATATGCATATCCAGAGAGACACAGATACCCAAAGAGATGGTATGGAAACTATTTGTGTGCGTGATTTTTTAAGAAACTTGAGGAAGTGCCTTTATATAAAATGCAGTATATCCAACTTACAATATTACGTGTGTGCAACTGTGTATGTAATCGCATGGGTCTGAGGTTACGGGAAGTAGATGGATCCAACAGGTACTTTGATAAATGTAATCTGGTTTTTTGTGGGCACATTTCAATTGGATGTATTTGTTGCCTGCCATTATATTAAGGTACAAAAGTCACATTTAAGTAGCATATACCGGGGGTGCCAAAAAAAAATGTCTACAAGTGGACACTTTGGTCAACGTGGCTCAAGCAGTAGTTCATCTTCATCAGAAGTGTCTGGACACTGATGGGAACCACTTTGAGCACCTCTTGTCATTGCAGAAGTCACACATGACTTGGATTCCTCTTTTGTTATCAGTATGTATTGAGTATTACAATTTTAATACAGTTTTTTCCTTTCTTAAAATGTGTGTACATTTTTTTGGCCCCCTCTGTATTTCGACTCCCGTTTCTAGGGCTATGGAAACTATTCTGAAAGCACCTCAGATAACCAGTTCCCACGAGGCCTTCCTCCTGGAGTAAACCAGATCGCCATTTAAAGGAGATAATTTACTAGGACTTAGTGCCCGATAATTGAAAAGCAGGAGCAACCCAAGACACATCCCGACACTACTCAGAATTCTCCGTCTTCCTCCGTGGGTGGGACCCCATCCACCTTAGCTCATGGGGCCGTTCCTTGTGTTTTCACCCTCTGCTGCCCAATAACCTTCATCGTAATCAGCAGGGAGGGTCTCCAGACCAGAATATAAAAGATATGAGAGCGCTTGAAATGTTCGCGCGTGTGTGTGGACCTTTCCGAAGACGGCACGTGGTTCGCCTGGCAATACAGCCGAGCCCACCCTGTGTGTATAGGAAGTCCATCCCGTGACGGTGCAGACAGTACCGGAGGAAAGTGTCGATCATGCCAGGGTGATGTGGGCACTGGATTCTGGGCCTCCAGGCCCTCTCCTTTCCCAGTGGCTCAGAGAAGAACCCTGCTGTGAGCATCATGTTACCCGTGCCCCAGTCACTCGTGACATGCTTGCTCCTTGATTCAGCCCCTAACGAGCTCATGACTGAGCCTTGCTGTTCACATTCCACCTTGGACAATGACTCAAGGCTTGTTAACCCCGGAATGACCGCATGGGACTCCAGAATTTTCCACCGGCAGTCTCTCCCTTTGGGGTTCTTCTCCTATGGAAGCCACAGTGACAAGGCATACCCAGTTTTCCCCATCAGGGCTCCTGCGTGACGCCTGCACTGGTCAGTGTCATTGTCATGGGAAACCTCTGCGAGGTGTCACCCTGAGTGGTTTCCTTCCGCACCTGCACAGATTCCGAAACCTTAGTGAGGGCGTGCTTTTCATGACCTCCAAGCTCAGCGGGCTACGTCCTTCTGTCAGGTGGCATCTTTTCACTGCCCTACTCTGAAGTTTTCCGCAGAGGAGCAGCTGTGTACTACGAGCCACGCACCGTGACCTTGCCATCCTCTCTGATCACTGACCTTGCCTGCAACCTCCCGGCCTGTCTGCCTGCAGCAGGGGAAACTGCTGCTCCAAGAGGCCGCGTGCTTTCTGAGGTCACCCAGGAACCAAGGGCCAGAGCTGGGACCGAATTCACGTTGCAGGGCTGCACAGGCCTCCTTCCCCTTATGGAGGCGTATTATTCTGCGAGAGTAGTTTTTGCCACGGGGCACTGACTCGATGCAACTTGCTGTTCTGCCCCCCACCTCACCAAGAGAGGAAGACTCAGCGAGACAGCTCAGAGAAGGTGAGTCTGATTCTTCCTCTCTGGGGCCACGAGGTGCCTGAGCCCTCTTGAGAAAGCTGGAGAGGCCCAGTATCACACGAGAGGGGACTGTGCCAGTCTAAGCTGCCCTCCAGAATCATTCCAACTTGCAGCCATTTGGACTTTTGCTCAGCAAGGCTTGCTGCAAGGAGGACGGTCTCTAGAGGACCACCGCCCACGTCTCAGGAAGCTAGAGGAGGTGGAATAGAGCGGGTTGGCTGCCAAGAACCTGTGAAGGTACCTTGCAGGGGAGGGTCCGTCTGCCTCAAGCATCTCCGACCATCGCGGCGAGAGGAGAGAGAATGCCTGCCCCTTGGCGTCGTCTTTCCCTCCAGGCTTCCTGCACCAGGGAGGAGGTGGGGGCGGTGTGTGGAAACCACAAGAGCAGCTAGGGTGGGGTAGGCGAGAAATGAGGAAGCCGGAAACTGCCCATTGCAGGTACTCCCTTCCAGGACCACGAAAACCTTGCCTCAGCTGGGGTGACCCGCCCCCAGCATTAAACCCGCAGAGTTTTAGTATTGTACTGGGCAATTCACTTTGAGCTTTCTATCAGGCAGTAACCACAGGCGTCCTGGACAGGCTGGAATTTTGTCCACTGGCTGGTGTAAAACATCTCTGCAGTGCACATGTTTTATAAACATCCCAGGAGACCAGACATGGCCTTTTGATGATGTCCCATTCATGCACATTCAAATTCTGCTATCTTTTCAGGCCTCAGTGCACTGTCATCCTAGGCTAACATTAGGAACGGGAAATACATTAAAACTCGTGATGTTTTACGTGTTAATTATTTGAATACCTACCCAGAGCCAGAGGCGCACAAAACTATCACACAGGAGCCAATGTTTTATTTATAGAAGTGCGTTAATGGAAATAACGATGCAGAGTTAGGCTTTTCCCTTTTTTTTTCCCCCTACACAAAGCCAAATGAATGACATGAGGGAAAATATTAAATAGAAATGCTGGAAGTTATTTTTCCTGGGTTCTGATCCCCCCCCCCAGACGTGGGAGCAGACGCCGTGCTCATTTCATGAGCGTTGGCACAAGGCTGCCTGCTTTCCACCCAGGAAGCTGACTGGTGGCCTTGCGCACTGCATCACCCTGGGTGTTGACAAAGAATGAATTCCTCGGGGCTCTCTGTACTGTGTGTGTAGGCGGAACGTGTTTCTGTGCATCAGGCTACCGACTTCCAGAGCCTTCAAAACCTGTGCCTGGCTCTTAGCAGCCTAACCAACGTGTGTGCTGTGTGCAGCTGCAGTATTTACAGAAACGCAGGTCCCCGCGTGTCCGGCCATCCCCTCCCCACATTGTCCGGGAACATATGCCCTGTGCCCCTGCTGTGCACACTGAAATGGAAGCTGCAGATCACACAGGAAATACTCCTAGGAACTTGCAGGTTGCCTCCCCCCCCCCGCCCCCTCCCCTCGCAGGTCAATCAAGATTGCAACAAAGTATTCAGAACAGATCCACCTGTCACCTACCACGTGACAACTCTGTCCAGGAAGTGCACCTTCCGTCTGATTTATATCTCAAACAGTGTCCTACGACGTGACAACTCCGTCCAGGAAGTCCGGCTTCCCTATGATTTATGTCTGAAACACGTGCCACCGGTGTGAGGGAAGAGCAGGTGGAGAAACACATGCGCTTCAATAACTTTTTTATGATAGATTCACCCATTACCCCGTCATGACCTTACAGTCAGTGACGGTCCATATAACTCCCTGGGCTGCCAGGTGACTGTTCACACCTAGGAGGTTTGGGCTGGGGTGCTGTCCAGTGTGGTTATTTGAAAAGCTGTGTGACATCCTTGGAAGGAGTTACAGTGTCTGAGTCCCCATTTGATCAGCCCTTTCTGAAAGCCACCTAAGAACTGGTGAGTTGGATGATTTATTATTATTATTATTTATTTATTTATTTATTTATTTATTTATTTTTTGCTTCTCTGCTGATAAGATATTGACATAATTGACAGACAGTGGTTACTGGCAATAGTCACTCCAGTGGTTTTGCTTCAAAGGAAGGTTACGGGCTTCTATTTGTTTCCCTTCTGTGGAATAAAGAGAATGCATGCTAAGAGTTAATTAAATAAAAGAGCTAAGTCTCAGCAGTGGGACCTGGAGATTTAAACTATCTCCCCTGAGGGCAAGGAAAGTTTGTACATTCTTGTCTGTAGTGTTACATTTTTTAAAAAATGTATAAAACCACCTGCAACAATTGATTTAACATGTTTTCACTTTGGTGACAAAAATGTAATTGCCAAATATTAGTCTGGTTCCCTCCCTCCCTCCCTCCCTCCCTCTCTCCTTCCTTCCTTCTTTCTCTTCTCTTTCTTTCCTTCTTTCCTTCCTTCCTCCCTCCCTCCTTCCATCTCTCCCTCCCTCCCTCCCTTTTTTTTCTGGATTAAAGTGGTTTTGGAAAACACAGGCTTGGTAAAAAGAATAGTGGAGAGCTTAGACCCAAGACACAGAAGAGGAAATAAAGAGTTGCGTTTTCCTTGTGCTGTAGCTTCTAAGTTGGATACAATGAATATAAGTAAGATGTGTTCGCCATGAAATGGATTCTATGAAAGATTTGCTGTTCTTCCAAGCTTACTGTTTGTTGCTTTTCTAAAACGTAAACTCCAGAAGGAATTCATAGCCCTTCCACTCTCTTTTAAAGCTTTTTTAATTTTTTTTTTTTTTTTTTTTTGGTTTTTAATATACATTTTCAAAATCCATCACCTTGCGTTGGTGTCCTGAAAAACGGAAATAGAACAAAGTACGCTGCCTAATTGAGAGGCACGTGCTCCTGGACCGCTGCATTGATTCTCACGATAGTGCAGCCCAATGCATCGTTTCTTCACAGGCTGCGTTGGTTTTGTTGCAGATGACTTTATTATTCCAGTGTTTGGGGCTGTATTTGGCTCTGTAGACCCTCTTTATAAAGCAGCGGGGTTAGGCGAGGAATGGGTCCTGTACGTGGTTCAGAAATTGACCACTCTATTCTGAAATTTTACGTCCATTACAGAAGACAAGCGTATGGGACAACCTAACCTTTGCAAAGCATGCCCTAGCAAATCTACGTGTTATGAACCAACCAAATGTATGATGCCCCTCCCACCGCAAAAAAAAACCCACAAAAAACAAAAACAAAAACAACAAAAACAAAAACATGCTAAGAAATGCTTGTAGTCGTTTCAGGTGGATTTTCCTCATTAGCATGTGTGAATGGTGCTAATCAAATCAGATGTCCAGTTCTTGCTTATTTTTCTTCTCACCCGGGTGTCAGCATCTTTCGCGTATACGTCGATTTTTGTCTTACGTCTAAACTTACATATTGAATTAGTGGGGTAATAGAAAAGAATTGTCATTGATGGGGACATCGCTGAAAATGGTGCAATGATTGTATTGAAAGATGATTTTGTTTCCTGGTCGTGTACAAGACGTATTGTTTGTCTCGCTACACGCGTGATAATACCTGACACTTTATCCCTGTGAATTCCTATCTATAGTAACATTGAGATTCACCACCTGAGAAATTGCCCAATATTCATTCATAATGAGATTATGGCATCACAATTGATGGTAATCAAGTTCCAGAAATGTAACAGCTTTCAGTGTGTGGATTGGAGGGGGAAGGAGAGATATAAAGCCTCCTATTTTGCATTAAAAACCTAAACAGTCTGCATCAGGCATCCTTTAAAAGGCTGAACGAGACAAGCATGAAAAGTTTGTGGGGAAAACCCATAAGACGTGTTCTGCGGACCTGCCTCCATCTCCACTCTCTTGATGGCATCTTGTCTTATTATTAAAAACCCTGCCTTGTTTGGGAATTAACCCTGTAAACCTCAGTCGCGGAGTCGAGGACCCCTTAGCGGTGCATCCAGGTACTCAGAAAGTTCGCTGTGGTGAGACAGACGTCCAGTCTCACCTCCAACTTGCCCACGAAGGGAAGCAAACCCTCAGTGTCAATAAATACTGCAAGTGCCAATGTCAATAGTAAGTGAATACCTGGGAGGGGGAGGAGGAAGTACATGCAGACACTCAGCAGCAGGGGAATTCAGCAGAGCCCCTGGGACATTCAGCTCTGGTAGGGAGCGAGGCAGTGAGATGGGGGCCCAGATGCTTCCAGGACTGGGGTGCCTTGTCCAGGGTACACCAGGGGGCTGGGGGCATCTTCCTTGGCCGTTGCTCTTCCCCAGTGGTGCCCAGCTGGAAAATGCATTGCTATGGTGGCGACGGACGTGTGTGTGGATTGTAGGCTGTTTAGAATCTCTGCACGCGATGCCGCTCTCGTCCCCTTCCCAAATAGCCACAGCCAGAAATGTCTCCAGATGTTGTCAGACGTCCCCTCTCAGCTCCAGTCGATAGCCAGTGACCTGGAATGAGGGCGTAAAGTGCCTAACGCAGAGCTGTGGTTTGCAGCAGGGCTTCTCAGCCTACATACGGCCGACACTTGAGGGTGGGACCGTTCTTGGGGGGGCTGTGCTGTGCTCTGTAGGATGGTTAGAACCCATCTCCCTGCTAACACACCCCCACCTCCAGTCCAAAATTGTCTCCAGACACTGCCACATGTTTGCTGGGGGGTAAAAGCACCCCCAGTTTAAAATGGGAGAGAAGTCCCACCTGGGAACATGGAGTAGGCGTGAAGGGGTGTGTCCTATTCTCTGCTGGTTCCAGGTTTCCAGGCAGCTCTTTACTTTTGCTGCAGAGCGTCCCAGCTTTTCTGACCTGGGCCATGAGACAAGGGCTTCCTAGGTCCTCATCTGCCACCTGAGTCATATGCGCGGAAACTGGGGTTCTCTACGGTCAAGTGACTTGGCTGAGATTCTCTTCAGCGTAGATGGGCTTTCCCAGCGCCTGACATCTTTTGTTTTTTTTGTTTTTCAAGTTCATTGGGGTGACAATGGTTAGTAAAATTACATAGGTTTCAGGTGTGCAATTCTGTATTACATCAGCTATAAATCCCATTGTGTGTTCACCACCCAGAGTCAGTTCTCCTTCCATCACCATATACCTGATCCCCCTTCCCCTCATCTACCACCTCCCTCTCCCCGCACCTGACACCTTGATAACTTCTTTCTGAGTCCTGCCTTCCGAGTGACAGACTGACAGCCCTTTGTCAAAAACTGAAAGGAAAAAGGATTGGAAACTAGGATGGGTGGTTTTTTTTTTGGGGGGGGGGCTGGGGGGGCAACTTATTGGCAGTAACTCTGGTTCTGAACCAGAGAATATAAACAGACATAAGGTTGAGTCCTCTTTATTCATCCCATAGGACGTGAGTATTCATTTTGTTTCACAGCAAAACCATTGTCGTGGGACTGCAAATTGCTGTCGAAAAGTGTGCTCACACTGTTATGTAGTACATGATACATACGTGTATGTGTATATATATTTATATATCTATATGTATCTATATGTATCTATATGTGTATATATATGTACAGATATATATAAATGTGTATATCTATATATATATCAGGAATAGCAAAGCAATGTATACACATTTTAAGAACAGAAAACTGTATTAAAATCGTAATACTCAGTATATACTGATAACAAAAGATGAATACAAGTCGTGTTTGATTCTGCAATCACAAGAGGTGCTCAAAGTGGTTCCCATCAGCGTCCAGACACTTCTGATTATGGTGAACTACTGCCTGAGCAACGGTGAGCAAAGTGTTCACTTGTATACATTTTTTGGCACCTCTGGTATATATGAAAGAAGGTAAAGACAAACAAATATATGTATGTATATATGTATATATATATATATATATATTTAGATATAGATATAAATATAGATGTATATTTATGTTTTGTTTTTATTGAGATACATCTGATATATAATATCGTATAATTTTAAGGTTATTGTATACGTTTAATGATTTGATGTATTGGGAAATGATCACCACGGTAACTGAACATTCATCGCCTCACATAGTTACACATTATTTTTACTTTTTTTTGGTTTGAATGGGTAAACAGTGTGTATAACAGAATGAATGCTGGGGCGCAGAAAACAGCAGGGTCCGTCGTGATTGAAGGAGGCCAAACTTGGAAGCGGTCCTTGAATACTTGTGATCCATTTATTTTGATCTTTAAAAAAGCCATTCCCTTCTAAAATCCCCCAAAAAAATTTCTGCCTGCAGACGTCTGTGTTTTGGGGACTGGACAGCTGGAGTTGTGATTGAAAGCAGAAAAGGGTTCATGTATGTGAGCCATGTGACATCGGGTGTGGGATGGCAGATGTGCTATGTGTTCGTCCCCACCCCACCCCAGTTACCCTGTCACAGGGTCCTCTCATGTGCCCTCCGAGTCCAGTTCCACCCCTCACCGCCTCATTACAGTGTCTGCACGCTCCAAGCTTTGCAATAATGTGAGAACAGTCAGAAGCCTGCATTGAGCTAGAAAACTTGGGCAGAACCGGTGTCTGTTCGTCCCTTGCCCAGTGATAAGCTGTCTGACCAGTTCTTCCCAGCTCTTGAAACTAAGATGTGAAGAACCACTTATTCAAATAGACTGGGGGCCTTGATGTGGGCGCCCAGCCTGGGAGTTCTGTAGCTTGGGGACAGTAAACTGAAAGGCAGGTCTTGACTTTTTATTTTTATTTTAGTAGTGTCAGGTGTACAAAACAATGTAATAGACATTTATACCCCTCAAAAAGTGAGGGGTATAAGTCTGCCCCTCTGGCGTCTTAATATTGCTGTTATTTTTCCATTGGCGCTATTCTATACATCCTGTTGACTTTTTTTTTTTTAATTTTATTTTATTAAATCCTGTTGACTTTTGAAAGACAGATAGGTGATTCCATTTAAAAAACAACAACAACAACAACAACAACAGCAACAAAAATCCAAAGTCCCTTCTTGGTTAAGAAGAAAGGAAATTTGTTGTTTGATGAGCACATATGCCTCTGGGTCATGATTTTTCAGACTGAGCACGATTGCTATTTGGGGCTCGAGAGTTCTTTCCTGTGTGATGCGTCTTGTACGTTGCAGGATGTTTAGCTGTATCCTCCAACCCAGTCCAGGAGATGCCAATAGCACCCGCCTGACTGTGGCAACAGAAATGATTCCAGACATTGCGAAATGTTTCCTGGGGGGTGGGGGAGCAGCAAAGTCACCCCTGGGGGACAACCCCTGGTCCTGAAAAGCATTTGAAAATGAGTAAGTTACAGCTTTGACTTAGAGCAGGATTCTGCAGCCCAGGACAGCTGATGTGTGGGGCCAGGTCATTCTCATGTCATTGCTCTGGGCGTTGTTGGCTAGCTAGTAGCATCCCTGGCCTCTGCCCACTGGATTCCAGCAGCCCCGCCCACAAGTTGTGATCAATAAAAACGTCCCCAGACATTACGAGAGGACGTCTGGAAGGCAAAGTCACCCCAAGTTGACAACCACTGGTCTAGTCTGGTGCTGTAACATGTTGAGTCCCATTTTACAGGTGGTAAAACTGAGTCCGTTTTCTTTAGAGGGTGTCGCCATCCAGACCTTTTCTGCCCCTGCCATATCGTCACCCATCAGATGGGTGACTCATGCAAAGTGGCCTTCGTGGGTCGTGTATCCAGTGATTGACATATCAGGAGGTAGACTCACCACTGTCATCAACATCAGTGGATTCCAGGAACTTGTAATTGCAAATGAGTCCAAGATATGAATTCATTAACTGAGGAGGTTACAGGCTCAGGTGCCTGAAGCTGGAGGATGCGTGACTCAGCCAGGTTTCAGGTTGGAAGGGACGGAAACTCAGGGCCACCTTGCTCAGACCCAGCAAGGAGGTTTTCAGTGGCATGCATGAGTTCACAGGTTCAGAGGAGAAGCCACAGGACCTGGGGCCGGTTGCCTTGAAAACGAGCCTGGAATTCTTTGCGAGTCTGATTGATATGACCCGTCGCTAGTGTCTCTGGCTACTGACTGTATTTGGAACCCCCTGTATTTGGAACTAGTTGGTTTCGCATTCGGGTGACATCCTACAGCAGTCTCACTTTTTTCTGTGTATGTGGGAGTGGGTGGTGGTGTACTCATGCATCACTGCCTAGCCTGTCCCCCCAAACTGAGTGGCTGGGAGCAACACGCATTGGTTTTTCTCCCAGTGTCTGTGGGTCAGGAGTCTGGGCACCGCTGACCTGGGGCCCCACCTCAGGGACGTACAAGGCTCCATCCGAGTGCTGCCCGGGGTTGTGTCGCCATCTGGAACCTGGGGTCATCATCCAGGCTCCTTCAAGATGGTGTCCGACCTTCATTCCTGTGATTGTAGGACTGGGGCCCTCAGCTCCGCTGGACAACCCCTCCCTGTAGGCATTTCCCACCCCGGCTGTGTGTTTCATCAATGCCAGCAGGAAAGCATCTCTTGTGCATGGGGTCCATTGTTTTTAAGCATCTCTTGTGCATGGAGTCCATTTTCCTCACCTGCTTAGGCCAGGCCCACCCACGGATGTGTCCCTTTTGAAGAGCATCAAGTCAGCTGATTAGGGGTATTAGTCACATGTGCGACATATCTTTACTTCTCCATATCTTATTGGTTAGAAGCATGTCTCAGCACCCCTCCCACACACACACACACACTCAAGAGGAAAGGAATCTCACAGAGGTTTGGGTACCACGGCCTGGGAGGCAGGGAGTGTATCTTAGAACCCTGCCTTCTGTCCTTATGCAGGATGGTCATTGGAACCCAGGCTGAGGTCCCAGGGCCAGGCGGGTGGGTTCAAATCCTCACCAGCTGTGACCCACAATCCTGCTTCCACTCACAGTAGGGTTCGTGGCCTTTGTGACCAAATCTCCATCACTGGAGGTCATGTCATACTAGTGATATCAGAAAGCTTGACAGTGTTTTTTTTTTTTCTTTTGTATAAAGGAAACGTCAGCTTTGATCTCGTTTTTTGTGTTCATTATTTTTATTGGGGTGAAATTCCCGTAACCTACAAGTCGCCATTGTAAAGCGTACAATTCAGACACATTTAGTACATTCCACCACATTGGTCAACCACTACCTATTTCTAGAAGATTTTCATCACCCCCCTAAAAGTAAAGAAAAACAAACACAAACACCCTGCCCTTTGTGAGCTACCGCCTCCCCCCACCAATTTCCCCTCTCCAAGACCCTGGCATCCACTGACTACTTCCTGTCTCTGTGGAAGTTTATTGTGGACATTTCATAGAAATGGCATCACACACTATGTGGCCTTTTGTCTCTGGCATCTTCCACTCACCTCAGGTTTTCAAGGTCCATCCACGATGTTCCATATGTCACTTCTCTCCTTTTCATGGCTGCATAATATTCCACTGTATGGATCAACCACGTCATGTCCGTCCATTTGTCTGTTGATGGACATCTGGGTTGTTTGACCTTTTTGGCGACTGGGAATATCGCCTGTGTGAGGGTCTGCTTTCCGTTCTGTTGGGTGTGTACCCAGGAGTGGAATGGCCGGGTCACTTGCTCATTCTGCATTTCACTTCTGAGGCCCTCCCACCCCGCTTAGCACCACAGCTTTTCCTCTTTCTTCTCGCTTGAGGTCCTCGGCTCGCTTGAGGTCGTTGCCTCCACTTTGGCAGAGTAGCCCTGAGAAGCACTGTTCCAATACCTCCTGTCAGGACCTGCAGTTAGGTGGTGTCATGTAACCTGGCAGGGTGTCAGCGTACGCCTCAGCGTGTGTGACTTGTGTTTCTGTCTGCCCTGCAGCCTGTTGGGAAAAGCCACAGCCGGGGCGGCTCTGACTCAGGGATTACACAAGGGAAGGGGAGACCCAGAAACGAGGTCATGTGTATTCAGGGTCACAGGTCCAAGGTAACAAAATGGCCTGGGGACCTCAGGCCAGCCCAGGGGTCCAGGTGAGCCATCCCACCCGTCCCGGTGCAGCTACAGCTCCTCAGGCTTAAGACACGTCGCTCTGGCTCTTTCCTGACACTTGAAAATCCATAGGGACAATTTCTGGTCCGGACGCTGGTTGGCATTCCCAGAGGGTGGCTATTCCAGGAATCATGGAGTCAGTGAGCTGAACCTGCTTCTTCGCTTGGGCATGGACCCCAGGATCCACCAGCGTCTGCTGGGACCCACCCCCTGCCTGTCCGTTCTCCAGGGTGGGTCACCCACCTTTCCTTTACCACCTGGCCTTTCTCTTCCGTCTACCCCAGCTCAGCCCCCGATACATGACCCCTGCTTTGGTCGAGGGACAGAACTGGAGGTTCTGAGGTCCAGGGGGTGCAGCCGACGGCCTGCCACCTCATGGCACTCGGATTCCAACCATATCAGGAGCCGTCGTTATCTTGGGGTTGACCGGACTCATTTGCAGCTCTCTTCCAACTCCCAGTTTCTCACTGTCAACAAGTACAATTGCATCCCGCGGACGAGTTTTGAGAGTAGGGATTTTATTAGACATAATAGTAGACATGGTTTGTCAATCTATGGTTGAATGACTACTTTATAAATTCTTTTCATCCAAAAGAGTGCTCCTGGCTACTGCCCAGCCATTAACGAGTGAAACATGCCATCATCAAGGGGCCTATGTGGAATATATACCTTCCCTAAGTACCCAGGGTACCAATAAAATGTATACACATTTTAAGAAAGGGAGACTGTATTAAAATTGTAATACTCAATATATACTGATAACAAAAGATGAATAAATACAAGTCACGTCTGACTTCTGCAGTTACAAGAGGTGCTCAAAGTGATTCCCATCAGCATCCAGACACTTCTGATGACGGCGAACTCCTGCTTGAGCCACGTTGACCAAAGTGATAACATCTCTTAAAATGTGCATACATTTTGTCGGTACCCCTGGTGTGTGTTTGATTAGACCCATGTTCAAGAGATCCGTAAGGTAGCACTTGGTGGCATTTAAAGAACTACAGAAATTCCATACATACGCAGCTACCTTCGAACATAGCTGCCAGTAATGTCGCCCAATGGAAACTCCATCCCTGTGACTGCTGCAATCAAATCATGCATTTTATGTGTGCACCTTTTAAACTGAGTGAACCTTGCGCCTAAAATTATACTTTGAAAAAAAACTTATTTTTTTCTTGGCTCAGTGACCTAAATCAAAGAGACCAGTGTCTTTTCCACCTGTGATAAGTACTTAGGCAGGGCATTCTTAACGGCCCTTTGATAGTTTCCTACCAACGTAACATGTAACAGTTGATTATTTACCAATTTGCTGGGAGTGATGCCAACAGTTAGTTACTCTATTCACAGAGTTACTTGTTTGCTTTTGAATAAGACTTGCAGGATTTCCTTGTTTACCTGTAGCGATTTATTGCGCCAGTGCTGACCTGAGAGAATCTTGCCCACTGCACGTGATTAATTACATTCTGACCTTCGTGGATGTCGTTGTCTCCTCCAGGAAACTTGAAGATTTCCTGCAAAGATAGATATTGTTTCCTCTTCCGGGGATATTACATGAATAAGATTCTTGAATGGGATGTCTCTAAATACAATAGAAAACTCCAAGCTGATATGCCATTGCTACATTCATGCAAACGTGTTTACAAATAGGGCTGACTGCCCGGTCCGCGTGCATAATATGGAAAACATTGAATTTAAGTAAATTAGATTGCTAAGATCTAACAGCTACCTTGGGCAACCTTTCTCTAATGAAAATATGCTTTGATTGATAAACTTCCACCATGACGTGACAAATTCTGTTTCCTAGGCCCCGATACATTTAATGCACATGTTTTTTTCATGTTACGTTTGAATTTAGGATATGGATTTTTTTTACCTGATTGCACTGTTTTACATATATAGATACATAGATAGCCAAAAATTGTATACACATTTCAAGAAAGGAAAACTGCATTAAAATTGTGATACTCAATATATACTGATAACAAAAGATGAATAAATACAAGTCACGTGTGACTTCTGCAATGACAAGAGGTGCTCAAAGTGGTTCCCATCAGCGTCCAGACACTTCTGATGATGGCGAACTACTGCTTGAGCAACGTTGACCAAAGTATCCACTTATATACATTTTTGGGGCACCCTCAGGGGTGCCCCAAAAATGTATACACATGACTTGTATTCATCTTTTGTTATTGGTATTACAATTTTAGTACAGTTTTCTCTTTTCTTAAAATGTATATACATTTTTTGGCACCTTCCACACACACACACACACACACACACATATGTAATCGTAATAAAATAAGTCAAGCAATTATAGATGTTTTTCTTACTTTACTAAAAAAGTTTACCTGAACAATTTCAGTGACCTATGTGATATAAAATTAGAATGGAGTGATGCTTCTGTGCTTTGTCCTGCTAAATATATTAAATGGAGGAAGTGGAGGAAAGAAGGCAGGAGGAGAAAGTGGCATGTAGTGGGGTGGAAACCACCTTGAAGGTATTGTTCTCTCTTTGGGTATCTTAGCTAAAAATCATGCCTTTGGCTTACCCGTCCTGGGTGCTCATTTCTGAAATAGGGGCGATGACATGCATCGTACCTGCTCCCTAGGACTGCACAGCACCTTTGAGACCTGGCCATCGAGTCAAGTTCATCAGAGTCTAGCATGTGTCCCTTGAGTACCACTCATTGGTGAACTTGGTCATGAGCTACCTGCCAGGGCCATTCCCTCCTCGCCATCTTTCCTACAATTTACTCTGTGGGTCAAACCCTGTTTGCTTTCCTGTCCTCCACTTCCGCCGTCTCCTCGGAGCCCTTGGTGGCTCTCAACCGTGTGTGTGTTCTCCATCAGGACACCCTAGGGGTGTGTTTTCCAGCCCCTTCATGTGCTGTTGGGGCTCTGGGACGTTTCCCCAGTGCACTGGAAGGTGTACTTGGCCCTTCACCCTTCACCCTTCATCCATCCACCGTCAAGACCAAGAGCGACAATGCATGTGTGGAAGTATCCATTGTAAGAGCCAGGCAACCACGAAACTATTGTCTGTGTCTGTGAGTTTTTGTTTCCTTAGTTGTTTGTCTTGTTCCTTTGTTGCTTTCAGTGTTCTATCCCCCATGTCAGTGACGTTATATCGTTCTCGACTTTTTCTGTCTGATTGATTTTGCTTCGCGTGATAATCTCAGGATCCATCCATGTGGAAACCTGTTTAATTTTACTAACCATTGTCACCCAATACATTTGTTTGTTTTTTTTTAAAGAACCAGGCAAAACTAGGTAAGGAGGGCATATACAATGTAACATCTGCTCCTCGTTGCAAAAAGCAGTGGAAGAGAAAGACTGTAGATCTGTAGGGACAGCACATTTTCAACCACATTACCAGGAGAGCGAAAAAAGAGAGATTGAGATGTGTAAACATCCAACCTCCTTACTTAGTACACAGTTGCTCACAAGGAAAATGTCTCTTCTAACTGAATATAGTGGGGGTGCCAAAAATATGTGCACAAGTGGACACTTTGGTCAACGTGGCTCAAGCAGGAGTTCACCATCATCAGAAGTGTCTGGACGCTGATGGGAACCATTCTGAGCATCTCTTGTCATTGCAGAAGTCACACGGGACTTGTATTCATCTTTTGTTATCAGTATATATTGAGTATTACAATGTTAGTAAGTTTTTTCTTTTCTTAAAATGCATACACACTTTTTTGGCACCCTCTGTGTTTCAAGAACAATGTTCAGGCTGTGTTCTTATTTTCCTTTGAATAATTTTGATGCAATACATGTTTACGGCATTTTGGAGGCGTATTTTCCATATCATTTGTTTAGTTCGCCCAACTGCACAGCAGAGTGGTTTTTACTAAATTACCTGCGTTGTGCGAGCATCACCATAAATCAATCAGAGACCATTTTCATCGCCCCAGTGAAAGCACTTATGCCCACTTCTGTTTGTCCCCCTCCCCAACCCCTGCCTGAATATATTTTTAAAGAAGTCTGATTTTTCTTGGTCTCGGATTTCTTGAAACCCGCGGCATGTAACTACAGCCCTCGGGTCTGTTGACAGTGATCAGATAACCTCCCTCTCCTACGTGACCCTGTAGTCACTGTGCTAGAAGGACCCAGAACGAAATTGCTCAGGCACGAGGAAATCAAACCTTATGTCCTATAACTCTCTGTGCCCCTCTGTCTGAGTTGCTGTCTTTTTTCTGCCTCGATACTAAATCATCTGATCCTTTTTCTGCCATTCTCAGTTTCCTCCTCGTATCTCGGATCATGGTCCTTCTCTAAGGAAACGCCTAAAGAATTCCTTCTTATACTTCAGCCCTTAAGACAGCTTTCCCTTATAAGCAAGTCAACATCTGTCAGCGAAACCATCGTGTCTTGTGTAGCTCAGACGTCTATCATTAGTTCAAAAGACGCAGCCGATAGTAGGGGTTAGGGACATACAGCGAATAGAGGAAATAGAGTGAATTACAATGCTGTAAATAAAACACGAAACGTGAACTCTGGACATGGGAGCATGCCCAGGTATGCTGTGTGAAGGATTTGCAAAAAAGAGAGACAATCCACAATGATGTAATCTGTGACTATACAACAGACCTGCAGGTCGAGTCCAGACCGTGAATAATGAGATCTTATCTGCAGATAACGGAGTTGGCACAGAGCACGGATGTGTTGTTTATCTGGGACCTGAGCGGTAGAGCAGCTTCTGGGATCTTTGCCCAGCCGAATATCTGATAAACTCTTTTTTTTTTTTTCCTTTCTGAAAAGTTCATCCCACCGATAAAATATTGCTGTGAAATGGACTGTGATAAACACGGAGGAACTGGTTGGTGGCATGCAAGTGATGGGATGCTTGGGAGGAAAGGACCGTGCTCTTTTAAACCCTGAAATAGTAAATGACCAGTGTGGGTCGGCAGGTGCCCTGCAGTGCAGAGTCGTTCAGATAAAAATACAGATATTATCTCTTGGCCAGGGACTCCGAGAAAGGAATCACTCTGGCATTAGGGTGTCCTCAAACATGAAAGCCTGCCAATATAATGACAGGCAGACGTTTGATACAAACCGCAGCGGATCCAGCGGGGGAGGGACAGCATAAACCATTTAGAGAAACAAGTGGGGCGATGGGGGTGGGGGCTGTTCCCTTTTATGAACCCAGAGTTTGAAACGGAGTATTTGGGAGATTGGGGAGAGGGGAGAGAATCATGACATGAACGGCTTATGTTTCTACATATGTCAGGAAGACCAAAAACCCCAGGCGCACTGACGGAAATGCTCCGTTCATGCCCTGTTCCCACATCTTCCCTGATCAGACTCAGGACTGCATTCCCCTGCAGCAGACCCAGCCCTTAAGGAGCTAACCGTCCATTGAAGCCCCATCTCTATTTTAGGAGCTCTGACATTAGAGGAACAGACATGGTGTACGCCCCAGCTGGACGTAGCAGATGATAACATTTTGCCCTGTTTCGGTCCTGCATCGAACCCCAAGCGAGTGCTGCATGTCTTTGAGACAGTTGCATGGAAATGCTTACTTGAGTCATTGCAACGTATTGGGACAGGTCTGGATTTTCCCCTATTTCCCCGCCCGTCCCCTGACCTGTGATGACCCACAGCCAGGGCATCACAGGGCATCTGGAGTCGTGTCTCCTAATTCCTCCTCCTGTGCTCTGTCGTCCCCCTTCCCTTCCAGTTTCCATGGTGACAGTGATGATGTCATAAGTGAAGCTGGCGTAGCTCCAGAATCAGAAAACCTCTATCCACCTGTAAGCTCAGCTGGTAAAAACCTTTCTACACGTCGGTTTCCCCTTCTGTGAAGTGAAAAGGAATAAATGATGACAGACAATACAGTGTGACAATGTAGATGATACAATGTTAGGGCAACGCCTAGCACCTTTTGTAGCCCTTAATCATTATTGATGGTGATACTATTGTGTTTCCTCTGAGCTCCAGACATTGTCCAGTATACAATGTTTCGTTTCTCCTTTCTAAATCTCTTGTACCTTCAGTACTTCCTAGCTCAAATAATGGAGTCTGCTGTGTCCAGTTCGTGCTGGGAGGGTCCGTGTGCGTCTGCTGTACCCTCATGCAGCTTCTCATCGATCTGGCTGGCTTTTTTCTGAAATGCCTATTCAATGTGCCTCCTCTCTTCCCATCCCCATGGCCATCATCTGCCCACTTGTTCTTCGGGCTTTTGAACCGAGATGGACCATTCGGACACATCCAATAAAGCGGAGCGTGGGCCGTCATCCCCTTTCTCTGGTGGAAGTTCATGAAAGTTTTCTTTCCATGTGCCTGTCTTACCTCTTCACTCACCCACAGTTTCTGTATTTACCTGGTTCTATTAGGTCTTTAAGTTCATCTCCTTTCCCTCCAGATATTCCCCGAAACTGGGTTTTCTACTGACGCTTTGGACCCGTGTCCATTTTTTCCCTGGTAACTCTCCAGCCAGTCTGGTCCCAGAGTCACTCACCGCTGGCCCAGTTAACCAGCATCTCATTGGTACCCAAGATTTCAGATTATCCCCAAGGCACCCCAAAGGATCTTCTATCCCAGAGTGATTTCCAGTGGAAGAGCTGGAGTGAGAGGGACGCCTTTTGTGCAGAGGGAAGAAGGTTGACTCAGAGAGGTGTGTGTGTGCCCGGGAGACACACTTTTGGAGCAGATCACAAATGGACATTGAAAGTCAGGAATCTGATTTCCTTCGAGCGTGTCCTTCCTGTGTACTCGTCCACAAGTCTTTGTGTGTCTCTAGGAGCGGGCGAACCCCAGTCCGAAGACCAGGAACCCAGGCTTGGCCCCGGTCTCATTTCCTTCAAAACACCATGCAGTCAAAGTCGAACCCATTTTCCCTCTGTGAGAGGGATTTTCCCACAACATGGCTTATTTTTCTCTGGAAACCTAACCTCGTCTTACTTTAGGGCCTCTTGCTTCTCACCCTGCAATGCTTCCAAACTCTATTTTCGTTTGAGTCTTGCAGCCTCACCTCCCACAGCGGCCCACTGCACAGCTTCCGTCCCGGGGAAGCTGTCTTCCATCGCGTCCAGACTGACTGCCCCCTCTCACTCTGCCCTTTGCCCCGTCCAAACACTCTCTACGCACTTTTGTCACACTTGTCCTCGGGTCAGCAGCAGCCTGACCTGCTTCTCTTTCACAAAGACCACGAGTTACCTTCCAAATCCCACCCTCAGAGTGCAACTCGGGTCTTTTTTCCCAAGGGATGAGTGTAAGGGAAACAGAAAATCCAGTCACCTCAGGGAAATCCCACTGAAGGATGAGGCCCCTTCCTAGGGGCAAATCTGTCATTCTTTGATCTGTATATGCCAGGGCAGTGATGAGGGTACAATTTGTATGTGTTTTGACTATTGCACATAACACACAATGCAGTTATGATTTGAATGTAAGACGTGAACTCCTTGCAGAGAGAACCACTGACGGACGAGTCTTTGTATCCCCTTTGCCTGATACATACGTTCTCAGTCGGTGATTCTTGGATAAATGAACTGTATAAGAATTGCTACCATGTCTCAGAACTCTCGACTTTTTAGGCCTATCAGTCTTTTCATAACTGAGGAATGGTGTGGGCATTCTGCCTATATGTTGGAAGCACGGACTTTTGCCACATTTTGAAGTCCTAGAAATCAAGGTGTCCCTTCTGGAAGTCTGAAGGGGAAAATCTGTTGCCTTGCCTTTTCCGGCTTAGCTTGTGGCCCTTTCCTCATTTCCCTCCAGCCTCTGGCATCTTGTCTTCATCTCTTCTGGTGCTAACTCTGACCGACCTGCCTGACCTCTGGGTACCTCTCGCTTCATGCCAACTGCCTGGATGGCACAGGAATTCCGCCCCAAGTATCTGGTTTCTGAAACCAACTGGTGATGAAACAGCAGGAGAACTCAATGTCCCCACTTGTTAAAAATCACTTCCTGACAAACACAACGCACTGGGGGTCAGTTACCCTTTGTTGTCACAGCTGGCGGGCTGTGTCTCAACAGGTCGCCAGATTCACTCTGCGGAGCAAGGTAACGTGGTGTCACGTGGATACCACACATCTGGGGTCCAAAGACCTGGACTTTGGCTGCGGGGTCAGCTGCATTCCTGTGTGACGTTGGGTGAGGTCATCACCATCCTTTCACTTCTTACTTGGGGTTTTTGGATCTGAATTCCTAGATGGCATTACTCAGACATCCCCGAGGCAGCCCTGTAACTTAGGACACCCATACTCTCCGAAGCGCCCAAGCTAAAAATCTGAGATCAAATATCCTGAGTTTTTTTTAGTGGCTGTAAAACCAGGTGTTAATTTAACGAATGCTACTCTCTGGGAGGGGGGAGGGGTTGTTTATCACGTATCAGGTCATTTATAAAAGTCTTCTCCTGAGAGAGCCAGCACGCGCCATAAATCCCTCCAGCTACCCAAGATGAATGATTTGACACTGAAAGCAAGTAATTATGAATCTGCCTGTAAATCACATTTTAAAACCCATGCTCAAAAGTTGACAGACCGTCCCTGTAAATCAGATACCACTCGTCAGCCCGTTACCATCAAGGAAAGACGACAGCCGATGTGTTTTCCTTGGTGGCCTGCTTCCCTGCGCCCTAGTCCAACCCCCAGAGAAGGGGACGTTCATTGTCCATCTTGGAAAACCTTCATGATTTAGTTGGCAGTGTTGATATACCTGCCACCCAAAGATTATGGACCTCTATTCGATGGAAAAGCCACAAATCCAAAGTGGTGTGTATAACCCTTTATGCTTTTCAAGTTCTACATACATCATACATGCATGCATTCAATACATAATCATTTCTAGCATAACATGTTACGAGTGGGAAGACGGGTCTGCCAACTCTTGGGTCCCAGGGTGCCATCGAGCCCCACTTGTTGACAGTGTCGTCACGGAAATACCCGTTAGTAAGGCGAGGCCATGCCAAGAAAGGGTAAGGGTGAACAATGTGAGCGACACTTGTACGGAGCCGTCTGACAAGGTCACTTTCCCCAGGGTGTCATCATTAACACATGGAGGTCATGTGCTAAGCAAGGATAGGACTCTTCAGAAACCCACTGGTGGGCACGGATCCAGTTGTCTGGCCCACGTCCCGTTGGCCATGGCTGACGGGCCAACACACACACCTAACGTCGCCAGCACACACCTGTCCAAACACCGGCTTGCCCCATGCTGGTGACACTGTCAGCTTGTTTATTGAGCTGCTGTGGGGCTTGAAAGTCACCACACTTTCAGAAATCTCGTGGTCACAGCTGAGCTATGGCCTTAAAAAAAAAAAAAAACTATATTAACTTCGTATACCTTGATTCTGTTTTCTACAACTGTCCTCAACTTCTTATGACAATTTTTCCCCCATACACACATCTCAGATTTGAAGGGTATACGGAGAGAGGATTGTCGATTGGATCATTGTCAGTGTTTTGCCATATTGGCTTTACTCATCCATCCATAAAGTTGACTATGGTTTTGTGGCGTCTTTCGTGGGACAGAACCTGGCAGCTCAGCCCATAGCGGGTGGGCACCAGAACCCTTACCGAGAGAGATGAAGAGAGGCCAGGTAAAGCCAGTGAGTCTGGGTGTGCTTTAGTGGGCTCAGCGCCGATAATGTGGCCCCAAGTGTCCAATGCCAGGCTTCCCCTGAACAAGCCCCGTGGGGTGGAGATTCCTTGTCCTGGCGTGACTCTAAACTACATCTCCGCTCGTGTACATGACGGCGTGGAAATGCATTCTGGCATTAGCTCTGACCTTGAACCTCTCAGGTCCTTTTACCTGTGAGCAAGGGAGTCTTTTGTGAAACCCAACCTGTTCCTGGAGTGATGGGTGGAGAATTGGGCAGGGACGTGCTTTGAACAACAGTGAGTGCCTATGGCTCGTAATAAGCTCCCTGAGCTGGATTTGTGGGTGCTGCTTGGAGAAGCAATAGAAATGCAGAACTCTGTGACGCCCCCCAGCCATGACAAAAGAAGCTTAGTTCTGGATCAGCTGTAGCCCTCTTTCCTTTCCCGACCTCCCTGTGCTCTATCTAGGAGGGTGAACTAGGGACAAGCCACCCAACCTTTTTTAAAGAAGGCTACATGCCATTGGTTGCATAGTAGTTCCCCCAAAACATCCGACTCCCAGAAAGTCATAACGTAACCTTGTTTTGGAGGAGAACAGTCGCAGGTGTAATTGGTAAAGTTAAGGTGCGCTTATACTAGAGAAGGGTGGACCCCTAACCCAATATGGCCGATGTCCTTATAAGAAGATGCGTAGACAGACGCTTGGGAAGGAAGGTGAAGTCACAAAGGGACCACTCCAAGTGACCATGGAGACAGAGCCTGGTGTGATGTATCTCTAGGCCAAGGAACACCCAGGATTTCTGGCAACCGAAAGCATATATAGGCTGCATATCTTCCTCCATTTTTTTTTTTTTTTTTTAACCTTCACAGTTTTTATTGAGGTTGCTATTTGTAAGAAATACTTTGCACAGGTCTTCATTTCCAATTCTGTGTTACACTTATGATTATGTTAACGCCATTCATAGTTCCTTCCCCTGGAGAAACCTCCAGAACTCATTGCACAGCTAATGGAAGCCGTGAATCCAGCAAACATGGAGGGAGACCCCTCCCACATCTGGCTGCTGATATACGAGTTCTGACAGATAAGTGTGGGAAGTTGTTGCAACGATGTTGCTAACCTTTTTTGATACCAGAGGGATTATTCGTTATGAATGTGTCCCAGCTGGACAAACAGTTAAGCAAGTTTACTATTTGGAAGTGCTGAAAAGGCTGCGTGAAAAAGTTAGACGACCTGAACTTTTCACCAACAATTCATGGCTCTTGCATCACGACAATGCACCAGCTCACATGGCACTGTCTGTGAGGGAGTTTTTAGCCAGTAAACAAATAACTGTATTGGAACACCCTCCCTACTCACCTGATCTGGCCCCCAATGACTTCTTTCTTTACCTGAAGATAAAGGAAATATTGAAAGGAAGACATTTGGATGACATTCAGGACATCAAGGGTAATATGATGACAGCTCTGATGGCCATTCCAGAAAAAGAGTTCCAAAATTGCTTTGAAGGGTGGACTAGGCACTGGCATCAGTGCACAGCTTCCCAAGGGCAGTACTTCGAAGGTGACCATAGTGATAGTCAGCAATGAGTTAGCACTTTTTCTAGGCTGAGTTCATGAACTTAATTGTCAGACCTCATACACAGTCTTGCACAATAGATATGCAAAGGTGTGGCCTCCACTGGGAGAAGCACACTGTCGGCTTAGGGAGAGATGAAAATGCTCCCTAAAACTAAGACACAGAGGGGCAAAAGCACTCAACCAAGGTTGCCCAAGTCATTACACAGGTAAAGGTTCACAGAACAAGAATTGACACCCCTCTGTGCCTGATTCCACAGTTTTTGCTCCTTACAGCACCTGGCACCGGGTTCCGGGCGTGTTAACTGTACCATCATCACAGTTTTGCAAAGGGAGACGTTTGCGTCGTGCACCATATGCGTGGAAATAATCAAATGTTTCCAATAGCCTTCCCTGCGAAATAATCAATTCACCAACCCTTTGAAAATTATAATACCCTTAGTATAAATTAAAGGAGTCATGACTCTCCCATCCAGAGCAAGGCAGAAAGGGGCCCCCGTAACAAAGTGAAATTTGCTGGCACAATGGAAAGCTGTCCTCATGGCAAGGAAGATGATTCTGTGCTTGTAATTCTTCTCCCTCATTGGATCAACATTACCATGGTTAGCTGATTTTAGGAATTTGTTCTGTGTCATAAATTCACACTCGGCCGTATTGCAGCCATAAAGGCTGCTTTATCGTCGGACTCAAGTACTAAAAATCCTAGCATTTTCAATTGTGGATTTGAAATGAACCCAGACACCCAGCCCTATGGCAGGGTCTCCACCATGTGCAGTGGAGAAACCCTGCATTGTCTTTGTCCCTTTCTCCTTTGACATTGGCGGTTAAAAACGTGCTTGTGCACGAAAGGGCCCCTGTGAATTACAGAGGCACCTGTCTGGTGCGGTGTGATAATTCCAGATGTCCTTCATGGATGCAGTGACATCTACGCACGCACCCCGCTGCAGTCCCCAGTGTTTCCACAATCCTCGGGAACACCAGCTCTCGATGCATGCTATCTCTCGGTACACACCCACGGTTTCTTCTCGAAGCCCTTGGAACCAGATGGGGCGTGGCATTCAGAGTCATGCATATTTTAGAAAGAAGATATGTGCCTTTGCCTTATCTCCTAGGATGCACTCAGCAGGTGGGGGTAACACGCAGTAATCAAACCCATGAATATTCCTGCAGAAAATGTACGGGATTTTGATGCATGAATCAAAATCCTCAGTGGGATGCATGAAGACCTCAAGTGCTACAATGATTAGTGTAGAGTGTATTTATACGGTAATATGCTGGCCAGTTGTATGAGTGGGGACCATCATTACACGGAGTACTTCCTGTTTCTAAGTAGCCAATTCAAAATAAATGAAAGCCATGTATACGTGTTCTGTCACGTATGTGCATGATCTCTGCGTGCTTGAATGACTTTGAGAAAAGGGTCCATCAGGGCCCCATAGCTCCTCCATCCTGTAGTAAGTAGTTGGCCGTGTGATGACGGTCGAACAGCAAGATTCTCCAAGGACATATGTGAAAACTGACCTTCTTTCCTTGTTCTCTCGCTTGTCGACCCAGACTTCTTTCTGAGCAGTCTCTCTCTAACTGAGCCAACGGCCATAATCTTGCTGTTGAAGGCAACGATTAACAGGTCTCACATTTTAACCACATGTAGGTCAGGGCTCTGGCAAACGTTTTCTGTATCGGTCCACACGGTTCACAGTGGTGGCTTCGCGGATTGTGTGGCCAGCTCTGGGATTGGAGATCAAAAGTAGCCACAGACCATAAAGTAAGGGAAGGGCATGGCTGTGTTCCAGTAACACGTTAGTGACCAAAACGGATGGTGGGTGGGGCCAGGCCCCCCAGGTCAGAGTTTGCCAACCTCTGTCCTGTGGGATTTTTTTTTCACTCTTGTTGACAAGTTCATTAATATTAACATCAGGCTTATCAGTGGGTAGCAAACATACAGTTGAAGACGATGAGTATTTGCTCTTTATGGAACACACAATTCCTTGATCAAAAGGCCGTATGATCGCTTACTCAGGAACAAGGAAACAAAGCATTGCATTTCACAAAAAGTGTGTGAGAGGGTACACCAGAAACTACTATTTTGTGGTTTTCTTCTAGCCCCGCTTGTTCACTATTGGTAGCCTCGTTTTGAACTACTCAGAAATGATTTCTTCAGACAACTCCTCGTATTTGCATGATGGTAAATAGATATATTGAGTTTACCATCTTGGTTGTTGGTTTTTCCAGTCACTGACCACACTGTATTGCCTCTGCCCAAAGCGTGGACACCCCCAAGGACCATCAACCTGAGCCTGAAGGCCTCTCTCCCGTTGCCTCTTATGGTATCTCTAGGATCTTAGCATGGCGGCAACGTGGGGTTGTTTGATCAGCATTTGTATATACCTATATTCAGGACTGAAGTTTTATCAGCTGTGGTCTTATGTTGAATATGAGGAAATAGGTTTTGGGACAAGGTCTGTGTTCAGGAGGGTTTTGAGGTGGGTGAATTCTTGGGATCAACATTTGTGGGGGGTCAGGAAAGAAGGATAAGAGGCAGGTAGGAGTTGATGATATTGTCCCAATGAAGACCTCAGCCATTTCAGAGGGCGCTCAGCAACTGGATTGGGCTCTCAACGGTGTCACACTTCAAGGCAAGGAGGCATACCTTTGGGGAGCAGGCGTTGTCTTTGGCCTACCACAAGTGTAGATGACAACACCTTGGCTTTCTTTGGCTGAAGGCAATTGCCAGAGACAGACTTAGCTCTAAGTTTGGTCAGCCATCAGCACAACAGTCATTTGGGGTGCGGGAATGGGGACCTCAGTTCACACTGGACATGTGGGCTCACCCTACACCATCCACCAATGACGTTCCCTCTGCAAATTCGTCAATACCGTACCCTGCGTCTTCATGTTCAGAAGACACTTTTCCCCCGGGATTTCCTTTTAGCTTCTTAAATTCTTTGAATGTACTGCATACTCAGATTTGCCTTTTGTGGTTCCTTCTGCATGGAACATTCTACAAGGTCTCCTGAGTCAGCAGACTGACTGACTCATTCCAAATTACCTGGACTCTCCCAGTTTGAAAACTGGAACCTCTTAATACCAAATATACTGGGACAGAGGGTCACTCTGTGGGAAACCGGATTCCGGTAACTTGCCTTTCCTATTTCTTTACCATCTTCCTATACCATCTTCTTGGCATAAGAGTCGTCCCGAGCACACCACAATCGGGCTTGTTTTAATAACCACGCTTCTGGGCTATTCTGATGGCAGATGCTTTCTCTTCTTCTCACGGTTGCTCCTGAGGTATTTTGAACTCCTTTAAACATTTTCCTGGTGCACTTAAGCCTAATGTCACAACAAACTAACACAATACAGTTGATGCTTGAACAACGTGGGTTTGAACCGCGTGGGACCACTTATACATGGATTTTTTTTCCAATAAGTACGGACAGTACTGTAAATGTATTTAATCTTCCTTATGGTTTTCTCAATAACATTTTCTTTCTTCTAGCTTACTTTCCTGTAAGGCTATTGTATATAATACATATAACATACACAATATGTGTGCATTGACTATGTTACTGGGAAGCCTTCTGGTCAACAGAAGGCTATTGGTTGTTACGTTTTGGGGAGGCAAAAGTTCTACGTGGATTTTCGACTGCACAGGGCGTCAAGCGCCCCTGACACCCGTGTTGATTAAGGCTCCGCTATACTAGCAGACAGCTGATGCTGGTGGGCTGAGACAAGGCGAAGGCTTCCACTCAGCTCAGGTTGGGTTTTTCTGTGCTGTAAATAATGAATTTTACAAAAATATTTTGGGTTCCCAGGGCTTTTTTGTTTCTCGGAGTCAAGAACAGGAAGGGTGGACTCTCATTGCATCCTTAGGTCCCTATTTTCAGCAATGTAATGAGTACCATTGGAGAGGGTATCAGGAGGATGGAAAAAGAAATAGGCCAAGTACGTGACCGGTACATCAATTATACATAAACAGAGACCGAAAGAGGTGATGAAGCATGCTTATTATTTCTGACCTCACAAACTCGTCAAAATAGACATCCCTAATCATAGAGCAAGCTTACCCTCTTAATCTTCCTCTGTCTCATTCTGTGATTCTAATTTGGATTATAAATTTTGCGTAACAAGACTTATTTTCACACAGTTTGTCATCGTAATAGTGGACCCACCATTCACAGTTGGCTTTGTACGATGGGCTGAGCAAACCGGCTGTGACCCCACCCCCAGCCCTCAGCGTGTTTGTCTTTCTCTGTCATCACACCCACTTTCATGATGATTAGACTGATAGTCTAATGCACTGATTCAAAACGTTGGCTCTACTGACGTGTGACTGCAGCTCATTCTTTGGGGTGGGGGTCTCTGGGATGGATGCTTCTTTGTGGGGGCTGCTGTCCTGTGCATAGTAGGACATTTGGCAGCCCCTCTGGACTCTACCCACTGGATGCCGGTGGTACCCACCCAACCGCAAGCACCAGAAACGGCTCTAGACCTTCCCAAATGACCCCTGTTACACAAAATCACCCCTGGCTGAGAACCCCATGAATATTATTTTGAAAAATGTCTTTTGAGCACCTGTTCCATGCTGATATCTGAAAGCCTATTTTCTGGAAATAAAAAGTGTGGGCCAGAGAAAGGGAAGGGATGAATTGGATCATTCGTGCCTCACAAGGGGAGTCGACCCGTTGTTCAAATCCACATCCACAGGAGCAGAATGTTGCCTGATCAGGTCACGGTGAAGGGACAGAGAAGGTGACCCTTCCCGGAGGGTCTGCTGTTCCCACAGTGGGAGGTGAAGGATCCACGTTGGCAGCACACCATTGCATTCCAACAGGAATCGAACATGAAAAGCTATGCCGGAAGATTGATTACAGTTTCAAATGCCATCTCTGGGGGGAAAATAACATTTCTGGGACACTGATTGACCCTAAGAAATTGTTGCTGGAAGCATAAATTCAATAAGCAAGCTCCATGTTTATAGGAATCTATACAACAGTCATTTTTCTCCTACGTGGTGTTTTCTTGCGATCCTTGTCTGCCGAGCAGGATTATTCTTCACGTTTTCAAAGGATAAATAGTAGATTTAGACATTAGGACATTGTTTCAAGGCATATGCTAGTTTTTCTCTACTAAACACGCTCTGTATTCTTTTGTAGGTTCAAAGCCACCCTTTTGGCTTTTTTGTGAGCTCGTTTTCATGTGTGGGGCTGCATAACAGAGCGTGAGAAACTTTCTGTAAAGGGCCAGATAGTAAACATGTTTAGTTTTTCAAGGCAAACCACCTATTGCAACTACTCAGCTCTGACGCTATCCACAGAAGCAGCCTTAGTAATCAGTAAACGCATGGATGTGGCTCTGTCCCAGTAAAGTTTGTTTATGGATGACAGAATACGAATTCGTGTACCTTTCACATATGGCAAAATACTCTTTTATCAATCATTTAAAAATGTAAACAAACAATTCTTACCTGGCTACTAAAACAGATGGTGGGGGAAGGGCAGTTCTGGGGGATGCAGTTTATGTCCCCAGCTCTATTAAGAAAACATTTGTTGAGCGTTTGCTATGGGGGACAAATGGACTCTGCCCTCTTGATCTTCAGAGCCTGTGGGAAGGACAGATATAAAACACAAAGAAACCAAATAAATATATTATTGCAAATAGAGTTAACGGCAACCAAGGGGGGGGGGAAGGTACTATGATAGTCAACAATGGGGAAATAAGGCTTGATATTGGGTGATCAGATGGGGCTTCTCTGAGGTGGTGGCAACTCCGCTGAGATCTGAAGATGACTGGGAATTAGGCAGAGAGTGGCAAGAAGAAACACGCAGGAAGAGCAAAAAAGCTCATTTCATTTGAGTATTTCAGCATGATCTTATCCTGGTCCTTCTTCTTTTGAATTAATTTGTAGGATGAGCCCGGTGTACCCCAACTGTCTTTGCTGAGAGAAGGTCTCCCTGCTGCACCAGCACATGGTGGTCTCCATAACTTAAGATCTTTTGAGTACGACGCCGGAGACTGTCTCCTGATTCTTCTCAGTGTAAGTATCAGAAACGCCCGCGTGGCTACCTTCTCTCTGGAAATACCACTGCCTAGTACCAGGCTGTTTGCCTCACCCTGACCTACCAAGTTCAATAGCAGCATTTGGTAACCTGTACAGTGCAGTTTGGGGAGTTTCTAAAGGAATAACATGCATTTGGAGCTGTCCCAGTACATTTTTTTGTTCGGAAAGAACTTGCCAACCAGAGGTCACTTTCCGAAGGGGAGCCTCGACGAGGTCAAACACATTTTCCTAGAGAACAGCTGTGCTTCCCATGAGGGCAGTGCACTAATAAGCAAAATCACATGACATGTAAGTGGGCAACTTGACAACTTGGAGGGGTGGAGATTTTTTTAATGGTTTCGTGCATAGCCTGGACCTTGGACGTGATTCTAGTTGAATCAGCAAAGCCACCAACCCATGGCAGAATAGGGAGGCCCTTGGTGTCCCTGTTGATTGCAATGGCTTTTCTGACTCACCACCTGAGGGACAGAGCAGGCTGACTTCCCGTTGGAGGAGTTTCCCCACCCCACCCTGGTGTAGGTGAGTGAGTGTGGTGTTGGGGAATCTCTGTTACAGAAGAGGCCACATCTCTGTGACATTCTGCCATTGTGATGGCACAGTGGGCACTGTTTGGCATCAGACTATGTCCATGTTCCCCTGTAGCAGCAGACTCAGAGGAATGGGCACAGAGATGGTTTCAGAGACGACAGTGGTCACATTGGGCTAGAAAGGTTCCCGAAGGTGGAAGCATGTCGAGGTGTCAGAGAGACCCCAGCTGTGGATCCTAGCTGTCCACCCCACGGGCCTCGTGTCCTCAGGTAGCTGACTGACCTCTGCACCCAGGATGGTTGGGAAAGCATAGGGTGACCTTTGTTTGGGGACACGCACGAATACCCGGAAGATCCTGCTGGCCCACGTGATGGGAGCTGAAGCAAGGTTGCCAGGAGATTTCAGGATCTTCCAAGGCAGCTTCGGGCGGGGTCTTGCGTTACTGATAGTAGTTTTGCCCTCCCTGGGAATTTTGGCAACGTCCGGAGGCATGTGGGGTTCCATGACTTTGGAGGGGTTTTGCTCCTGGCATCCAGTGGGTGGAGGCCAGGGCTGCTGCTTCCCCTCCCTGGGCGCCTGGCACAGTCCCCACTATGAAGAGTCATCTGGCCTGATGGCCGTCACGTCCAGGTGCAGGATCCCTGCTCTGTGCAACTGCAGACTTTTCCTTAATCGTCTCTTCCTGGACTATTCAGTGGCCTTTTACTTTGAGGGATCTGCAATAGAGTAAGAGTTAAAAAGAACAAAAAGACAATGATCTTTTAGGATTTCTTTTTTCCTATTTAAACCCCGCAGCAGGGGGTTCTTCTCTGGAGGCTTAAACCTTCGGTTTCTATTGTATTCACTCTTAATACTGAGCTGCTTACCAGATGCATTTCCTATTGTGATTTCTGCAAGATGTTCTTTAAAAGGATTGCGTGTTCCTCTTCTGTTTCGGAAACAAACTTTTTCCAGGGGTTTAGAGAAGAATGCATTTCCTATCGTTCTTGTTAATGCGAGAGCTGGCTTTGATTTCTGATCCAGCTTTCAGACCCGTAAGCGCCTGCTAAGTGGAGTTTTATTTTCATTCCTCTGGAAAACAACTGTACATTGTGCAGAGAGAAAGCTTGGTGTGCTTTATTTATTTATTTATTTATTTATTTATTTATTTATTTATTTATTTTTGGGGTCATTTTAGTCTAGAGAGGAGATGGACAGTCTTTGGACCCGGCTAGAAAGACATGGACAGACTCGGTAGCTCATGAAAAATACGAGGCTGAAAAGGCTCAGGATTAATTCACGGTGAACGAATACAGCTTTCATTATCCTTTCTTAACCAGCTCACGTGGAGTGGGGGTCTTTCAGTGGGGACTACAATATCCGTTCCTAAATACCTAATAACAACATCCATCATATCTTACCGATGTCAAGCCATTCTCCGGGTGTCCAGTGACGGTCTCGATTCAGAATGCAGGTTTCTCGATTACAGCACAGTAAGCTCTTTGCCTCTCCCAAAGAGGATGAAGGCTTTGCAGATAATCAAGGAAATACTTTTATCTCTTCTCTGCTATTTCTAATGGGTTCCCCTCCAAAAAAGGGTTTAGAGATATTCAAGGTTTCTTATGAAAGAAAAAAAAGAGTCAAAAAAGAGGACATTTTGTTTTTATGAAATGTCATTTTGTTTGACCTGCCAGCAGTCAGTCACCTTAGTCTTCAATATATACTAGGCTGGACGGTAACTTATTTTAACGCTTTGATGATGATGAAAAGCTTTTTCCAGGAGACTGGAGATGCTACATGAGGCTATTCACAGCAGCAAATACCCATGATGATAAGCCCATTTGGGGGTCAAGGTAATCCCAACCAAAACACTGCTGGTGACTGTGTTGTTTCTTAGAGACAATGAATGAAACAAGGTTCAGTAAGAGGTAAATTGAGAGATAAAATGGAGTGGTTTGGAAGCTGTCCTCTTCAGCAAGTGACCAGGAGTGGGGTGCCTTGGTGTTACGCACCTTCTGAGAGGAGGAAGCAAAAGGACACCCACACGCCTGGGTGTGCCCTGCCACCAAGGCTGAAGCTCAGTTTGGTCACAAGAACGGAAACAGACTCATCCACAACAGACCACATTGTAGAAGACCATTGACCTGGATTCTTCCCCAAAAATGTCAGTGTCACGAAAATCAAAGAAAGGTCCGAGAGGGCTGTTCCAGGTTTGAAAAGACTGAGAAACGTTGTAATAATACTGGAACTCTGAATGGATCCTGGATTAGAAAAAAGAACCAGATCCTACAATTATCTGGGGACTGGTTAGGAGACCGGTTGATTGAATCAACACAAGTGTTCACATTATGACTGTAGAAGAAAATGTCCTTGTTTTAGGAGACGCCTGCCAAACTCTTCAGGGGGTGAAGTGTCATCATTTATGCAACTTCCTATGAAACGTCATCATGCACAAATGCAAACACATCGCTTATCCTTTCTTAATCTTCTGATGTAGAAAAGTACGTGTTTGTATGGATGCATACACACGCATATATTCACATACAGAGAGACAGAGAAGGAAAACACATACCTATGACAAGATGTAAACAGTTGGTAAACCTAAGAGAAGGGGTACAGCTGTGTTCAGTTTTAGTTTTTCAACTATTTTGATTTTTTTAAAAATTAAATTTATTAGAGTGATTTTGGTTAATAAGACTAGGTTTCAAGTATACTATTTTGTAAGACGTCATCTGTATATTGTCTTGTGTGCTCACCATCCATAGTCTAGTTTCCCTTCCATCACCATATATTGGACCCCCTTGACCCTTTTCTACCTCCCCCAAACTTCTTCCCCTCTAATAACCACAATACTGTTGTCTGTGCGATGAGATTTTTCGTTCGTTCGTTCGTTCCTTGAGTCTGTTTTCTATTCGACATATGAGTGAAGTTATATGGTTCTTGAGCGTTTGAAAATTTCCCCCAAAAGAGTTGAGAGAAAAAAAAAACATGTGAAATTTTATCCTGTTTCTCCTGTTTAAGGAGATGTTCTGCTTCCATTGGTTTTGTTTTTAAAATTTCACACAGGACCACTTCCTAAGAGGCATGTGTTGTGTCTCCATCCTTTATCTGAATCCAGGGTTCCTGTGTTGGCTCTGATACTCCCCATATTCTGGTCCCATTTGTGGTGGGTTGCCATATTGCGTGGTTGTGATTTGAACTTGGCTACGTTTTATCCCTGTGACTGTGAAGGTGAGGATGAATGGCCTGTGTTTTGGTTAGGTGGTATTTATAAAGTAATGGTGGAGCTGGCCCATCTTGCTGTCCCGTGTAGCTTCTCCCTGGAGTATTGAGTGCATGGTCGATCGTTGGCAAGGGATGCATTCAGAACTTGTCATTGGCAGTTCCTGCAGACCTTCCCGCGTTCCCAACTCCTGCTTTCTTTTGCCTGAGACACGGTTCACAGGATAGTTTAACCGGCACTGAATACTATCGCGGGAGTTGTCTTGGGATTTTTATAAACATTGGTGTATTCCCTACTCCCATTGCCGTGTTTGTCTCTGCACGGTTTGTCCGAGCTGGGTTAATGCAGGTGCTGTGTGTATGGGGGGTCTGTGCATTAAAGCAGGAATCACACAGCCCGTTTTGGTTCTTGACAAGCATCGCCTGGTTTCAGAATTTAGCGCAATTATTTTGTTCTACAGTTTAAAAAAATAGCATGTAAAAACACCTAAGGAATAAGGCATTTCATTTAAGTGGAGAGATCTACAGACGCATGCCAGGCAGGCACTTACGTTGCAATCTTAGCATCCATTTCACTGGAAACACTTTGATTGTTAGACCCCATAGGCAATGCTTAACAGATGGTTCCTGTTGGAAAGCCGAGGCCCCTTCCGGCTGCTACTGGAAGCCTCCTTGGACCTGGGAGGAATGGTCTGAGTTGATTCCACCCACTTGTAGCAGAGCAACGCTGAGTTTCATGTATACTGGACTTTCTCTTGGCCAGAAGATTCTCTGGTGAAAAGCAGTGGCAACTGCTGATTTCTGTGCCTGCCTTGTTTTATAACCAAAGACAACACTGAGGCTGCAAGATGTCCCGTTGTTGACGTAAGGCCGAGGCGGCTCTGTCCCTGGCCACAATGGGTCTTAGCCACAGTTGCTTTAGCGTCATTACTGTCTCACCGCAGAGATTCACAGCGACAAAGAGACACTTGGGTTATCTTGGAAGGCATCCCGTTTAAATTCAAACCTCGCTACTGTGGAAACACCTGAAGCTCCGTTGCATCTGCATCTCAGCTGTCTGTTGTCTCCCCATCTGTACCCGACACACCTGGGCTGAGCTGTGTTCATCTCTCACGTGTCGACCACACGGGCCTCCGAAGCGTCTGTCTGCATCCATCAAGACCTCTCCGACCATCCGCGGCCAAAACCCAGGTGCTCATCTGTCACTGGCCCTGATAGCGTCTCCATGACTCCCCATTGGAGAGAAGATGGAATTATGGATCCAGGGCTGGGAAGTTCTCCACGGTTAGGCCTCCGCCAACCTTCCCAGCCCCCAGAGCCCCTGCTGGCTCCCCGCTTGGGGCATGTCCTCGTCTTAGGAGATCTCTCCTACCAGCTAGTTTGTCTTCCCCTTGGGGCCTCTGCCCAGCTCAGCTTGTTCTTGCACTTGACCTCCAGCTAGGTGATACCTGCCTGCTTCGTGCTCCACACACGTGTCCCGTTGGCAGTGTCACACCATCCCAGATGTGACTTTTCTCTGCTTTTGATGACGTGACTCTTACTCTTTCCAAGCCCTACGAGCGCAGGAACCATACAACCCTCCCCACTGTGTTTGAAGAACACCGAGTGCCTTACGTTTCTTAAATAATCGTGGAATACTGAATTTTATAAAACGGTGCCAATGTTGTATGAATATTGATAGTCAGTGATAGTCCTTGGATTTCAGTGAAAAAAACCAACTCTCCTTTCTGATCTGGTTTCGCCTCTTAGACTCCGATGTAAAGAACGGTCTTGAACTGGCGTTTCTCAATTTTCCTCTTTGCCAAATGTGGTGAAGCCTAAAACCTGTGTAAGGTCATCTCCAGTTAATCAACCTAGGATTCTGGACAGGGGCGAAAAGCACCAGCTTCCTGCAGAGGCAAGGACCCTTTCTTTTCTTTATAGACCGAAACAAAATTTTCCTTTATACATATAATCAGATTATGATGATTTTTTTTTTTCTATAGGAATCTCTTATTAAAACCTTCCTTGCAGGAGTGATTTCTGTGGGAAGAGAGTATACGATATAATTTCAAGTATAAAATAAATCTTCATTGAGGTCAGTGAGGGAATAATCCATACCGTAGAGCAGGTTCAAATTCTTTGTCATGTTTCTGCATGAAATGTTGGAAGACAGAAATAGAAATGTCTGTAATTAGATTGATTTTATAACGTAGGGGCATGGACTTCTAATTTGAAAGTGATAATCAGTTGATAATAGGTGCTTGGTACGGTGCTGTTTTAACCGATGCTGCGATACTATTTTGTAGCTCTAGTTTTTTTAAAGTCAACTCTGATTTTGGTGACATAATGGAAATTTACCATTTGATGTCCTGGTGTCCCAATCCCCTGCTTCCATCCATGCTTGTTTTCAAATGCATCCTTCTCGATCATGATCCACCTGTGAATTGGGGGGGGGGGTGCATTAGGGGTGGGGGAGGGGTTCCAGGTGGTTTTAGGGACCGGTGCAGGAGGTTAGGTGCATTTGCCCTGGAACATGGATTTCGATGCTACCTGTCCCACTATGAGCGTTTCACAGCCCCCTCTGTGATATAATGTAACACGCTGCACATGAGCCCCTCTTAGGCTGCAGGCTTGCAGTGTTTCTGAATCGGGCAACCCCTCAAAGGCTGATCACCAGAGTCACGACATTACCATCGTCCTTTCAATCCCATCGTGCTCTCCATTTGGAATAATCGTACCATCTTCCTACCGTGTCGCTCTCTCTTTGAGTCAGATACTTTGGTGGTTATTTATTTATTTTTTTCCCCAGCAAAATGTACCAACAATGAGGTGATCAATCGAGCTTGTGACCTATTGGGGAAGACGGGAAAGGTAGGCCAGGTACACGACATTTGAGCTATGCTGTGCCTGCGGCTGTGTTTTCCTGGGCCTCATATTTCTAACCCGAGCTTCCTTCCGCGAGGAATTGTTAATTCAGTTCTGCGCAACAAGGATTTGTTAAACATTTGCCGTGCGCTCTGTGCTTAAAGTATAAGGACTTCAAAAGCTTTCTCTAAAAAGGAAGTCTTCTTTATTTATTTTTTTCTGATTATGCGACAAGGGCCAGCTGCACAGATTCAGATAGAACATCATTATTTTAAAATCAGAGCTCATTAAATTGAAATTGTCTCAATTAGGGTCTCTTCAGGCCAACGGGAAGCCCAGGTTCATATTCTTTTTACTCCCATTAGTACAAATTATCATATCTGAGGGCTTTGCAAATTTAACTGTGACTGTCTCCGTTGGCAGGAAGATGATTGGTTTGTGCTTTGCAGGCTTTTTTCTGATTGGAAAAATAAGTAGAACATTTAATAACTACAAGAATGTATAAAGAATCATATAAAACCATTGGTAGACCCACTCTCCCAAAACGCTTGACGAATAAAATGATATTATCTTTCTTTCCAGTTATGTACATGCATGTCTGTATACACACCACAGAAAACACACATATCGATATATAAATATAAATGTGTTGTTGTTTTTTTTAATTTGCAATCATGCTGCCTTTACTTGATGTCAGAGTCTGCCTTTTCTACCCTAAAAGTATACTCAGAAGCTTTTCTTCATGAAAGATGTGCTTCCGAAACGAAGAATTTTAAGGGCTGCATAGTAGTCTGTCATTTATTTAACCTTTTTCCAATTCTGGCTTCACCAGTGTCTAACTCATGTTGGCAGCAATATTTTGATAAACGATGCATGTGTGTCTCTCAGGGGGTTCGTAGGATAAATATCTGGAAACAAACAGAAGCACTGATTCAAAGAGTGTGAAACTTGAGACGCCTGATAGCCAGTGAAATGTGCTCCCTGAGTCTGTCCAAGTTTGTGTTTCCACAACCCGTGAGAAAGAGCCCCCACGTCACCACCTCTTTTCCAAGACGCAATGCCCTCACATCATAGTATTTGGTGGTTTATCTCCCACGTGCTTTCTCTCTGTATTCCTCAGGTTGGACCTCTGCTTATCATATCCCCATTTTGTAGCTTTTCTCCCGTCACCCATCACCTTGCCTTTTCCTTGCATGTTCCTTTGAGAGGTCGCCCCTCGATCTCCCCAGCATTTTGCTGAATGACTTCATCTGTTCCCGTGTGCTGCCTTTCCAAAAGCCCTGTTCGGTTCTCTAAATGTACTCTCTCCAAAGCATTCATTACTTATTGATTGGTTGATGTTAGATTAATTTTTTGGGGGGAGTGGGGGTCCTTTTGTCTTCCCTGCCTGTTGGAGATTCCTTTCAAATGCATTGTGGCCCTTAGCTTCTGTTTGCAGTAAACAGGGAGATTCTGCAATGCTGGCTCAAAGCCATGTGCTCACTGCCATGCAAACTTGTAGGTCTGTCTTGATGGCTGACTGGTCTGTACATCTGTGGCCTCTAGCTGTGATTACCTGTTGTTTGGGGCCATCCACTTTCTGCAGAGAGAGAAACCCTGTCTTCCAGAGAATGGGGACTCCATTACAGGAGGAGGCCCCTGGCCCAGGGGTGCACGGTGTCCCAAGCCCCCTCAGGCACTCAGTTTTCGGCCTCGTCTGGGTGCTTACTCAGGGACCCTTCCAACATCGAGTAGCCACTCTCTGAAAACCTGTGGAAATTTCTCATCTGCTCTCCATCTGCCTTTGTCCCACTGGGTTACTAGATTTTAAAATTTCTTTATTGGAACTTCAAGTGGTATTTGGAGATCATTTTGGTACATCTGCCATTTACCCTCAAAACTATGGGCCTCTCTGCAGAGACGATTCAAGTTGTCTCATTTCAGCCGATGGTCTCCATTCCAGCCGGGTGATGTTGTTACTAATTGTCAATCACGCTAGACCTACATGAGTAGTGGTTCAAATGTTTCATCCTAACACCTTGATAGAAAGATCTTGTCCCATTTATCAATAGCTGAAGGTTATTTTCATTACAAGCAAACAGAAAACTATAGAAGTCAAGAGCATTACATATCGTGTTTCCCCGAAAATAAGACCTAACCGGAAAATAAGCCCTAGCATGATTTTTCAGGAGGACATCCCCTGAACATAAGTCCTAATGCATATTTTGGAGCAAACCTTAATATAAGACCTGGTCTTATTTTGGGGGGAACACGGTAGTAGGCGTGGGTGTCCTGTATTGTATAAAAAATAAATCCTAAGCTGAAAGAAGAGCTAACCAAAGTTACTCTGCAAAACTTGGTTGTGAGTTTGTTTGCTCATTTGTTGTGTCATACAGACCCAGGGGTGATCCGAGAAAATAACTCATTTGTTTAGGTTTGGGAGGAAAATTGGTGTTCTTTTCCTGTAATGCATTTTGATTGCTTAAAACTTGTATTAAAAACTACACCCGTTCCCTCATGTTAAGGAAACACAATTTTAGGAACTGCTAATTGATTTTTCGGCATTACTCAGGAGTTGCATTTTTTTACTCAGAAAATAGCAACAAGCTCGCTGCCCTGAAATCACCCTTGGGATTTGACGCATGAATTTTGTTGGCATTGTCTTCAAGCGTTTCCATGATATGTGCAAACTATACGGGTGACGGCAGTCCTGGGAAGTGGTGGTTTGGAGACTGTTGGTTACCTTTTAACAGTTCGGTCAAAAAATCATCTCTTCTGAACACTTTCAGGCAGGGGAAGGACTGAGTTTAGTTTTCCCTCTGGATTGCATTCATGCATGTTAATTTTTATTTTATTTTTTCTCCTAAATGATGCCAGGAAAAAGGTCTCGTAGGTAATGATGAAATAACCAAACTCCAATATGAAAATTTCACCATTTAGGACAGATGGGTCAGTGGACAAAGTAACATTGAGAATTCAAAGCACTTTAGTGTTTGTAACCCAAATTGGACTTTCACTAAAAGAAGGGTCATTATGTGCACATGAACTTGTATGTCGACCTCCTTGTATTTTTGTCCACTCATTCGTAATTATAACCCCATCAGGAATCTAGCAAGTAACTGAAGAATTATACTCTAACTCAGTGGAAAGAATGGTTTACTAGGTAAGGTATGGCAGGTCCAAGATTACACATATCTGTTAAAAAACATGACCTGTCCACAGATGAATGCATGACAAATATTTTCTCAGTTCCCCTGAACCCTAGGTGTTGAGGTGATTGGAGGGGGTGGGAGGGTGTCAGCAGAAGAATGGTTTCCTGGCCCCTGGAGTTCCTAGGACAGTGGGAAAATAGGACCCGCTATTGAACTGGACCCAATCCAGTGAGAACTGCTCGCTTCTATATCATAGTAAAACCTGACACCTGCTTCATGAGCAGTGACGTCGGGATCAGCGTTTGCTGCTCTTCTTACGATACAGTATAAATGTGCGTGAACGAAACGTGGTCACTCAGCTGTGTGTCTCCATAAGCTATTGAGATTTTCTTACTCTTTGTTCCTTTGTATTTTGTTTTGTTTTTAAAATGCGTTTTTCTTTTTCTTGTGGTCATAAAAGTAAGACCTCTTAATTTAAGAAAAAATATCCAAAAATCAGAAAAGCACACACACAAAATTACATACCATAATCTCTCCACCCACACTAACCTCTATAATTGTGTGTGTGTGTGTGTGTGTGTGTGTGAGATTCTAGAATTTCCTAGGAATCACCTATAGAAATGACAGCTCACTATTTGTTTCACGGCATAATTTCTGTTTTTTTAAAATGTTACTTTGAAGTAATTATAAAGTCACAGGTAGATACAACTGATAGTACAGAGAGGTCGCTTATACCCATCACAATGATAATCACCTGTTGTTTCCAACAGACATATTTGCTATATTCTTCTAGTCCTGGATACTCCTGAGGACCTAAAATAACTGCTGTCTCCACCTCCTTCCTCCCACCCTCCCTAACTTCCTTTCTTCTTTCTTTCCTACTTTCCTCCCTTCTTCCTACCTTTTATTCGTCCCTTCCTTCTTGTATTTACTTCATGGGGTTCCTCTAACAAATGACCACACACTCGGTGCTCTTATACCAACATAAATTCTTCATCTTACGGTTCTGGCAGTCAGAGTCCAAAGTGCATTTCACGGGGCTAAAAACCAAGATGTCGGCGGAGCCGGTCCCCCTGGGGACTCTCAGGAGAGTCTGTTCCCTGACTTTTCCAGCTTCTAGAGGCACCCACACTCCTAGGCTCCCGGTCCCTTCCTCCATCTTCGAGGCCCGCAGAAGTAGCATCTTCCACTGTCTCCTCATGTCCTTTCCAATGAGAACCTTTGTGGTGACACTGGGTCCATCTGACAAGCCAGGAACTTCTCCCTCTTGCGCCTTCAGATATTCACAGGTTCTGAGGACTAGGTCGTGGACATTTTGGGGGGCCATTATTCAGCTCACCCAGCTTCCCTTTGTCCTTGGTGCTCTGAGTTTGGTCCATCCAGACAGTACATGCAGGACCTTTATGAAACACTGGGGATCGTGCTAAGCCTTGCGTAGTGTGTCATATAGAGTTTGGCTCAATACATACTTATCGATGGAATGAAAAAATGAATGAGGTGCAGAGATGGTCACTGCAGAATTTTGTTTTCATACGTGAGCTATGAAAACTCAGAGTTATAATCCAGAATCACTCGTCCAAGCGCTCTCTAGCTTTGGCCAGGAAAGTATCTGGTTTAACATCGAAACCCACTGTATTCATTTTCTGTGGTTTCCTAACAGACAGTGACTTGAAACAACACCCACACCTTGCCTCTCAGTCTCTGCAGGCCAGGAGACCAGGCAGAGGTAGACGGCTGCTCTGCTCAGGGCTCCCCCCGCCCGACTTCTCAGAGCCCTCCCTTCTCAGTTCCTTTGAAGGGAGTTGCCTGATCAGGTCAGGCCCACCCAAGGCAATCGCTCCTTTTTGAACTGAGTCACTTAACAGGTGAGTCACCTCATTACAGGAATCACGTCCGTCCTACTCATGGGCCTTAACCTTTTCAGGGAACCTCCCCATGCAAGGGAGGGCGTTATCCTCGCTGAGCACACTAGGGGGCAGAAGTGTCGGTGTCTGTCTTCAAGTTCTGTCTTTCGCATTTTTCTGGCTTCTGTCGGTTGGACCTCGTCCCCTGTAGAAAGTTCTCCTCCCAGGCGGCTCCTTCCTTTCCGTGTGTCCCGACTGGCTCTGTGCTTCCCACACCTTTGCTCTAAAGACAGTTATCGGGTTTGTTGGTTGAGTCCATGAGCGCTCTAGGACCTCGCTGCTGCATGTGGGACGTCTCCATAATCCTGCATCACAGAAGATGCCTTGCGTGGGGATCAAGAGAACCAGAGGCACACGTGTATGTGGGAAGCTCAGAGTAATTCTGTCAGCCCTCGGGGCCTGACTGAACTCGAGCCTGGGTGGCCCACTAGGGGTCTTTCATATTGGTCTCGTAGGGGTCGAGGAACCGCCCATGATGGCGACCTCTGTATCTGGGGTAAATCTGAGGAGACACTTATTGAGACCACCTGGCAGATTCAAGTGACGGAGGCATCATTTTGGACCCACATGGGGTTGTCCCACAAGCTCACCAGGACGCGGAAACGGAATTCTGGAAGATTCCACATCTTTTAGCAGACACTGTTTTTGTGCGTTTCCTATGGGGGGAGGGGAACAGTAAAAGCAAAGATAATTATTTTCTTTCTGTGGATGGGTTTTCCCATGGAGATAGTCATTTTATTTTTGTCACCAAATGCAGTGCATTGTGCGTAGCTGCTGTGTCACGTGTAGGTCCATTTGGAGATAGACCCGAAAGAATATGAAAAGCGCACAGTCTGGCTCCCAGCACGTCTTCATTTGGCGTCCACACCATAGCGTCCTCTGGTCTCCCGAGCCCACGGGGATTCGTGGAGGTGACCGGGAGTCTGTGGTGACGATGGGGGTTGAGAGGAGTCATGTCTTCTGGCTGAATGCAGACCCCACGCAAGGTTGGTCCAGCTTGTCTCTAAGTGCGGCGGAGGGTGTCGTCATGGCTGTCATCTCATGGTCATCACCGTCATTTAGTATGTACAACACACCGGGCTGTACCTGTGTCTAGTAGGCACTTGATCAATGTTACCTATGTTTGTTTCTACCTGAGAAGCTTCACTTTCTCTGCTCCACATCGTGCTGTGGTTGTTTTTCGTTTGTTTGTTTGTTGACCCAGTTGCTGGGACACTCAGTGCAAAATGGGTAACCTAGTTCGGCCCGTAGGTAGATTTACCTAGTATTTCCTCTCTTAACCTTTCTATGGAACCGTCCTCCCAAACGCTGCATGTACTCACACACGTCTTCTCGCCTCCAGTTGCACACAAACGGGACCTACTGTCTAGAAAGAATGACTTGGTTTCTTTAGTGTCAGTGGAAACCTCAGTCAGTGCAATCCTTCTTGTGTATTTTTTTAACATCTGCATGAAGGGAGTTTACACGTCAGTGGTAATGGTGACAAGGACAAAAGTATTTGGGAGCCGTTTATACCAGGGTCCAATTCATGGCTTCACCTCTTGTACTCCCAGACAAGGGTGGACAGCCCTCTCAGGCTCACTGTTCTTGTGACACAGGGATGACAACACTGTCCCGTGATGGGTTTCTCAGACGTCAATGACGTAATGAGTCGCTAAGGAGCTCACTTCTTTCCTGTTGCCCCTGACAGCCCCTCTGCCTCCCCTCATCCTACTCCCACCCCTGCAGGAAGCCCCATGTGAACCACAGCCACGGGCTGTCTTGTCTTTTGGTTCCGGTTGAGCCTGGCTAAGGAAAGCCAGGAAATTGGAAGGCGAGGGGACTCAGATCCAGGAATCCATACAGCCCCCTCTTCCTTCCCGGCGGGTTGCCCGGGAAGGGCTGTGTTCTCCACTGAGCATCCCAGTTCCCCTCAAGGGTCCTCACTGGCTCTGGTGACCTGCCCTTCGGGCATTGGGGTGGTACCAGCATTCAGAGCCAACCCTCTACCCCCTGGTTTCCCTGCTACACCGCTTCACACCACTGTCAGCTGTCTTTTCAGTAACGTCTCCTAGTCTGCCCGTATCTTGTCTTTCCTGATGGGCTATCTGCGTGATTCTGGTGCCTTCCTGGTGCCCTCAGGAAAGCGGCAGCCCATTCCCAAGGGGACCACCGAGGCGATGCACGGTAGCCCTGAAGCGAAACAGCAGCTGCTCGTTTGGAGCTTGTGCATATAGCAAATGTATTGGAATACGTTGCTCCCTCAAGCTGATCAGAGTTGTCTAGCAGAGTATCCGAGTGATAGATAAGCTTGTGTGCCCTGCAGCCTAACAATTACGTGACTAGCATCGCCTGAGATGGGGCGGGCACACACCTGCACCTTTTTCTTTTTATTTAATAGAAATGATGTTAGTTATGTGGCATCTGGCTTTGGGTACACGCTTAGCAGCCACGATACTGCAGCAAGGAATGTGATTCTGTTGTCTGTGTGATACTTCTCAGGGAAGGAAAGTGGATTTTATGTAAAAGTCAGGCTTGAAAAAGGCTCCAAATCTGCTATTCCAAGAGTCTCTTCTCCCCAGCCAGCCTGGTCTGCATGATGACAAATAGAAAACACCGATACAGACTCAGGAAGGAGAGGTTTTTATTCCAGAGGATTATTGCAGAGGGGGAAATGCTCTGACGATACAGACTGTGAGGGTTTCAAAGGTTAGGCAAAAAGGGTTTTTCTGTTATAGGCAAGAGTAAAGCAGACCAGAAGAACCAGGCATAGGGGAGTGGGAGGAAAGGGTGGCCTGGCTGGACAGTAGGCCAGAGAATAGTTTACCCTGAGCCCAGCCTGTCTCCAGCTGGAGCCATCTGCTGCCTCCAGGAACCAAAGGTGAGGGTCCCAGGGAAAGGAGCAAAAGTGAACCAAAGTTTCGTTAACAAGCGTTTTATTCCCCTTGATCAGTGGGGACAAGCAATTCAGCGAAGCGTTTCTGAGATCAAGAATGGGAATCGGAAGGGTTCGTCTTTGGCTTAGTCCCAGACAGTATCAGGAAGAGGGAGAATTTCCCCCTCTACCCTTCTTGAGTTCTTCTACCTGGACTAATGATGAAATAGACGCAAGGCTTGATTCACAGGAGGAAAGACTAATTTGCTGCGTGTGCATGGGACATCATAAATGATGATGCTCTCTAATGGGATGAAGCAGCCAGCTTTTTATACGTTTTAGGCAAGGAAGTGATAAGTCTGTGAAGAAATGACAGGGCAAAGACTCTTAGACTGGGGTGCTCATTACTGAGAAACGTAAACAACCCTGCGGCTTGGTTAGTAAGTTAGGAAAGGAGTAGCAGGCTTTGTTTATGCAAGCTTTTGGGCCCTGGATTCCTTAACTCTAGCAATCAGGGTGTCTCCCCAGGCAGTAAGGAGGGCATCTTTGACAGGGGACATAGATGCCCTGTGTTCAAAGAAACAAGGGACGGTCAGCGTGACCTTCCTGCATTGGGTGCTGGTCAAGTAACTCTAATTCAAAGCAATCAATATGCCATTGTGGAATGTTTTGGGGGGCCTGCCCCCGGCCCTGACAGTTGGCATGGGGACCATCTGTGAGTTTTCTCCAAGTCCTACGAGGAGAGAGATTGTTTGCAGTCAACCATTTTGCAGAACACAGAAGGTGAGAACGTTTCTTAGCTGTCGCTGTTTTTCAAGATCGCTGTGAAATGGCAGCTTTGTCAGTGGTGTGACTTCATCCTAACTGCCTTTTCTCCCACTTGTGGTTGTTGAGCCGCGAGGAGACATTATTCAAGGGACACACCGAGAGGAGGCATCCTTAGGCTTCCCTTCATTGCATGAGCTTCACAACCCGTGCCACTGGCCATGCCCCAGTAGCAGGGCCAAGCTGGACGGGAAAGTTGTGCTCAAGAGGGAAGCTGAGACTCAGTTGGACAGGGCCTCTTTCTAGGAGAAGATTCCTCATGGGATGATGGTTAATAAACTCCTGCTGATGTAGAAACTGTGAGTGGAGGGTCAGCGAATGAAGTTGCTGTCTCCTGGACCATCTGCTCCCATCCCCAGTGACAAAGGTGAAACTTGGCCGTAGCCTGTTGCTTTTAAACATGAACCAGAGCTGGGAACTTTACGGTAGGCTACCCGCTTCTTTTGAGTATTCTCTCAACAAGAGAACGCACGTATTCTTAAACTCTGTTGTTGCCTGGTAATTTCCATTGATTATAATGATTTTCTGTGAGACTTCGCAAGACAAGGCTTGGAAGGGGTTATGCATGGGGCTGATTACCGAGATGGAAATTGCTTTTATGGCTGTTTCAAAACATTCAAATGACCCATCGTTACAGGAGGTGGTCAAATCCTTTGTTAATTATCGTCTTCCTGTCGAGTTTTTTGTGTCAGGCCATCTCATCCGGGGTCTAGCAGGCAGAGCAAGAAGCGCGGCGCAGAGCGATGCCGTGCAAAAATGGAGGAGAATGCTTGTTTGGTGGGGCTTTTTGCTCACTGGATAAGCTTTTGCTTTTTCATTTCCGCCTCAGGGTATCGTAGATGATGAGTTTGCCTGTGGACTGATGGAATCTCCTGGTTGGGAAGGATGAAACTGGTCATTTTGTTCAAATCCCTATTTGTCCAAGAAGTAACCCATCTGCAATATCCCCGACAGATGGGCATGTTTCAGTCTCCGCTGGGTTATGGCAGGACAAAGGTGCAATTTGACAGGCTGATCATTTCGTGGGCTGGCAAGTTCTTACAAGATCAAGTTCCTTGTTTTGAACGCAGTCCTAGCTCTGGCCTGTGAGACAACAGCTGAATCTCTTTCTCTCTTTGGGAGACGGCCACTCAGGCAAATTTAAATACAACTGTCATGCCTTTTGTGCTCTGGGTGAAATGTTAGCAATTCCTGCATCATCGTCATCACTTATGCATAATGGTTTCTGTACCCTCAGCAGCCTGTTTGTTCTTTCCCCGATAAGCTAATTTGTGTCTGTCCCTCTTAAGTAGCATTGATCTGAACAGAAAAATGTTCCAACTGCAGTGTGACGTGTGGAGAGTCGAGTGTGTTTTCTCTTCCTCGTCACCAAAACACCTCCCTATTAATAGACATGGAAGCAGCATTTATTTTAGCCTTAGTGATTTCACGTCATTCCTTCACTCATCGGGAGTCGATTAAAATTGTCACAAGAGTGTCCATTAGGCCGTATCTTACCATCAGCGTCCTCCTTCCGATGACTATGCTTCCTAGATAAGTAGATTACGTGTGTCATCGTGGATTTTTTGGGTCCCTTTTCCTCTTTGCTTCCACCTGTGACGATGTCCCTGAGACTTTATTCTCTTCCAAAGCACAGCCAACCTTCCACGTGTTGCCTAAGTATTCTCATAGCGCATTCACACAAATCATCAGTATAAATTAATTGCATCGAGCAGCCGTAAAGCAGTCTGCAAACCCTTTCACACTCATTACATAGCTTTTACAAATCATCTGTTATTTAGAACGTCCGTTTAGCCAGCCACACTCAGATACTGTACCATGCAATTTTCAGATTCTGGGCTAGAATTCTTACTCCTTCTGCTGGTATTACCGGGGTAAGAGGTCTGGCAGCCCCTTAAAGGAGACAAAGCCTGCATTGTCCCTAGAGATCTCAAGGGCTGGTTCAAGCAATGGCTGTTTGCGTTCCTACATGCACACATGCCCCCTATAACAATATTAATTCTGCAATCTTCTGGCAGCTACATCTTCAATGAACTAATCTCTGGTTCATAATATCTTCCCTTTGTACTTATAACTAATGCGGTTGTTTATAAAGTGACATCATTACACTGCTTGCCCATCCGCCCAGTATGTCTATGGATATTTACCTACCACATGCAGTGTACTCAGTGCCTATACTGTGTACCATCGGTTAACATTTGCCAAGGTACCATTGTAACAGGTAGGGGACTGCCTTTTTAGCTGCTTTAATTAGGGGGAATTATATCCTCTTGTCAAGTATAATTGTGGCCACTGTTTGAACTCGGATCGTCTTGGTTGACTATTGTTATAATTGTCTGTCAGCAAAGGAAATAATAAGCCTGCAGCTTCCACAAACTCAACCTATGAAAACCCTTGCCAGGGCCATCCATGCGTACTTCGTAGAAGACGGTTTTCAGTGTGGACATCCCCAGTGGGACTGAGCACACAGAACCTAGCAAATTGGGGGCCAGGGGCCCTCCTTTGCAAATGGGGTGTCTTGGGTCTTTTTTCAAAAAGACATTTAACCCACAGACCAATGCAGTTTCTGGATATGTGGTTCTTACACGATCCTACCCTCAGTACAGAGGTCATCTAACCCCGGCCTTCTCACACTTTCCTCCGTGTCCTACCCGAATGATCGTGGTTCTCCAGGACCCAAAACGGGCCCCTTGGGCTGACCCTCAACGTGCCATTGGGGAAAGTCCTAGGATGTGCACGTTCTCCAGAATTTGGAGAAGCACCCTGACACACAGTTTTCTTCATAAATTATAGACACATAAAAGCATTAGGTAGGCCATGAAGAGTGGATAACAGCAAAGCCTGTAGATTTGCAGGCTGACTAGCTGTATTAAGGGGCTAAGGAAGAGAGTGATACCCTCACAATAAGAAGCCTTTCAAAGGGAGAGGCCACAAGCGTTTATCTGAGATCCATGAGAATAGCTACTCGGGAAGCGCTGATTCAGGCAGAAGCCCAGACAGTGTTCCGATGAGGAGACAAAGGCCAGGGGTGTTTATGACAAAGGGGGGGGACAGTGACATCACAGAAGGAAGGCGTTGCTATTGGTGCAGCTAACGTGACACAGGGACGCTGATGCTAAACAGTGTTTTTAATTTTCAGCCCAGAGTCATCCGTCCTGTAGTCATGACACCTGCTTTCTTGGTATCTTTGCAAACAGCTCTTTGGGACACCAGGTTACTAAGGCCCCGTCCTGAGGTGACTTTGTCCTGTGTTATAATAACATCCAAGGTTTGAGAAGTAAGACAGGCAAGGCCATTCCTCTAGGAGGGCAGCTCCAACTCCATATTAAAGGGGTTCCGTTGATATAACTTTGACAAGAGACGTGGTTTCCTTTCACACGGTCACCTTAACGAGGATAGAGTGCGATTTCCATCGGTGCCTCGGCCAAAGCACAAAGGTGCCCCGTGATGGACCCTTGGGATCTCGCTGCAGTAGTTCAAACTGAAATTGTGGGGGGCGGGCCCCATCTGTGAACTCGCTCCCGTTATTCCAAGTGGGAATGCACTGGGATGTATGAGGCGTGCGTGCCTAACAAGATTATTACAATTATTCTTGCCCGTTTCATCTCCGGGAGGCATCTCTTGCTGACAGAGCTCTGGACCCCATAGAGGACAGCTGTGTTAAAAATGTGTAGTCTTGGATGGCCGCTTAGCTCAGTTGGTTAGAGTGTGGTGGTAATAACACCAAGGTTGCTGGTTCAATCCCCACATGGGCCACTGTGAGCTGTGCCCTCCTTAAAAAACAAAAAAACAAAAAAACATGGAGTTCTTTAATTTGTTCTTTAGTTTGGAAAAGAAAAATGCAGTTTAGTGTTCAGATGACCTCTTATCCTTAAAAGACGACCCACTCACTACAAAATATACTTTTCACAAAATGACCCTTTATCAAAGCTCTGTGACATCACATATTTTCTGGGGAACGTGATAATGTGACGAAATATTTGCTTACAATAATTATGAATTATTGTGAGCAGAGTGGGTGAATTTCTACTGCTTTGTCTTAGAAGCAAACCAATAGATGTAAATGGCTAGCAGCAAGATATTCAGCTATTTAGAATGAAAACAATGAATCAGCAGCAATACAAATTTCTTTGGAAAAACTTGGGACAACATTGCAATAGGAACTTTTCTAAGGCATTTAAATCTATTAAAATACCTGCTTAAACATGTATTCGGATGAGTTCATTGCTGTCCAAATGTCAGACTATTTTTCTTTGTGAATTTCAAACAGGACATCTGTTAGATAACACTTTGTTAACCGGATTTCGTTTATTATCTATGGCTTGAATTGGAGAAAAATTGCATTTTTCTAAACAAAATATGGTTTGTAGTGTAGGTGTTTTTCTATGTTTTCACTAAGCCTTTTTTCTCCATGAAGCAGATATATCTGGAATATAGGCGTTGCCGTGGTAAAAATTTGTTATGCAAGCACAGTGTTAATTTTATTTTAATGAACAAATTTAATGTCATTACACCTCCAGTGATGAAAATGTTCTTTTGTCTCTCTCCTTCATAATAATTCTGTTTTAGGAATAGCTACCTTCTCAAAAAAGCTCTTTTTTTCTTTGGCCAAATTAAGTTTGCTCAGAGAAATAATTTGTTTTTTCAAAGGGGGGAAATTATGCCGATTTTCAGAACTTAATGTGCCACGCTCTCAATATTTTGCAGCACTTTCATTTCATGTTTAAGTACTTTTATGAAGCAACTCTGTTTTAATAGTTTAAAACACCTTCATAAACACCTTATTCTAATCCTTACTTGTGGGGAAACAATCGGTTCTGGTTACTTTAGATGGTAACCATTTATATGCAGTGGGATTCTAAGTGGCTATTAACAAACGTGAATTTGCAAACATTCTTAATTGGCCTAGAAGGAAGTTCTGACCCCACCCCTAATAACGTGTACCCCAGGCACCTTTTGAGGTATAATTGGTGATAAACGGTCACCTTGTGCTAACCAAAACCATTAGGCCATTCAGAAATGAATGTAGATATTAATCATTATTAATGGTCTTTAACACTCTTGGGCTTAATTTCAATTAAAAAACAAAAAAAAGTTGGGCACCTGTACTAATGCTTTCCTCACAGCGCATAGAACGGTGGAATGCGTTTTGCCCAAGCAGCACACACAGGTGCAATGGATCCTGACAATGGCGTCATTTCAGCATCGAGAGGACGCATTGTCATAAGCCCCGGACATTTTCTGTCTTCATTGTTCCTTTTCACAGCTAATGGCCCCAGTACCTTTCAGAGAGCAAGGTTGAAGAGCCATTGATCGCTCTGTCTTCCTGACACCTCATATCCAGTCAATTACCAAGTTCTATTGATTGCATCTCAAATCGGTTCTGTTCTCCCCGCCCGCCTGCCCCCACCTAGTCTGGGGTTAGTCAGCACCTTTGTGGGGTTATGGCCGTTGTCTGCACCTGCTGTCCAGCATCTGCCCAATCCATCCACCACAGAGCGACCGAATGAGTGTCTGAGGATACAAATCAAACATGCCTGTCATCCCCTGATTAAAATCTTCCCTGTCTTGCCATCACTTCTAGACTAAGATAAATGTCCTTTGTGGGCAGACAGCGCCCTCCAGTTATGACCCCTGCTGTTTCTGGAGACTTTTCCCCACCTCACAGTGAGAGTTTTGCATGGAGAAAAACAACAACAATCAAACAAAAACACATGGCACACAGTTGTAGGAATGCATGCATTCAGCCGTTTGTTCAACAAGCACAGAACAAACGGCTGTGGAGAGAAGCATGTCCCCTGAGTGAGTCTCCAAGTTGTCAGTTTATATATATGTTTTCTTTTGTACATTTATAATAAAACTGAAACCCTCGCAAAACAAAGTTTATCTGGAAAATAATCTGATTTGATTTTTGTGTATAGTAGGCAGCGCAGTAGCCCCAGGTCGGTCCCTGAATGGGTGGAATTTTAGTGGAACTTTACTTAAGACTCAGAGCTTGAATTTTATTCTGTTTAATCTCTCTTTCAGTCATGTCCCTCTGGGCTACCGTACGTACTTTCTTCCGTGCCTGGCATTTTCCGTGGTAAAACAAAACTTTATTTTCCACATGGTTGGTGAACTGAGCAGTGCATCTTTAAATTACTTCTATGAATCCTGCGTACTCATCAGTCATGAAACGTGTCCTTGAAATAAGTGCTGCAGGACCTTCCAAGCCACTGCCAAGAAAGCTTTGTTCAGATCCTCATTAAGAAGTGAACTCCCCATCTTAAGCGATTGTACTTGGTGTTAGCGCTCAACTGTTACTGAAAAATGACCCCAAAATGTAGCACCTTAAAGCAACACATGCTTGTTATCTCGCAGTTTGTGTCAGGAATCTGGGCACAGCTGAGTTGGTTCTTGTGCTCCCATTGCCGTGCTGGCCACGGCAGTGGTCTCATCCGATGGTTCAACAGAGGCAGAAGGTGTTTCTAAGCTCGCTCAGGTGATTGTGGGCAGGATTCGTTGCTTTTAGGCTGTTGGCCTCACTCTCTTCCTGGCTGTTGGCTGGGAGTCTCCCTCAGTCCCTCCATGGGGTTGTTCCAACATGGCAGCTCCCTTCATCAAAAGCCAGCAAGAGACAGAGTCGACTGGCAAGACGGGCGTCAGAGTCTTGGGCAGACTAATCGCAGAAGGGATGTTCCCATCATTTCCATATTCTGTTCCTTAGAACCGAGTCTCAAGGTCCAGTCACCGTCAAAGGCAAGTGCGTCATCCAAGATATAAATACCAGGAGGGGTGTCATTGGGCTATCTTTGTTGGCCTCCCACATCTTTGTTTAAAACTCTATTACTGTAGCTAGTCTACATGAAATTACAGTTAGATCACTGGTTATGGTGACTGGTAACAACTATTGGTCCCTAACTATTACTCCCTTATCGAGCCATAGTACTATGAATATAATTTTATCCTCACAATAATGCTTCTAAGGTATTATTATTATGGTTATCTGCATTTTATAGGAGAAAATGCTGACAAAGAAGCTAGATAAATGGTCCGTGGATTCACTGTAGAAGCCACATTTTTCACTACGCCGCTCCCGTTAGTGGGTTCTGTAGTTGTGGGTTCCCTCCTTGGGCCAGTCAGAGCCTTGCAGGGTGATTCTGTGTCTCATTAACCTCAAAACTATCACAAAACTGTCACACTGTCTTTTATTTTTTGCTCCGTAAGCGTTTGTCGAGTTGAAGTGGATTTGGTTGAACTGTCAGTGAATTGCTTTTAATGGCAAAGGTATGGATACATTAAAATACTCCTAACAAGTCAAATTTGTCTAGCACATTGCCATTTTGGAAATCTTTTATTTTTCTTTCTCTTTGGGGGAGAACAGGGGAATGTTCTCCTCCCCGCCCCAGCTTTATTGAGGTGTAATTGACAAATGCCATTTACACCACACACACACACACACACACACACACACACACACACACACGGGGTGCCAAAAAATGTACACACATTTTAAGAAAGGAAAAAAACTGTAGTCATTGTAATACTCAATACATACCGATAACAAAAGATGAATACAAGTCATGTGTGATTTCTGCAATGACAAGAGGTGCTCACAGTGGTTCCCATCAGCGTCCAGACACTTCTGATGACAGCGAACTACTGCTTGAGCAGAGATCACATCTCTTAAAATGTGTGTACATTTTTTGGTGCCCTTGGTACATATTTAAAATGAAAACGTGATGTTTGATATGCAAATACGTTGTGAAATGATTATCACTATTAACTAACACATTTTTCACCTCACATAGTTAATGTTTTTGTGTGTGAGGAGGGCACTTAAAAAAGACCTATTGTTTAAACAAATTTCAAGTATACAATACAGTATTACTAACTATTGTCACCATGCTGTGCATTAGATCCCCAGAATTTATTCCTCTTATAGCTCTAAGTTTATACCCTTTAATCCACATCTTCACATTACCCTCCACCCGTGGCCCCTGGAAATCACCGTTCTACTCTCTGCTTCTATTAGTTCAACTTTTTGTTTGTTTGGTTGGTTAGGTTTTTGTTTTGTTTTGTTTTTTGTTTTTTTAAGAGTCCACGTATGAATGAGATCATACAGTATTTGTCTGTCTGTCTGGCTTATTTTCCTTAGGATAATTCTCTCGGAATCCATCCATGTTGTCTCAAACGGCAGGGTTTCCTTTTTTTTTTTTTTTTAAGATTTTATTGGGGAAGGGCAATAGGACTTTATTGGGGAACTGTGTGTACTTCCAGGACTTTTTCCAAGTCAAGTTGTTGTTCTTTCAGTCTTAGTTGTGGAGGGTGCAGCTCAACTCCAGGTCCAGTTGCCCTTGTTAGTTGTAGGGGGCGCAGCCCACCATCCCTTGTAGGAGTCGAGGAATCGAACCGGTAACCTTGTGGTTGAGAGCCCACTGGCCCACGTGGGAATTGAACCTCTAGCCTTCGGAGTTAGGAGCATGGAGCTCCCACAGCCTGAGCCACGGGGCTGGCCTGGTTTCGTTCTTTTTAAGGATGAATGATATTCCATTGTATCTATACCACATTTTTATCCATTCATCCATCAACAAATGCTTAAGTTGTGTCCATGTCTTGACTGTTGAGAATAATGCTGCAGGGAACATGGGGGTGCAGGTATCTCTCCCAGGTTCTGACATCATGGAAACCCTCTTTCATCACCTCTGTTGACTGCCCTGTGACATCTCAGTGAAATACACGAGGGAGTGAGGCACAGTGGGCTGAAACTTCAAGCTCATAGCTGGTGGCCTGAGCTGGGACCAGGCCCCTGACTGAATTGTTCACTCATTCCTCTACTCCCAGAAAAACAGAGAGCAAAAGCCACCAAGGAGAGAATTAAGGAGAGAGGTAGGGAAAGAGAGAGTGGCTGCAAGAAGAGGTAACAATAGTCATACGGATGAGAAGGCAGGGTGGGGAAAGATTTGCCACGTGGACCGGTGACAGATAAGTAGCAGGTAAGGGTAGAGGAGAAGGGGTCCCAGAGCCTGATGGTCTCTTTCAACAGCCTCTCTGACACCCTCAGCCATGTACCCAGGCATTTCAGAGCTTCTGTAACCAGCAGGGCACGTTACAGGTGAGGAATGCGACCTGTTGGCATTGAAGATGGACTTGTGGGTACTAAGGCGAAATCCGTGGTTCCTCAGAGGGATTACAGTTTCCAGATCCTTCCACAGAAGCCAAGCTTCCCACATAGGAGAACAAAGGAAGTGAATCGTAATTGTGTTGTGTGCAGGAGGCAAAGATTTCACAGACGACGAGAAGGGTGACAGGCAGGTTATAACTGGGTCATTCTGAACTGGGGGTAATTTTGCCTCCCAGGGGGCATGTGGCAATATCCACAGACATATCTGGTTTCAGAATTTTTTTGGTGGGGAGGGGACTGCTACTGAATGTCCTGCAGGGAACAGCACAGCGCCTCCTTCCCCACGACCACGCATTATCCAATCCCAAATGTCACACGTGCCGAGGCTCAGAGACCGGTTTACAAGTCTAAGGCTATTAAGTTGACTGTCACCCATGACAGCCATGTTCCTGCGCCATTTCTTCATGTAGGTGATGTGATTAAGTCATGGGGAAAGGGCTTACGGTGCGTGCCCCCAGGAAACTGTCGTTGTACAAGACGACATTGTATTTATTCATTTTCTGTATTAAGGGAAACGTGAAAACATTAGGTGGGTGGAAACACATACCCACAGTGTTCCAGTGTCCACCTCTCCCAGTGTGAATGGTCTGTGCTGCATTCTTGGGGACAGGAAGTTATGATACGTTCTTTTGAATACATCACTGGTATTCGTTATGGATTTGCACGCCGTTAAATCCACTTAGGGACCCGTGATGCCCCAACCCTAAGTGTTCCGTGGGCCTTATTAATGGGTGTCATCGGTCATCTCCACATGCTGTAGCACATGTCACTCTTCATATTTAGAAATGGATGCTAAATGTTGAAATAGTCTATTACCCACATATCCTTCCAACCATTTAGAAAATGGTTCATGGCCTTTTCTCAGTCACCTCTTTGCTTGAATTAGAGTGAGGGATTTTGAATTCCACAGAGTAAACGTCGACTCTGGATGGCATGTGGTTTTTCTCTGATGCTTGTTCAACCAGCCAGCTCTCCTGGTGTACCCCAGGCACATTTTGAGAAGAGGGCAACCCTCCAATCTCACATCCACAGACGTGGTCAATGGTTACTTACTCATTGGCTCAAACACCGGGTATTGACTGTTTGATGTGAGAGAGTGTCCAGAGAGAAGCATGCTGCCTTGTGCAAAGCCCCACAGCTCCCGTGTGAACCACGTCCCCTCCCCAGTGTATTCCTGACACAACGTGTTCTGCTAAGATCTTTCTTGGTTTCTCAGTCCCAAGTTCTCCCAGGATAGGCTCGAAACTCAAATGGCCCCTCGGTCATTTAACCCCATCATTTCAGAGCCAAGGCATTAGGGACTAGTCTCCAGCTGCTCACATGCTTGCAGGTTCTCTTTCTCATCTCATATTCAGTTGGCAATCCCTATGGACATCAGAGAGGGGTTTCCGGTACATGTGCTTAAGCACCATCATCCCCAAATTCCTCCAGCCTGTTATTCTCTAAAGGAATGGAATGGCATAGGGTGAGTGTGTGTTGTGATGACAGCCATAGCAGATGGATGGATTCCTTTCCTGGGCGTGTGTTCTCTGATCTCTAGCCAGTTCCTGGAGATGCACAAGGCTGTGGACCTTCTGTTCCTTGAGTCTGGAAAGATTTGCCTACGTTTCTGTTTCCCTTTCAAAAGCTGCTCCGCCAACACTCACAGCTAATTTTAGAAAGGATGTGACCCTGAAAATTTGCTCTTCATAACATGCTTGTTTTCCCAGGACTCAAATAGAGAACTCTTAGCTAATCACGGAACCCACCTTCTATTAAGAGAGCGGGAGATGGTTGTGTTTTCATTGTTTGGAACGGAACGTACGTGTTGGTCTAGGGTAGAAACGAGAGGTCATTGCTCTCCATGAAAAGGAAAGATTTGTTTTGGAAACAAATGCACAAGAAAAGGGATAAAATTCTTTCCCCTCTGGCATCATAGACAGTGTGTCTTTGGAGCTCGTGTTGTCTGGGGCGGAGGGGTTGCAAGAATGCCCCTTCTGAAATGTGTGTGAGGAGAGAGGAAGGTTCTAGAGAAGGAGGTGAACGGTCCACCACACACCGGCGTCCTTCACCTCTCTCTTTTTTCCCTTTGCAGGAAGATGAAGATATTTTTGCTTCTGCTGCTCTTCCTGTGTGAGGCCCAGAGCCGTGCCACGTCAAGGCCCAACTTTGTCGTGCTGATAGCTGACGACCTTGGCATCGGAGATCCCGGGTGTTATGGAAACAAGACCCTCAGGTTGGGTGACATGCCCACTGTGCAAACCCATGGCTGTGCTTGTGGGCACTTGTCCCACGTTCGCAGACCATGTGGTGATGGTTTAAAACCTCCCAAATGGCACATGTTGATGTGTGATTTCACAGAGACACCCAGATAGAGCGGAGAGGAAGGCAGGTGTGACACTGTGTGAACAGGTGTAGTAAGTGGGATACACTCAGCTACCTTGCTGCTGTTTTCACATCCTCAGTTTTCTTGCCTTTGTTTCAGTTGGTGTGCAGGCTGCCCTGTCCCATCCGTGCTTGTCACCTTCCCACTCAGACCTCCACCCCTTCCTTCCCCTTCTTCTCTAGGCTGTTCTCCATCATCAGTCAGACACTCTGGTTGGGGACAGATGTCCCAGGGACACATGGGATGATGCCAGAATGTTTCGTAGGCCACGGGTAACTGCAGTGGTAGGAAGAAACGCACTGGGGCCAGACTAAGACAGAAGAGGGCGTTTGGATTCTGAGCCTCCTGTGTAAAACTGACTTCACATAAGAAATAGTGGAAGAGCCCTTTGGCTTGAAAAGGAAAGTCAGCCCTGGGGGTAGAATCTTGGTATCAGCATTGTACTTTTCTCTTATGATAATGACCAAATTTTCTCTTACGATCATGACCAAAATGGTTCTGTGCAGAGCTTCATCTCACAGACCATCAATTCACACTGAATTCAAGGAGAGGACGGGGAAAGAGATCATTTGCTTTTACTAGAATGTTCTCGTAAGATCAATGAGTAGTAAATATATGTAGGGCTCGGGGACAGACCCATTGCTAAGTGCCACGGGAACCTGATTTATTTCCGTATCAGTCGCTCTGGCGTCTTCTTTTCAAGGTGACAATGCATCTTGGAAAGTGTGTTTCATGGTTACGTGTCAGAGCAAACAAAAATTAAATTACTTTTTTGAGAAAAAATTTGCCTACAAGACATAACCACGTGCATGTCGGTTCCAGCCTGAATCTTTGCACTAGATGTTGCTTGTTGTTTTAAATATGCTGCCCGATGACACGCGTTAGATTTTTAGACATGTGTACAAGATCTGCACTCAGTGTTCTCTTAAAATTTTAATGAACCGTGAATATTTCCTGCCCCACCTTTTGCCTCATTTTATGAAAAGTTTAGATCTCACTTCCTGACATCTGTGAGATGAACTTTGTTAGTCATTTCATGTTTCTTATCAGTCATAACTTCTAGTTTTAAATTTTATATATTCTTAATATCATGTAACATTCAATATAATAATAATAATGCTGAATATGATATTCATATAATGTTAGATGTAATAGTCCTAGAGTTTATTGAGATAATTAGATAACTGTTTCTACTCAAGTGACTTAATTAAAAAAATTGCAATCAAGCCTTTAAGGTTTAGTTTCGACCAATTATCAAAAGGGAAAAAAAAAGTATATAAATGTCCCAAGGAAGAACCCCTGTCAGTGTCTTACCTCAGTCTGTCTTTCTATCCATATTAGATTCCAGACCTTTCTGAATTACATTTCTCACTTTGTATTTTATAATATCACACGCCAAAGTGGTCAGATTTCTCAGTGGGCCCACAGAGGTACCATGAGGCTTACGTCCAATTTACAGTTTTGGTCTTCTAAGCACCGTGTAGTTTTAGGCCAAAATCAAAGTGGCAATATGGACAATTAAATGCATAAACTACACTCACAGGTGGGAGACCCATTTGACAGTACACATGTAACGAAATGACCTTTCCCTTCAAGATGTGTGTTATTGCTGACTCTTCTATATGGGCTCTGGACCAGAAAGGCTGTGGGGCCCTAACTGTGAGCAAGACGAGGGCGCCACCCTCACGGGCCGCCATCTTGGAAGGCAGCACAATTAACCTCGCCGTCCCCTTATAATGAGGAAGCTGCTGCAATAGAGAGTGCAGCTAGATGTCTGACACATGGAGTGGGCCCGTCCCCTAAGACAGGTGTAGTAAGTCGGAGGCCATAAAAGGCCCGTGAGAATTCCTACTACGCCTGGAACTGAAGGATGGAAAATAACCAGCCAGGCAGACAGGGAGGAACCAGGGTTCCCAGTGGGGGATATGGGATAAGAGTTCAGCGTGCTCCAAGAACTGGAACGCATTCATTCCTGAATACCGAGGAAGTTTGGAATGACTTCCTAAGGTGATGGGTCTGGAAAAAAAGCACCAGGATGGTTTATCTTGCATAATGCATCGTCCTAGAAGTGAGCCCATAGATGAGCATTTATGAAGCATAAAAGCCATGAGCCAACACAGCGTGGAAGTGATTTTATAGCATGCCGCTTTTTCACATTAGCCTGCATCCCTTTTTCCTGGACCATATTAACCCATTTGTTGAAGTTCACTGATAAATATACATGATTCCCGTTATTGCCTTCTCCATGGAGGCAGGTGGAAATTAGGCAGAGGCTGGTGAGACCTGATTAGTGGTTCCCCTTTGGCTGTGGCTGGAAGAGCGGAGGGAAGCTATCCCCAGAGCTTTCTCTTTTGGGGGCATGGAGGTAACTGGGGGGACGTGGGCGGGGGAGGAATGGGGCCTTGACCCGTCTCACTCTCCCTCCTCACAGTAGCTAATTGTGGAGACGTGTCCCTCTGTTCTAAACCAGGACCAAGGGAGCAGGAGTTCAGAGCCCCCTGAGGGCGTGTGGGGCTCCCTGCACCAGTCGTTTCGGGATCACTGAGCGCTCAGCGTGGTTTTCTTCTTTCTCATTGAGTCTTTGTTCTGTGCCCCGTCTCCATTTCCCGCCCTCTCTCCCACTTCACACAACCCCACACAGCCCTCAGTATCCCAGGAGAGGTGTCTCCCTATGAAAACCGCAGAGAATGCTGCATTTTCAAAGTCATCATGAGTAACATGGTTCTTTCCTCCTAGGACTCCCAATCTTGATGCGTTGGCCAAAGGGGGAGTGAAACTCACTCAGCACTTGGCCGCGTCTCCGCTGTGCACGCCGAGCAGGGCGGCCCTCATGACAGGCCGGTACTCCATCCGATCAGGTAACCTCCTGGCTCTGTCATCATGCCTACCCTTCTCCTTGGGGCATCTTCCATGTTCCCAGTCTTCATGGTTCCCCATCCTAATCATTGATTTTCTGCTGCCTCAGGAATAGCGTCTCGGTCGCGTGTGGGCGTTTTCCTCTTCTCAGCTTCCTCTGGAGGACTTCCCAGCAGTGAGATTACATTCGCCAAGCTTCTGAAGACGCAAGGCTATGCAACAGCTCTGATAGGTGTGGGCCGCTGAGGATGGGGAGGCAAGGACCCGGGCAGGTTGAGCGGGACAGTGTGGCGGCAGGAGAGCAGTGCTGCTGGGGTTGACGCTGCCAACACAGTGGGCACAGCTTTAAAGAGGGAAGAAATCATTTCAGTTCTAAAGTAAAGCACGATGCCCCCTTCTGGGCTATTTGAATGTGTAGATATATGTTATTGTTTGCGTGTGGAGGGATGGAGAGAGAGAGCGAGAGCGAGAGCGAGAGCGTGAGCGAGAGAGAGAGAGAGAGAGAGAGAGAGAGAGAGAGAGAGAGATGAAGACAGACACACAGACGAATCAGCAGGTGGATATATGGGTAGATGGAAAGATAGATGAGCTAAGTGAAGAGACAGGGAAAATACATCAATAGATGAGATGGGTGATGGCTAGATGGATGGTTGGATGGATGGATGAGACAGCTCAATAATGGGTAGATATAATTGTACACACACAGAGTATAAAAAACCACACACACACCATGCTATTGATAAAGATTTTCCTCGTATGTGTAATACTAAAATTGTGTCATCATTTGTCTCAATCGATATTCCCGTAGTGATTTTATTCCATTGATACGAATGATGGCTTCTCCCTTCTTCCTTGATAAGCTTGGGTCTATATGCAGGTCATCAGATGAATCCTAGAAAATCTCACAGTAGCAAAGTGACCATTCTTGGTTCTCATCCATCTTGTCGTAAAACCATCTTCATTTTCCTTTTTGTGAGGCACTCGCTAATTTAGTGGCATAATGAACATTTTATAAGAAATGTTCATAGGTGCTTCACATAATTGCTGAGTTATGAGTATGATTTCCTCATGCCTCAGGCGTAATTTTTTTGGGAAAAGATTCATTTCCACGGTGACCATTTAGGGAACAAAATCAAGTTGCTTCCAAGACTTTAATTTTAATCAACTGTTTTCAAAAACCATGTAGCCCAGAAAAAAACGTGTTTTTCTATGTAGTTACATCCCTTGCCCTTTAAGTGTCTTAGGTGTTTGTCTTTTGTTTTGTGTTTCAATCATTAGATTTACTACTTGTTTTCTGGTAGAGGGAGTAGTTGATACCCTAGTATTTGTGGAAAAGGAACCAAACAAAGAAAGAAAATCTGTAGGGCCCTACGGAATAGGCCTTTGGCTACTAACTAGGCAGAAAGATGCTACTTCTCAGTGTGGGAAGCAGGAGTCCACCTACAAGTCAGGGTGTCTTGTGGGACTCAACACATCGCCCCTTTGTCTCCTCAGGGAAGTGGCACCTTGGGATCCACTGCCACAGCAAAACCGACTTTTGTCACCACCCTTTAAATCACGGCTTCGATTATTTCCACGGGCTGCCCGTGACCAACTTGAGAGACTGCAAACCCGGGCAGGGCACTGTCTTCACGTCCGCCATCAGGCTCCTGGTCTTCATTCCTCTCCAGGTCATCGCGATTGCCCTCCTCACCTTGGCGGTGCTCAAGTGGCTGGGGCTCTGCCACGTGCCCCCCGCCGTCTTCTTCTGCCTCGTCTTCCTGGCAGCTCTCATCCTCGCCTCCCTGCTGTGCTTCCTGCACTATTTCCGGCCCCTGAACTGCTTCCTCTTCAGGAACTATGACATCACCCAGCAGCCCCTGTCTTATGACAACCTCACGCAGAGGCTGACGGAGGATGCGAGCCAGTTCATACGACGGTGGGTATCGCCCCTCACCCTGGCACCGCTGGTGAAACACGATGCTCGGTGGTGCCCACACCAGTGGGACAACCAGGCTGGTCCTTCTGGCCACACTCCGCCTCCCATGCTGGGGACAGTCCTCCAGCCAGGCTCTGGGGTGATGGGATGTGAAGACTGAGATGGCACGTGTTGGGTGGTCTCAGACAGGCATTGTGATGCTGTGGGCTGTCCCCAGAGTGGCTTTGTCAGGATCCCTCACATCCTGTGTGTGTGACAATGTGCCGAAAAACAAAACAATGTCTACTGGATGACCAAGGGGGCTTCAGTTACCACTGTGGTGTTTCATCGTCACATGTGAGGTCAGGAGAGAAAAGGTCACTGCGCGTGGCTTGAGGATACAGGTTGCCCTTGTCATGTAAATGATAGGGGGACATCCAAAATGTCCGAGGCAAATTTCTGAGAGAAACAAACCTCCGTGAGAGAGCTGGGTGAACTGAGTGATCTCTCTGGGGTTAGTTAGGTGGATGCCCTTTGGCTCACGGTTCTGGGGCTTGTGATCAGCGCAGGGAATGACCGTCATGTGAGCCATGGACACCAATGCTAAGGAGATGTTCTAGCAGGACCACGTGCTCTTCAAACCAAACCAAACCATTTGTTCCATTTGTCACTTTAGAGGACAGTGGTACAGAGACTCGGTCTTATCCAGGCAGCAAATCGTGGAGAAACTGGGCTCTCCCAGCCAGGTGGCCTGGCGAGAGACGTAACGTGACTCCAAGAGATGGAGGGAGGGAGGGAGCTGGCAGCCATGCCTCTGAACACCTATTTCAGTTATCACCTGCACGTGGAGGTACTGTGGAGTTGTCAGTTCCTACAGGAAGCCTAACCATTGGCCCGGGAGCCAGGGACACACAGGGCTGGGGTGGCCACACACATCCTGGGCGGCCACAGCGCCTGCTTCAGAACCATCCATTGGGCAAGAGCTTAGAACATGGTGTCAAATAAGGGAGGGTCATTTTAACAATCACACATGGACAAAGAAGGCAGGAGGGGAACGTCCCTTGAGTATCGGTATCGGGCATGATCCCGCAGGCTATGTAAGGAGAATTTGGGGTGCTTGCTATTAATAGAACTGCTTACCTGTAGAGATTTCTACCGAGTAAACCTGCAGTGAGGCCACACGTCTTCATTTCAACAAGCTCTCCAAGACATTCTAGCCCGGGCAGTCCCTAGGATGTTCTGACAAATACTGGAGCACACGTGGAGCATAGTTTTATTGTTAGGGACAAATGCCACAATCGTCATGATGCCCCTAGATTTTTCTAGAAGGGGTTGCTGACACGTGATCAAATGCAAAAGCTTTAGAAAGTTATAAGATGGACATTTTACAGCATCCTCCAGTAAGATGTACACAGATATTTAACTGAAACATGTTTCCTCAAACGATCTTTTTCTCACAAGAGTGATGGCTTCTAATACTTCCTACCCTGTTGTGTTCTGTTTTGTTTTATTTTTCAACCTATCTGGTTGTGACACTAAATTAATGTCATAACTCAACGGTGGGTCACGGTCTGCATGGTTGACAAAGCGCTCACCTCGTGGGTTCACTGTAGTGTGTTTTATAAATAAGAGAACAGCCATTCCAAGATAGAATGGGGCTCCAAGGATTGCAGACCTATCCGTTTAAGCCAAAACACAGCAGTCCGCTGTTTGGTAAATTTGCTGTGAAAGCCAAACCCTCTCACATCACTTTCCATCTCCCAGCAATCTCTCAGAAACAGAGAGGAGATTAATAATACAAAGCCCGTTACGGAATGACAGGGTTCAGAAAAGATACGTGGTTTCCAGGGAGAATCGGTGTTTTACAACATGTGGTATTTTGACAGAAATGAATCTACAGAGTTTATGAATATTCATAGGATTGCAGGGCATTTTAATGGGTTCCTTAGCATCTGACTTTGGGAAGGGAGCAAAATAAATTGGATTATCGTATGGATATTGAAGCCCAATGAGTTTATCTTGATTATATTGAGCTTTGTGAAATTTTATTCCAGAACTAGAGACAAGGTGTTTTAGCAACACCATGGTTTCAGGCTATTGAGTTATTATGAAAGCGTTTATTCTTCAGAATAGATGGTTCCAGTGAAAATGGCTGTTGTCCGCATTTGAGCCATGCAGACATGGTCAATACAAGTGGAAATACTAGAATTTGCATACTGCAGACGCTATTCACAAAAAGTCTTTGTACCTACATTGTCCAAAGACACAAGGATTTAAACTGCCTAGGTAAAATCATCTTTGGGGAAAATCGTCTTCTTGTGTTATAGTAGATATCAGACTCACCAAATGTGAGATCCAAGACCTTAAGAGATTTGCCTCAGTGTCACCACAGAATCATAACAATGGTGACACCACCATATTTACAAAAATGGTTTTCAAGGACCAGAGGACACATGTCTGTGTGTCATCTCATTGGTCAGAATATCCTGAATCATTTAGGCAGGTCCCACCACATTTATAAGAAATGGATTTGGAGTTAGAAGCAGAAGAAGGAAAAGCAATCAAACTATTGACAGTGTTTGTGATGTTTATTCAAATGCTTTTGGATTCAAACTTTTCCCCATTGAAACCGGTGCTTTATTTGGATGTGTTAACATAAAAAGCCATTTGGGGTACCTAGCTCCTGCTTAGTTCATACGTCAAAGGCCACGGGGAGGATGATTTGATCTCTTTATATTCTTTCTCTAAACCTTGTTGCTGAAATGATTTATATACTCAAGGGTGAGTTCTTGAGATGCTAGCTTGGGATGGGAAGCTATGAGTGATGGGGGCAGAAGATAAAAATGCTGCCTTGGTTTATGAGGCTCTCAAAGGTGGTCTGCTTCACCCAACGTGGCACGTGCCCTGGGATGCCAAGAGCATATTCCCAGGTCGAGTAGGGTGACAATGTGGAACATATAGCCATGCACTCCACGATCCTTCACCCTCGTTTACTCTTTCCGGGCTAAAATTCCTCATGCGGGGAGATGCTTGTACTGTTGGGCAGCTAGAGAATGCGCTCACCATATGTTATAAGCTGTATAGCAATTCAAGACACAGGTCGTCCTTGATATACTTTAATTAGCAAGAAGTTTGCTGCTCTCACAGGTGGGGATGCAGTGTGGATTTCGTAGAGATGCCCATCCCTCCTTATGTGCCCTGAATGAAGGATGCTACAGCCATCTGGCTGTCTCCATGGGCACTGAGCACGTTCATATGTAACTGTGCTTGCCACGTATGCACCAGGCACTGTGGATACTCACATAGCATGTAGGGCGTGTCTCACACTCATCACCTCTTCTGCGCTGCAAAATGACCTTGCAAGATGCAGAAAGAGATGTCTTCCTGTGGAGGAAGTGTAGGCTCAAACCTTTTGAGTCAATAGGCAAAGCCCCATGGCTTTTGGTAGAGACTGGATTAAAAACCGTAGCTAGTGCTTCATGAAACTTCTCCTCAGCAGTGGAGTGGACCATAAAGAGAACCGTCCCCTCTTTGCTCTGCCGTCTACATGGCTGGTTTACTGATAAGGTCCGAGTATGGGTTTGTTGGAAGCGTAGGTAATGGAGTACAACACCCCTTCTCCAAATTTCCCCAAAGGAGAATGCGTCCTGGTCACTCTGAGGTAAGCAGTAGTGTGAGTCGTGTAATCGTTACCATGGTGACGGGGAAGTATCTGGGTATTCTGACAAGAAGTCAAGGCTGCATAGTGACAGGTGAATTGAGCAAGTTGATTGTATTCCCAAAGGAGTTTTTCTTTACTGCAAGTGAAGGCCACATTTAAAAAGGTGTGATGCCAGAGGGGGAACGAGATGTAGGTTTCACGTCATTCTCAGTCGGGAGAGGCGAACCTCGGTCATTCCATGGTACGAAGATCCAGATATGCTGGCCCTTTCCTCCCTAAATTCATTGAAAACAGTCCCTCATTACTAGGAAAACATTGAAGGTGAATGAAACCACTCTGATTTTCTCTGCAAATACACACAGGGTCCCTCTGCAGTGGCAACTGCCAAGTGCAAGGATGCCTTTGTAGCACCCACGTAGCTTGTATCGTTTATGCTATCCAGTTCTCGGGTTCCGAAATTCACGTGAGCTGCACCACGTGCGCTGTGTTCTCCAGGCTGTAGCTTATGCATATTGAATCAACATATTCGATATACTCGTATGTGCATGTGTATTTTAGGAGCTACAATTACAAGTGAAATAAATGTGAAGGTGTTTGGTTAAGCTTCATACGACAGTTCCATTTTATCTTTAGCCCTGGGTCTACTGGAAAGCCGGTCCAAAAATGGGAAGCAATGACGTAGAGTTCTATTTTTGATCTCTGATATCCCAGAATGGGAAGATCTGCCTCTTTTGAGTTTAGCAAACCCTGATCCCAACCTCTATCCAGAGGGAAGTCACCAAGACATCAGGACTATGGAAGTCAGGAGTAAGCAGGGTGGATAGCATGTACATGGAAAAATTATGCCCTTGCTGGAGCATCATGGGGAAGAGCCCCCTCCACCATTTTTCTAAGGAGTGTAGTTTTCCAGTAAATAAATACTCCTTGCTGCAAGCATTGCTGGTGTAGTCCTAATGCCCTAAAACCAGTGACAGCTGATACATGTGTCATTGGAAGATAAAGCTTTTTGTCCTGCTATCCTGCCATCGTAACTTGGCAGAGTCAGAATTCTGAACTGCAGTTACAGAATCCCTCCAAACTAGCTTTGCACATTTCCAGTTGGGCTGTGGAAGAATCAGCCTTGATGGATACCTTTGACTTAGCACAAAGCACCTTCTAAATGAAGGGACCATGGGATGATTTTATTAGGTCATCTAAGCCAGAGTGTAAGCCAGAGAGGAATAGAGGTGATATTGATTTTAATTTGAGGTAAGGAAAGTAAATTGGATTAAAGACTCAGGGCAACACACGGGGACACACATGCACGTTTAAAGGTGTAAAGGGTAAGTAATTAGAGAACTGTCTTGTGCAATAAGGGTCGGCAACACCTGATGGGTTGATAATGTTCATGGGCTAATAGGATGGGAATTTAGGAATGGAGGGGTTCTTTGGATGAGCCCCAAACTCAGTCCAGTGATGGATGGATGCATGTCTGTCGCCGTATGGGGTCCAGCTCCACGCACTGCTCTCTGCTTGCGTGCGGACAAAGGACCCTGAGACTGTTATCAAACCCACAGACCTCTTTCACGTCCTGGGATTATGACCCACACTGGAATCAGGAAGATCTGGGGTTGAAGTGCACAAACATGGTGGCCCAGGTGGTGAGGAAGTGAATGAAGGCGGGGTACGAGCCTCGGGACACAGTGGAGCAGCAGTGGGTCCCACTCACTGAGGGAGGTGCCTCCAGCCAGGTGCAGTCCTGCGTGGATGCAGCTGACTTTCCAACATTCAGGAGACATCAGAAATGCCTGCTATTGGTTTTTGTTTTTTTCAGGAAACTCTTTTGGGGGGATTTTTTTTTTTAATGGGAATCTTCTCAGTGTTTTAAACATTAGGTCATTTGTTAGCACGCAATGGTTCCAATGTTGAATGAATTGCTCCAGTCTCCGTGGCTTAGAACAGACCCCAGCTGTGCCCACTTCCTGGGTTCCCTCTGGGGGTGCCCAAGGGTTTCTGTACTCATATTCATCACAGGCTTGTTTCCCCATGTCCAGACTCGGGGAGAACCTGTAGAATCAACGATCTCTCCTTATTTTGTGCCTCACAAAATAACAGAGGTACTGTTAACAGGGCAAATGCACTCCAATGGGGTGAATATGGGCTGTCTTGTTTGCGTTCCTTGGAGGGTCCATCCAAGGGTTTGCTCCCTGCACTGTGTCACATGAATTAAGTTTAACTGTGACAAATAAGTTTGCGAACTTGTTGCAATGATGTTGCTAACCTTTTTTGATATCAGAGAGATTGCTCATTCTGAATTGCTACCAACTAGACAGACAGTTAACCAAGTTTACTATTTGGAAGTGCTGAAAGGCTGCATGAAAACGTTAGATGACCCGAACTTTTCACCAACAATTCATGGCTCTTGCATCACGACAATGCACCAGCTCACACGGCTCTGTCTGTGAGGGAGTTTTTAGCCAGTAAACATATAACTGTATAGGAACACCCTCCCTACTCACCTGATCTGGCCCCCAGTGACTTCTTTCTTTACCCAAAGAGAAAGGAAATATGGAAAGGAAGATATTTTGATGACCTTCAGGACATCAAGGGTAATACAATGACAGCTCTGATGGCCATTCCAGAAAAAGAGTTCCAACATTGCTTTGAAGCGTGGACTAGGCACTGGCGTCAGTGCACAGCTTCCCAAGGGGAGTACTTTGAAGGTGACCGTAGTGATATTCGGCAGTGAGGGATGCAGCACTTTCTGTAGGCTGAGTTCACAGACTGAATTATCTGACCTTGCATGTCCATCTTATTGGGCACCCCTGAGCTGTTTGCATCCTTCACTCAGCCACTCTTCTACTAGCTGGTTCCAGAATAAGTAATGATGAGCCCTGAGGCTGGACGGTCCCCATTCACCACCCACCTGCGTTGTCCCCAGATATAGGCTGTGAAGTCCCATGTGTCTGCTTGCTTATGGGCTCCTGCTGAGAGGTAGGGCCTCCATCGAGGAGATGGAGAAGGCGGAGGGGCGGGAAGAAGAGGAGGTTGTCATCCAGACCTCTCTAATTTTCCTCTAGTAAGTAAAAAGAAATATGACTGATTTTCCAAAGGCACTTTGGTACTCGAGGCCCTTCCACGGGCTCACACTTCCTACGACAATGGACTTCAGTTGTTGCTTATTACATATCACCGAAAACACAGGGACATTTTTAATCTTTTTTTTTTTTTTAATTTTCCTCACAGAAGTTCAATATCTTCCACTTCCTGGATTAGGCTATTTAATGAATTTAAGGGAGGCAATTTAAAACCAGAAGCATCACACACTCTTTCCCCCACTGGTTCTAGAGTAGGACGCATGGATGCATGAGGCACTTTAGTTCAAGTTCAGCACAGGCCTGGGGGATTGAAGGTGACTACGGACGGTGTCTGTAGTGTAGCCTCCTCCGTTTGTTCCATTGTGGGTAGAAGCCACATACGGTCATCTAAAGTAATGTTACATGGCAGCAGGCCAGGCTGCCCCCCAGGAATGATGTCACAGACAGCCCCGCCTACAGAGCCAGTGTGGGGACCCAGGATGCGTGTCATAGCTAGAAGGACACGGGCAAGACGGAAAGCAGGGCTGCGTTTTAAGTCTAGTTACACAAATGGACGTTCAGCCCTGGGCATCTGTGTCATCTACCTGTTTTTGTGGGCAGGAGGTGGTTTTCATTTTTATCTTTAAGATAGATCTTCCATTTTCTATCATGAGGAAAGCATCTTGGGCCCCTTTAAAAAGTTAACGCAGCATAAAAACGTATACAATAGAAAGGCAACATTCTTCCCGTCTTCACTGCCTCACCCCAAGCACTTCCCTCCCCCGACTCAAGATACAGCAAAACCCACGTGTTGGTGCCGTCTTTCTGGCTGCTTTCCGTATATATTGGGTTTTCGTTTTTTTTGTTTTTTTTTAAAATGATTCTGAGTTATTGAATGAAGAGTTTGGCTACGTGCTGTAGAAGCTGCTGTTTTCCGCTCACCGGGTGGATACACAGGATAGCATCTGCCACGGTCCATTTCCATATCTTGAATATCATATGAGGGAATAGCTCCGACATCGCTGTGTTTATGGAAAACTCTATATGCCCTGGGGCATCTGCCTCTCTCTGGGCAGTCGTGCGGACTCAGATATATTCTCCTTCGCCGTGTTTATCACCTGATGGGCTCTCTCTGTGGCTGTTAAAATAACTCAGACTCGTCATGGATGTGGCTTGTGGATGGCAGGATATGGTCCAGCCTATGTTTCTATTTTCAGTGCCTAGGACTGTGTCAGCAGAACGTTCTTTCAGTAGGTATGAAAATGCCTTGATGGAGAACTGGACAGCTGGATGTGTCCGTCTGTCTGCTGTGTACAGTGGCGGTCATAGGAACCCTGGCTGGCTATCTGGATGCCCTTATCTGGTTTCTGCCATCCTCTAATCACGTGACTGAAAGCTCTCAGAAATAATCAACATTCACTCCTATTTCCATTGCAATGATTCCCCATTCTGACTCAAGTGGGACACTGGTGGGATGATAAAAGGCAAACCCTCCCATGGGGAATCGTTTATTCAAGACCTTCGTGGCCGACAGAAAAATAACACCACGGCCATCTCCGTGCCTAGATGTTCACTCCTGCATTTCTAGGACGTAAATCTTTCTTTTCTGAGATTGAAATGATTGCAGGTTGCTGGGGAGACCCAAAGCTGCCTTCTGTATTGCTGACAAATAGAAGGAAGGCATGTAGCAGCTGAAAGTTCTGTCTTTTCACACAGCATGCAAGACAGTGGCAATAAATTTTCAAAAAAGTTGTTTACTGAAGTGCTTCGGCGAATAAAAAAAAAGGAGTTAAGCTGTTACTGAGAAATCTCCCTCCCACCCTCTGGCTGAACGGGCATTCAGTTCCCAAGGTCGTAGAGAACGGAGACCCAGACGTCCGCCATGAGCCGGACCGTGAGGGAAGTGGGCCTTCCCGCCCTCTTGAAGGACGTAACTAGGCAGAAATTCCTTCACCTGAGAGCAAGCTGTGAGTCACGCTCCAGGGTGGTGGCCATGCACCTGTTCCTTTATGTCTGTCTAGCCTACATTGAATATACCTCTCTTCCCGGATGGCGAATCTTTGTGGTTTGGTGTTTTAGCTCTCTGGGCATGCTTTTCTACATTTTCCAGTTTTGTTTTTGTACGTATAGCCTACAACCTTGGCTGATATCTGAGATGTCTAGCCTACTGCATGAAAAACTGCTGCTCTGTAGAGAGATGCTAGAAAAAGGGTCCTGTAAATAGGCACATTTTAATAATAAATGAGTTAATGGCCTTCTTCCCTTCTACTGAGTGCCCTCCTACATTCCAAGACAAAGTCACATTCCGTGGCCTTGATTGAACTCCAAAGTGGTGTGTCTTCGACTGCACTTGACAGCTGTTACTATCCTCACCGTGAATGGCGTGTACCTGGCCTCCTTTCTTTGATTATTGTGCCAACCTTTTCATTTACTTTTTTTCACCACCTTACATTTTAAAATGCCATGATCATATATGATCCTGCCATAATGTTGATTGCAGCCTCTTTCTTCTTTATCTTTTTTTTCCCCCCAAAAAAATACTGTTGTCCATGCAATAGCTCAGAGAATATAGTCTCGGCAAATTCCGTCCGTCACATCTTGTATTTGCTGCATGACCATATATGCACTTGCAAGATTGAGTTTTTCAGCTTCCTTATCTATTTTCCTTAACTTTACATCTAAAAATAAACAGGAGAACAGATGAGAGTTACATTGCAGTGAAATAGTCCCCATACATAATGTAACGGTCTATTTGGGGATGAGTGTAACGAGGGTCGTTTCATGTTCGTTTTGGGAAACCTAAATTGGTTTTTAGGGCCGTAATCTGCATTTTGAAAAGGAGGTACAAGGTGTCCAGGTGTGAATAAACTTTCCCCAGAATGAGTAGGACGGAGGCATCACAGGCTGCCCTGGGTGGCAGCAGTCCGTGACACACCATGGCTTAGGGTCCGTTCTTCCAGGCTCTTTGAGGGACGGCCTTGGTGGACATTCTCCTGTGTAAACCCTCAGCTGGGATGACAGTTCCAATGCTTCCATCTGAAATTACTCTCTCTTCTTTTCCTTCTGAGAAGGAGTAGTGAGCGTTTTACAGAGCAGACCTTGGGGGTTCCATTTCTCACGCCTCCTCATTCCAGTTACTAGAGAGATGAACCTTTGTCTTTTGTTTCTTAATTATGAAACAGTTACAACATTCCTTCATTTTATCATCTTGTAAAAGAAAAAGACAGTGATGGAATCCATCACCAAGCACTGGAACTGTAAAACACTGTGCGAATGATTCATGATAAGTTGCTGAATTGGATTTGTTTTGTGAGAAGAGGAGGTGCCTGGCTCACCCTCATTCCCAGTGCGATGTTTGTGCTTATGTTCTGTTTCAATAGATGAGGGCTGGATGAATGGACGGAGTGGCCCTAGAAATAAAATAGGATAACCAGTGTATTCGAGGAGGTGGCCCACGAGCTGCTGTGTGGGCTGACAGAACCCAAGCGATAGTCACATTAAGAAATTCACACTGCATTAGGACGCATGTGCATTCATGTATTCATTAGAGGGAGACTTGTTAGAGTGGCAACACCCATTTCTACATGTTTCTAAATGTTTGAGGTGACATGAGGAGTTAAGATATTAAATGAATATATAAAAGAAACATTGATTTCAATAGATTATTTCTTTAGAACTTTTTTTTTTTAAAGATTTTATTGGGGAAGGGGAACAGGACTTTATTGGGGAACAGTGTGTACTTCCAGGCCTTTTTTCCAAGTCAAGTTGTTGTCCTTTCAATCTCAGTTGTGGAGGGCGCAGCTCAGCTCCAGGTCCAGTTGCCGTTGCTAGTTGCAGGGGGCACAGCCCACCCTCCCTTGCAGGAGTCGAACCAGCAACCTTGTGGTTGAGAGGATGCGCTCCAACCAACTGAGCCATCTGGGAAGCAGCTCAGCTCAAGGTGCCGAGTTCAATCTTAGTTGCAGGGGGCAGAGCCCACCATCCCTTGCGGGACTTGAGGAGTTGAACCGGCAACCTTGTGGTTGAGAGTCCACTGGCCCATGTGGGAATCGAACTGGCAGCCTTTGGAGTTAGGAGCACGGAGCTCTAACCGCCTGAGCCACCGGGCCGGCCCTCTTTAGAACTTTTGATGGTTGAAAAAGATGTTGAACATGGGGAATGATCACTTCAAAATGCCCAGAGACTTCAGGCTTAGATGAGAAATCCAGGGGGAAAATAAAACATATATATATATATACTCTAGAGTCCTTTTACACAAACCATGTTGCATTGAGGAGTCTCCTGAAGTTCCCGGACTGCTGGGTGGACCTGCCAAAGCTGAGAGAGCTGACGCAATGTTTCATGCAATAACAGAGGTTTCCTGAACTTATGGTATCTGCCAATCACTGTGCCAGTGTCAAGGACACATAGATGTAAATGACATGGCCCAGCTCAGGGTCTAGAGGGAGAAGGAATGCATATAAATGATTCTTGGGTAGTGCAGCAAATGCTTTGTTAAACATTGCATCCATCCATCGCCCACCCATTCATCCACCATCCATTCTTTCATCCATCCATCCACATCCATCCATCCATCCATCATCCATCCATCCATCCATCCATCCATATCCACATCCATCCATCCATCCATCCATCATCCATCCATCCATCCATCATCCATCCATCCATATCCACATCCATCCATCCATCCATCCATCCATCCATCATCCATCCATCCATCCATCCATCATCCATCCATCCATCCCTTCACTCCTTCATTTGGCAATATTATTGAGCACTTTCCACAGATCAGGCAGAGAGGTGTGTGTGCACAAGCCATCTTTGGGACCAGATAACACATTGGGTTGGAGTTTGGGGTATGTGAGTGTGTTGGCATTAGGACAAGGCTGAGGTGGAACTCTATGTGTTTTTGATAATAAGCCTACAGCCTAGAGATTTAGGGTGTCCATCCAAGTTCACAAGAGGTAGTTGAAGGAAGAGCTAGAACCAGTGTGAGAGCAAGGCCTCAGGTGTGGACAGTGAGGCAGTGGCTATCTTTAGGGTGTGTCTCTTTTGGGACCATGTGTCTTCTTGTGTGCATCTCTGAGAGCTGTGTGCTCCTGTACTGGAATGTGAGCACACATCCTGTGCCGTCACTCAATACCCCCTTTTAGCAGGAAAGGAATTAATGATGCTTCCCAGACAGAGGTAAAGACTGAGTCTGTTACATGACACCAAAATGCAACCATTAAGTGCATTTCTCCGAGGCCAACTGAACGTAAAGAGGACGTGATGTGACTCATTGATTCTTTTCAGTCTACTAGGTGAAACCCCATACCTTCCTACTGTGACCGGGCTCATAGCAGTTGTTTTATGGCCCAGACATCAACAGGGATTTATAACTCTTAAGCATCTGTGTGTTCTCACCAAGAATGAGAGAGTACATTTTGGTGGACTCTGAATTAGAAAATGCTTTTGACAACACGAAACTCTCTAGACTATATATAGATTAGGGCCAGTTCAAAGAGTGTTCCTTTAGCTTCCAAAATTTGAGTGTTGCCAATTGAGTGTTCATTCTGGGAGGCCTCTTTTGTAGCAGATGGTGGGCAACATGGCAGAACTTGGAGTTGAATTGACGTTAGAACAGTGTTGCTATAAGAAGTGATGCTTCAAGAGACAGTCTCGGCTAGGTAGCAGCTTGTGCGTTTATACATTCCAAAGAGAATCCTCTTTTGAAGGCACTGGATTTGATTTTAATCACCATATAGGCAGGGAAGAAGAGTAGAATTCAAGAAAAAAGCAGGCCATCCATTTTTCCACTCCGTTTTGTTGACCTTGAGAAGGTCCCAAGGACATATGTAGCATTGCAGTCTGCCCACCTGTAGAGGGCGATGGTGAATCTCTTCATAGAGACAGTGCAGAGACTTCCCTCTCCCCGAATAAAAGGTTCCATGTTGGGCATCATTTTGTGGTGTTTTCTGAGTCATCAAATAGCATCATGCAGTAATAGTTTGATTGTCCTCAGAATGGTGGCAAACGTGCTCATGTAGCTTTTGGAATTTTTTCCCCCCCAGGAATGCCGAGACACCCTTCCTGCTGGTCATGTCCTACCTTCAAGTTCACACGGCCCTCTTCGCTTCCAAGGACTTTGCCGGGAAAAGCCAACACGGCATTTACGGGGACGCTGTCGAGGAAATGGACTGGAGTGTGGGTATGTGTGTGTTTATCTTCAACATGTGCTTCAAATGTGGCCGCGTCCTTGCCTCCTTGGAGCTGATTTCCTATGAGTGCCCACCTATGTGATGGGTGCCTCCGTACACAGCACTAATGGGGAAAGTTAAACCGCTCGTGAGAAGCGCATTCAGCCCTGCGTTTATGATTGCAGTAGCCCATGAATACATTTCCGGGGAAGTGTGGGTCTGTGGGCCGGCCATCAAAGCAATTAATGGAAAGAGGGGCCAAAGCATTAGCCCTTGTCATCACTTATTCTATTAACAATTAAATATGAGCTACAGCTTGCCTTTAGCAAAATTAGGGAAGGGGTGGGTTTGGGATTCAGAATGCTCGTAGCTGCTGGGGACACACCTGCCGAGTCTCCCACGGGGTTTTGTGTAAATGCTGTTACCGTCCCTGCCACAATTCACTGTGTCTCCTCATTGTAGAGCTTCCATAGTTTTTGCTGCATCTCTCAGGATGGTAGAGTCTCTTTTTCTCTGTGTTCCCTTCTTCTTCCTAAGAGAATGCCCCATTTCTGAGAAATGGGGTGTTTTTCAGAGTCACTGGCAAGACATTTTATTGAGGCTTTCTTCTAGACCAGGGGTGTCCAAACTGCGGCCCGCGGGCCATTTTTTATAGCAGTCTTGGAAACAAGATTACGTGAGCTGAGCAAAGACGTGTAAACCCAGTGGGCTCTGAACCTCTCATTCACTTCCTGTCACCTCCAGGGACATTGTCTTGTGTTGACATGACTTGGTCCATCCGGACAAAATTGTCCAAATGCCACCCGTCAACCAGCTTGTCTAAGACTTTTGTGTATTTGCTTTCCTTTCCTTTCCCCCTCCTCCCTCATTCTTTCTTCCTTTTCTTTTTTGTTCACCGAATTGATAGTTTTTAACTTTGTAATCTCGATGTTACAGAAATATGTGAACGTTGCTACATAGTTTTTGTTGGTAGTGGTTTGTTTTAAGCAGTAAATTGAATGTGATTATGGTCCCCTGCTGCGGTGATTACCAAACACGTCCCGTTTCGTTTCATTTTGCTTTGTTCAAATCTTGGGAAGAGAGCCATCTTATGGGCCAAGTAGATTGGACCCTTATTCTGGTTGCTACCGCTTTCTTTTTCTCTGTGTGCTTGAGAGATGTCTTAAATCTCTAGGCTTCAAGTCTGTCATCTTTTTATGAAGAATTCAGATGAGGCAAGTTCTAAGTTGGGTGATTTTTTTTTTTTTTTCTGTAACACTCTGTGATTCTATAAAGTAACAGAAGTGAGTACAAATGATGAATTCCAGAAAGAACAAAACCAGAACATTCCCTCTAATGAGGTTTATAAGAAGACTCAATTATACTTGAGGCTTTCACGTACACCCGCGCAACCCTGCCTCGTTTCATGTCTCCTTAAAATGCTGCACGTCAATCAGTTTACATCTTCCGTTCCTTCACAGTGCAAATCAGTAGACTATTTTGTACTGTGAATCCGTGGACTATTTTCTTTTTAATGAGTGTGATACGGTAACATAACAGGTTTCTTATACAGCTCTGAGACATTTGTTGCAAATAAGCCCACACTAGCATATTCACATAGTAATTAACTTTCAGTTAGTTATTATGGCATGTTTTCCTCCCCTGACTCGATCAAAGTCTAACTTCTAATGTGTTTTTGTTTGTTTTGGGTTTTTGTTTGTTTGTTTGCTTAGTACTGATTCCTCTGGAATAAAGAGTATTTTTCAATCTTTGAGATCTGCATTAGACCCTGATGTTATGTTAATTGACTGTGGGTTTTTGTTTTTTTGCTAAAAAAATTAAATCTTTCCCCTAAGCCATTACATGAATTTGTCAGGATAAAATGGGGGATATTTGCTTAAAAAGCACATGCCCTGAGCAAGAAGCAGCTGAGATAGGAGCAGGTAAACGGCAAGGGGACGTGTCTGTTGTTCAGGGTACATTCTTTGAAAAATTTGGGAGGTGGCCTTATTATATGAGCCTAACTTTTCCATTGCTGGTCTGTCTGTATCTGTAAAGGCCGTTCATACCAAAGAACCTTTATTACTTAATTTTCCTCCACGCTCTTGTGGTTTATTGCCTCATTCGCAGCTGTGTGATTGTTTCTCTTGTATTGTTATAATAATGGAGGAAAAACTGACCGCAGGGATGTGGTGTAAGGGCAGTGAATGGGGTTTTGAGTAAAAGCACTCAGGGGTGGCCCAAACCAAGGCACTCTAATACCGCTATGTGATTTGAGAGGTGGGCGACGTTCAAAATCACGGTGACTGCCTCGTGAGTGTGTGCCCAGCACTCTCAGAGTCTGTTTCTGCTTTCTTTGTTTATGTTGTTATTTTAGATTCCACATATAAGTGAGATCATGTGGTATTTGTCTTTCTCTGTCTGACTTATTTCACTCGGCATAATACCCTCTAGGTCCATCCATACTGTCACAAATGGTAAGATTTCATTCCTTTTTATGGCCAAGTAATATTCCATTGTATATAATGTATGCCACATGTCCTTTATCCAATTGTCTATGGATGGACACTTGGGTTGCTTCCGTATCTTGGCTATTGTAAATAATGCTGCAGTGAACATAGGGGTTCATATGTCTTGTTGAGTTACTGTTTTGGTTTTTGGATAAATACCCAGAAGTGGAATTGCTGGGTCATAAGGTAGTTCTATTTTCAGTTTTTGGAGGAACCTCCATACTTTTCTGCACAGTGGCTGCACCAATTTGCATTCCCAACGACAGTGTACGAGGGTTCAACATTTGTGTGTTGACTTTTGATGATGGCCATTCTGACAGGTATGAACCACAGATGTCTCCTTGTGGTTTTGATTTGCATTTCCCTGATGATTGGTGATGTTGAGTACGTGAGCCTTTTTACTTAAGTGGAAGAAACACCAGCCTTCCTAGTGGGACTCCAGATTTTAGGCGTTTGGGTTTCAGTTATTCAGGATCTGTAATGTGGCACCCCCTTGTGGATGCATCTGAAAAGGCACCCCTCAGTTTCTCCTTTTGGTGTCTTTCACTCTGGGGCCCTAGCTAGACAGTGCCACCTTCTGTGGGTGCAGGAATGGAACAGAGAAGTACTTGATGCATTCATGAAAGACCAGCGGGGATGGGTTGGGGGATGGTGCAGAATGAATTCCTGTTTTCCCTGCCTGACATACGCTCACGCACATTAGTGGCCACACATCAAATCCATCTTAAGGATTGGAGACTATACCGGAGGGCGTCATTTAGCAAGAGGTCAGGAGAATTACAAAAACGTTAAGATACACAGGAAAACTGCAAATGAGGAGCCTTCGATTAGGTGTTGGTTAAAGCCCTTCAAACATGCACCGTGATTCTAACTAGGTCTTAGCTTATTGGATATGGGTCTGATGGGTGATGCATTTAAAAATGGACTCTTTCTAAGAGTATGTAGCTGAAATAGTTGTGGGAGCTGAAATGCAGTGTGAAATGAATAACTCTCAGTTAATAGGTTTGTTTCCCTGAGCATAAGTGCCCTGGTTGAGTTTATGTAGAAGACGTCTGCTGTAGACTAGGCATATCGGAGGTGCTCAGTTACTAAATTTTCAAGGTGAAATCATAGGGAGCAGGTTCCTGATAGTTACAAGGCTCTATCTGACGTCCTGCAACTGCTCAGCAAGTGTGACCTCTTACATTTGCAGGGAAGGGTCCACCCGTGGGAGTGGATGAGATTTCCTCTCAAGAATGTTAAAATCAGTGGAGCAACATTGTGACTCAAGAGTCATCTGCATCTCAATTCAGGATAAGAGTTTAGACATCAGCTTTCTATGTTTCAAAAGCTACCGTTGCAGGACCTCAAAAAGCCGTGCCGATGTTCCCTTTGTCATTCTTTTGTTCTCTACGGACTGTTCTTTTGTTCTCTACAGAATCTCAGCCATGAGCTTGCATATTTCCCCTGGGATTCAGTACGTCCATTTCCTATCTTGACTCCTTCACAAGCTCTTATTCTTGATACATGGGATCTTTTTTTAAACGTGAGAATCATGGGCTCACTGTCGATGCATATTGAAAGTGGGAGTCCAGGTGAGCACTGAGAGGAAGGGCAAGGTGGGAAGAATCCCCGAAGAAAAGCATAAGAGCAGCCAGAGACACAGAAGGAAGGCTAGGAGAAGGGGGGCCATGGCGTTTCGGGGTGGAGAGCAGTCCAAGGAAAGAGGCTCGATACCAAGTTGGACTTCAGAGACATAATTGAAGGAAGACGTGAAGAGGGACCACTGGATTTCATGCCTATAAACTTTAGGACTGTAATGGATTGCAGAGCGAGTGAGATTTGAGGAGTTGGTGGTCAGTGAGGTTAGATATCCCTTCTAGGAAGCATGGCAGAACTTGAGTAGAGGGATGGCTTCCTGGTTATATCTCAGCCCATCTCTGCTGGGAGACCGTCAGATGGGCGTTGCATCAGTACGTGGAACTATGTGATTCTCAGTCTAATGCCCTGGCAGGGAGAGGGATCACTGCATTGAATGATTGAAGTGTTGCCAGGACTGTCGTGAAAGCTAACTGGACATGGGAGCTTGAGCAATTAATAAGGGAAGGGCTGAAGTTGTAAAGTATGGGAGGGGAATGAGGAAAGACATAGGCTGGGGGCATGGGACACGATCAGCTGTCCAGAGTGATTGTAGGACAGGTGTTAGAAGGCTGGGACAAGGTGAAAGGGTTTACACTGCAGAGGTGGGACATTTCGGATGTTTACAGATCAGTGGCGTGGATTTAGGGTGATGAGTGAAGGACTGAAATGCAAGGAGCTTTTATGTCAAGGAGATCAAGGAACTCAGAAGCCAGAACATTCAGCCAGTGTCTTCACTGTGACAGCGGAGGTTGGATGTGGTGTGAATTCTTAAACGTGTTTTTAATTTGCATTTGTTTAAAAGCATGCTCTGTAGAGTTTAAATAAAAGTAAATAAAGCTGGGTGGCACTGGCTCCAGAAGGGACACAGTGATGAAAAACAACAGGGCTCCCCAAAAGAGAATCACATGTAAATGTAAAGGTGGCATTTCAAGGCTAAGAATAAATGGCATATTAGTTATGATTACACTTTTGGGAGATGTTATAGTTACCTCACTGGTGTCTGGCACTGCGGTCAGTGTTTTGCATGCACTGAAGAGGGAAGATGATGGTGGTGATGATGGTGATGGTGATGGTGGTGATGATGATGGTGGTGATGGTGGTGAAGGTGATGATGGTGATGGTGATGGTGGTGAAGGTGATGATGGTGATGGTGGTGATGGTGGTGATGGTGGTGATGATGGTGATGGTGATGATGGTGGTGATGATGGTGGTGATGATGGTGATTGTGATGGTGGTGATGGTGGTGATGATGATGGTGATGGTGATGGTGGTGGTGGTGATGGTGGTGATGGTGGTGATGGTGATGATGGTGGTGGTGATGGTGATAGTGATGATGGTGACAATAAGGATGCTGCTGGTCTGATGGTGATGATGATTTTGATGAGGAACAAGGAAATGGTGATGGAGGTGAACAAATGATGATGGATGAAAATAATGATGCTTGAAGAAGATGACAACTGTGAAGATGATAGGAGGATGCAGAAGAGATTATGGTCAACATGTAGAAATCCATTTTCAAGGGAAATGAAGTATAGAAAGCTTAACTCACTTGCCCTAAGTCATGGAGATGACATGTGATGGCTACGATTTTAATCTTGCATACCATGTCATAGCTGTGTATTGCACACTGGGCCATACTGGTGTTTCCCATTTGTCTGTGCAAACTCCCCACGCACTGAATTAGGAAAATGGAACCAGTAAAGAAGGTGGAGTACAGTGTAAGGAAGATAGTCAGTGGAATTGTAACAACTATATATGACATCAAAGGGATAATAGATTGAGGGAGGGGGATTATCGCTTTGTGAGAGGTGGAGATGTCTAACTATTATGATGCTTTGTACAACTGCAACTAAAAAAAAAAAACCCCAAACAAACAAAATATGATGGGGGGAAGAAAAAGAATGCAAGAAAATATACTGGGACCTATTTTTCTGATAATTAAGTAAAGGCTTCCTAAGCATAAAAGAAAATGAATAAATAATAAAGGAAACAACTGATAGATTTAACTACATAAAATCTAAAATTCCCTGATGTCCAAAAAAGATAAGAAACTACAAATATTATTGACAAACTAGTTAAAAAGTATGTGTAACATCTACGCAAAAGAAAAAAAAAATCCCAAGATATAGAATTAGTACAAAGAAATCAATAAAAAGATGAATACCAGGGAAAGAAATTTGCCGTACCAATTTACGGTATTAGTTCACTGCACATTTGCTGGCATTGAGCATTATTTCTAAAAAAAAAATGTCCACAAAACAACCCCCCAAAATCTTTGCTAATATGATGAGTGAAAGAGGGCAACTGTTTTTTCAATTACACAGACTGCATTATATTGATTTCTAAAGAGGTCTGACATTTTTCTTTTTTTTATTAAACAAACTAAAACACATCCGTTGTCATGTATCAGGCTGGGTCAGCGTGTTTTCTGAAGACCCGTACCCAAGGATGACATGACATAGACCCATGGGAACAAGATCTTTCATGAACTTGCCATTGCTCATTGTACCACTTAGTTTAGCTTACCAAGTATGTTTTAAATATTCAGTCAGTGCTTTTGATTTCTGAATCCCAAGGCAGCTAGGACACAATTATTAAAATTCATCGCAAGCCAAAAATTGGATTTTATTTTCACACTGGTGCAGTCTCATCATTGACAATTCCCTTTTGGAATTCTCAAAAGACTTAAGTCATTTGGCGGAGAGAGAGAGTGGAGAGAGAGAGAGAGAGTTCACACATGGTCCTTTTGCATTAAGTTTTCTTCAGTTGCATCCCAAATAGCATGCATTAAAAAAAATACATACGTTTGTAAAATCTGCTTAATTTATTAAGTTCAGTGTGATGCTAATTTCCCAAAGTAGAAACCGCAGTTTTCAAAAACAAAGGAAGAAAGAAGGAAATTTGTTAGGTTATCGCAGACTATCAAACATTGGCTATATGTTTGAAATGGCAGCATGGTGGTGGATCAGATAAAGTGTGATCTCCATTCCTATCACTGTAACCTTGTTACTCAGATCATGAAATAGAGCCTGCAGACAGTATCTTTCCAGGGAGTTTTGACAGTGTCTGGTGTCACACCATCACTGCCAGTGAACACAGTTTTTTATTCAAGCAAATCCAGCCAGGAGAGAAATGAAACAGTTTCCATTACAGACGCTGTTTCCCTGGATGCAAGATACATAAATGAGGTCAGGAAAGTTCAGGAAAACTTAGGAAGTGATGACAAACCCATGCATCGCAAACGAATGACTGCTACTACAGATTTCACCTCTGGATCATGTTCTCTCCAGGATTGGCAAGTGTATTAATAAGAGACAGTATAATACACTCTCCATTTGCAATGGCAGACGCTGAGATTGGGGACACGAGCAAAAACGATGACAGAAATATGCTGTTAGGCTGTTTAAGAGTCTTTGTGGGGACTGTCAGAATGCTTTCTCAGATAGTTCATGGGGCATCATTACTGGGATGTCATTTCATTTTGGTTCAGACTCCTGCCAGCCTTGAAGAAAAAGAAAAAAATGAGTTTACGATCAATGAAAATAAAATCCCCTATGCCAAGATTTTCCATTGTTGCCCCTTCTGAAGTGCATGTTGGAGGTGTTCTTTGGGAGAGAGTGGGCAGGGGTGGGAGAACATTTAGGCGTGAGATGTCACTGGTCCGCTGGAATCACTCTTCCTTCTGTGTCCCTCTAGCCTTCTTTTCGTGAAAAACACTGCAATGAAAAACATTTCGTTGTTGCCTCTGTCGAGTGTGCGTTTTTAAAAGTTGAATGTTTTCTTCACTTCACGTACTGCTTTTTTCTGGTGACTGGGTTGATCCAGAGTACGCAAAGCCAGAGAACACAGACAAACAACAGACAGGGAATGTCCCATTGATGTCCCATGTCCAACTGGTCACCTTGCCCTGGGCTATAAACCCCCATGAACCCTGCATGGGGTTCATGTTTTTTGTGTTTGTTTTTTTTTGTATGTTGCCGATATTATCTAATAATATTAAGATGCAGTCCTTATTGTTAGGAAGAGTATGTTACACAGACGCTAAACGCTGTTTTGCAGTTTTCCTTTTTCACGGAACCCTGCACGTGGTCGTTTTCCAATTTCAGCATTTCAGTTTTCGTTTCATCTTTGAGTACAGTTTCTTTAACCGTTCCTCTGGGAAGGACATCTCAGTTCCCACGAACTTTTGTTTTTTTTTCTATTTCAAGCAATGCGAGAGTCCACGTTCTTCTCTGCCTACCTGTGTAAAATTGTGGGAGCATTTTTTGAAAGAAAAAATTTCCCAAAATTCAGAGGCTGGATCCACGGGGGTTAAAATTGTGCATTTTAGTAGATGGCACCTAAAAAATGTCTTACCCTTTTATTCCCTTCAGCGAATGGGACACCCATTCACAATCTATGAAAATGCTAAATAACGTCCTCTGAATCTTCCCAGCTTTAGATATTGTGATTCTAAAACTATGTTTACTTTTGTATTTGTCAGGTACGCTGTGCTGTTTCACTATTTAAATTTCCCTTTGTGTTGCTCTTGGACTTGAGAGGTTTCATTTCCATCCATTGCTCTCCAAGGTTGTATTTTTTCACTTAAGAATTCCCAGTTTGTATTCTTTGGGCAGTTGTGTATAGGGTTGTGACTCTTTTCCGTATTGATTTGTATGGGCGGTCTACATATGGAGGACATTGCTATTCTACTTGTCGTATGTTACGAATGTTTTTCCTACTGTGCCGTGTGTGTGTTTTCATTTTATTTATAGATTCTTTTGTGATGAATTCCCGTGGTCGAGTTTGATGGCCTTTCCTTTCGTGGCTTTGATGACTACCTAAATTAAAAAAGAAAGAAAGCTTTCTCTACGCACCAAATTGTATATATACCCTTTATCTTGCGTTTCTTCCCAATATGCCTATGGTCGTATGCTTTACGGTCCGGGAGAGGAGTCAGTATGTGTGTGCATGTGTGTGTATAGGACCCCGTGCTATCATTTGCTCAGTGTTACGGATATTGGACTTGGTTGGTGAACGCTCTCGGCCAGTGTGGGACCTCTCAGAAGCTGAGACAGATGGGTTTTGGTGGCGCCATGCTGCACTTTGTGTCTGGGCAGTAAGCATCAGGCCATTTCTGCAAGGTCTATGTGGAGTTCACCATAATGAAGTCCCTGCAGCCCACTTTTCGCCATGCGTCTGTGGTCCAGTGGTCTCCATCGGGGCCTCTGCCATGGGATGACTCATCAGGCAAGACCTGCTCTGTGAGTGGCCAGTGGTGATCAGGTCTCACCTGTCTTGTCAACACCGGAAGATGTTGTCAAAACATCTTAGTGCAGGCAGGGATGGCAGCTGCACCCCCTCCTACCTTTTTTCTCTCTGGCATTGCTTTTCCACCTGGCTTGGGACACAAAGCTTTGAGGTCACACAAGGGAGTGGCTGACCCAAGTGCCCTCAGAGAGAGGTTCCAGCTCTGCTTCCAGATGTTTTCCTGGGCAGCAAACAGGGAGCGCTGTCCTTTGCTGCTCTTACCTGGGCGATCCCACCTGCATCTCCGAGTGCCAGGTGTGTGACGGGGACCCCTCTCTGCTTCCCCTTCATGGTTACACACTAGTTGTTTCTTCTGCATCGGCTGTGTCAGCCTTGCAAACAGAGTTACAAAACAAAACAGAGTAGAACCTGGTGCATTGGCTCCCACTTCCAGAATCTTCAAAAACCAGTGTGAAAGCTATACTGATTTTCACCTTGAGAAGAAGGGGGGGAAGAAGGGATCATTAGAAGACCTTTGTGCCACATTACTGGGCGATTTCATCGAAAGCAGGCCATTCGTGAGCTGATCCCACCTTTCTACCTGAGAAGACTGTTCTCCAAAGGCTGCTGAGTTTGTAACTTTTCTGGGCCGTGCTAAGGTAGAGGTCCATTGTGACCTAGTCCTTCTCTTCCTGGCTCTTCAGGTTTTCACCTCTACTTCAGACTTTGTCCTGTTGTCACACTGCCACACCTGCCCTGCTCATAATATCAATGCTACTGATAATGAAAGGTGTGTGTCCACTTGCTGGCCACGTACCCTCTCCAGACAGAATGCATTTAGAGGCATCCTCGCGCAGTCCTCTGAGCGTGGCACACTGTTAGCCCGTTTTACAGATGTGTAAAGCAAGGCACATACAACCAAAGTAGCTTATCCCAGCTGGCAACTGGCAGAGGCAGAGTTCCGACCCAGGTTCTGTGTGTTCCACCTTACATGGTGCTAAGCGGGACTGATGGCCTCATGCCACATGGCTTCTGCGCTTTGGTGGCAGCGGGGGTACCAGGGAAGGGCATAGATTTGGGGACCACACTCCTAATGTTGCAACCCTCCTCTGTCACATGATACCCTAGCGGGTAAACTCGGCAGGTTCCGTTTCTCACTGGGCCTCTGTTTCCTCAACTGTAACATGGGATTGTAACATTCCCTATCTTGCTGGAATGTCTTGGAGAACACAGGGGTGTATTCAGGACTCCACAAACACTCGTTATGGTTATGGCAGCTCCACATTCAGCTTTCATTGCCTCGCATGTTCCATGATCTCCTGTCTCTCACCATGTCTTCCCTTTGCCATCTCTCTTCTAAGTGTACTTCCTTTTGCTTTCCTGATGAGAAGGGAAGCATATGGCCATAGATATCCCAGGACACGGTTTCATGTGTTGGAGTCTGGTGACTTTTTGTCGGTTTGCTATCTGGCCATGAGGACATGGAGTGAATGGGGCCTCTCCATGACCTTTGTCGTCTGAGGTTACAGGAGCATGCATCTCTGCCTACAGTCTGAAGCAGATGCATCTCCAAGGTGCCTTGTGGAGTGGGAATTCACGACGGCTCCCCGTCAGCAAGGAGCGGAATGTCTGCGTCCTCACGTGACTTCTGGAAACACCTCCTTGGGCCCCACCTCTCAACATGGCAGCCGGAGCCCTGGGTTTGGAGCCATGAAGGTTTGCTCCTCTTGTCTTAGCTTAGGGATATATGCATTTGGAAAGGGGTTTCTTTACAGCAGGATTCTGTAAGTCATTTTATTTGCACCTGAGCAATAGAAATAAAAGTGAAAGCACGTTGTAATGTAGCATATTTCCATAAATGACTCCTTCTGAAGGCAACATTGAGCTATCCATTGGGTACCCCAACGACCACTGATGCACCAAATTAAACAGAGCAAATCTCTACTGTTTCTGAAATTAACTAGGGGCTCACTGTACCTGACACATAATTTCATTCCTGTGAAGTCACTTAGAGCAGACACACCCATTGAGTCTAATTTAGAGGACGATGGCTTTGGATGTTTATCAGTTGCTTAAATTTTAAAACAAAGGCTTGGTGACATTCACCTACATAATCTCCTGTTACTCATGGCAAAATGTAACACTTGAACATGATCACATTTCCAGTTTATAGAAAACAGAGAAAGAACACGGTTGTCATAATATTTTTTTTCATTCTGCAATAAGACAGCAGCCAGAAGAGAACAAAAATGACAAAATCACAGCATTTTAAGTCTTTTAACTTTAATCACTGGAAGGCAGAATAGCCCATCAAATAGCTTTGTCGATGTTCCTATTTCTTGCCTGCAAAATTTTATCAGTGATAACCATCTTACAAATGCATCTCTGCATCTGACTTTTAGGAAGCAGACATACCGTACTTTAAGAAGAAGAAAACCTACAGGAAATAAGCTCCTTTGACAATCTTTGAAGCTTTGAAGACTACCTTTGAGAGAAACACACACACACACACACACACACATTTTGTCTTGTTTACATAATGTGACATTTTTGTTTTATTTCCTGCTTCCTTGCAGTTAAGCAGAGGGGAAGGGGATACATGAAAGGACATTACGATTCGTTTTGAAATAAAAGAAATTATCTTATTTGCAAATAAGGCAGATAGTTCCATCTTGGAAATTCTTTGTCGTTTTAGCGTCACAGAATTTCGGAGATGGCACGTTGGCACAGAGACACTTCCTGTACGGCAGATAGCTCTTCTAGAAAGCAGTTGGTCTGGCTCAGATATCATCAGTGAAGGAGGGTTGCAGTCTGTTAGATTTGGGTCAAAGAAAGGGATTCTCTGTCTAGAACAGTAGACAGACTTTTGACAACCACACGTGTTAGTGAGTAGGGATGAGATCTACCCTAAAGAGCATCCAACCCGCTGCATGTCTTTTGGCATGAGTGTGTGACCACCAAACATAATAAATAATAATTTAGTACCTGCTAAATACTGTACTCATTTCCGACCACCCTATTTCACCGAAAGCCAGGAAATCCCTCAGCTCACTGAGGTTCCACAGATGGCCTCTGCTTGCTTTTGTCCATAGATGTGTCTTTCATGACCTGGATTTGTACATCTGCAGTAGGGTCTTTATTCTCATGGAAGTAAGTTCTCCATCCCTCTGGTGGCTGTGGCTCCAAAGTCCCACTGGAAGCATTTCTTAATTCGAAGGGCCACTCTTCTTACTTTGTGGCTGGACACACATGGAAGGTACTAGAAATGGAGGTCCCTGATCAGGGTCCCGTTTTCTCATGCACACTGTCCTGAAATGCCAGTTGCCTGCTCTCTGCTATCCGATCCTCCTTCCGTTCTGAAATCCACCGTGGGAGAGGTCATCAGGCTTGCCCTTGGGTCAGGAGAGAGGAGAAAGACTGGCGGGTCCACCACTGCCCGAACTCTGGAGGTCACTTATGTGAACCTCAGTGGTCCCCACTGGCATCTACACTGCAGAGTCAGACGTCTGTGTACGTGGCATTTGAGAGTTGGAACACTCAGCGCTCCCTGACCGTGGGGCCCGCAAACATGTTTATCGGGCATTTATATGGTGTACGTTTTAAAGGATAGACAGTGGGATTCCTGATGCAGAGCCAACATCAAAAACTAATCTTTGTGTGAAGACTATAGCAAGGTATGGCCACAGGAACGTAAAGATTAGAACCATTGAATTGGCCCTCTTTGCCTGTCTTGCCTGGGTGGCAGTGCCGAAGTCATTTTCCGCTCTGTTTCTCTGTGACTCCCCTCAGACCCATTCCCCGTCCAGTGGACACCCCATGTACATGCCGTGGTCAGTCTTGGGCTCCACTCTCAACTGCATTGATTTTTAAATGCTTCGTTCTTGCAGATGGATCTTATCTTCACAAATGCATTCCCCCTCTCCATTAACCTATTTCTAATTGTATATGGGGGCTTTAGGTGTGCACATCAGGGGCTCCCAAAATCCAATGGTACCGGACTAGCAAGAATGAAGGAGACACATGCATTGTGTACTTTTTTATTTCACCTTTCTGTCTATGTGAGGTTCCAGTAAGTCTGCGTTTGGGACAAAAGAGAAAATTTGGTGGACAGAGAGGTTTTTGCCACCTTAGCCTAGAGATATAAACACAACATAGTGAGAGGGCAAAAAGGATGGAGGCAGGATTGTGGTCCAAACTTCTGGCCGTCATATTTACTTGGAATTTCGTAGTTGAGAGTACTGATTTTGGCTCTCTACATTAATTTAGTTTCTTTATCATTCACTTCGGGGTTTCACAAATTCTGTAACACTGTGACCATTTTTACAAAGCCTGAAGCTTAATTTCATGGTCTCGAGCCTGGGATGGATATTATTTTCCCTTGAATTTACATCTCCAAGTACAATGAATTGTTTTTAACGTCGTTTTACAAATCATTTCCAGGAAGAAGATAACATCATAAATTCCCATTGGCCTCAGTAGCCCAATTAATTCAAACAGGATTAATAAGCTCTGTGGGAGTTTTTTAACAACATGAGTAGTAGCAACAGCAGTCTAACCATAATAAGAATTAAACATTAACAATCGCTAAACCGTAAAAGCCTTTGGTGTATTCTGGTCACTTATTGGAACATGGCAGGTGGATTATTCCACTTACTCCCCCACTGCGGGATGAGCTGTTTTTATCACCATCTCTAGTTTACAGGTAGTGGGAGAGTGACGTTGGAGCGGCTGCATGACCGCTTGTCAGCGGCATGGAATGATGTCTGTTCTGTTGAGTTAACTGAGATGATACAGCCCCCAGCTGGCGTCCCATTGCACGTTCTCTGTAAGACAAGCCTGTTAGGACCACGGACGTGTAATAGTTTTCTTCCAGCTCCTGGATTGCACGAGTCCATCACATCCTGTGTCCCTGATGTTGCCGCATATACAATAAAGATGTCTGTGTTGAAAATTTAAAAAAAAAACACTATTTTTTTCTTTTAAAGAAAGAAAATGAAATACTGGGTGTGGAGAACAGGAACATGTAGCTACGAGTCTGACAGCAGTGCTTCGGATAAACGTCTGCCACTGTCAGCCGCTCAGAATGAGCACATTTAATCTGCTGGTTCAATATTTGAAGGCATAGAAAGAAAATATGCATTAGGATTTGGGAGATTGGGTGAAAGCAGTGTTCAAATACTATTCCACTGAGTACCCACAATGTATGTGTTTGAAAGGTGAGGTCCAAATTGGGGTTCAGGGATGGATCTGAATGCCAGGACCCCATAAGGGCTCGTCAGAAACTGGAATGCGGCAGTCCCCTTGCACAGATATATTCCCCCTGCTTGAATTAATTGAATCACTCAGATTGACACAAAGGCATGTGTCTAGAATAGTCAGCCCAGTACCTGACATACAAGAAGAACTCAACAAATGCTAACTGCTATTATTATTATTATTATTATTATTATTATTGTTGTTGTCTTTCCTTTCCCATATGCCCCCATTGCACCAAGTACAGAAGTCGTGGGTGAGAAAAATGTCTATGATGGAAGAGTTAACACATAGTTGCACCATTCCTGTGTTTTTTTGTTTGTTTGTTTTAATGTCGTGATTACAATTTCATGATATATTTGAGATGTCCCCTGTGGGTCTCACGCGCTCCAGAAGAGCCCGTCTGCCCTTACCTTGATATTAAAGACCTCGGAGGAAGCGCTAAGCTGCTTCTAAGAGCTTGAGGTCTGCCGGTAAAGTCAGCATGTCACCCCGAGTGGGGTGGGCTTCGCACGGGAGCTGCAGACAAGCAAACTGAAAGCCACACTGATCAGAAGCAATCCTAAGAGAGAAGCGTGGTGATGTGTTTGCCAGCATGTCCAGTTGTCATTTGAGGGGTGAGAAGAACTGGTATCTGTGGTTAACGTGCAAGGCTGGTGGCAGAAGGAAGCATCATTTTCAGTTCTGTATCTCCAGCTTTATAGACGGCAAACTCTGGCGCAGAAGAAATCTAGTCCTAAAATAAACATGAGTATGGATGGTGTGGTCGGGCATCATAAATAAGAGAACTCTGAAGGGTTTCATTTCCTTGATCATTCCTGTCGTCTCCTGTCGATTCTCTACTCACAGCCCAGCTCAGGCAGGAAGGGGGATGTCAGTGCTTCCAACCATATGTTTCTGAAGACGTTCTAGCTGGTCTGCTTCTGGAGCATTGCATAGGCTTCGATCCCAGACCTGGCCTTTGGGCATCTGGGCAACCTTATTATTCTCTGTGTCAAAGCCTGGATAACCTCCCCTGGCAGTTTCAGCTGGTGCCCATCCCAGAGCCCACATGTGTCAGTGGAATCCCCGAGCCTTATTTTCCCCAAGACCGTCAAGTGCAGGAAACCCACTGGCATAGCTGCATCCAGAGTGCGGAAGCTGTATGTTGACTCCAAGGGCTGCCCTTTAAATTATTTCCCGCCAGTCCGATTGCCTGTTCCTCAGGTCAACAATCCCATTGTGTTACTTATGACCCTCGGGCCTCAGTGACAGCAGGGACTGACCCACAGTGCCTTCCTCGGACTCATGGGTGTGCCCACCTGTCTTCTGCCAGACACACATGCGCAATTCCATTGAACAGGCACAATGATGGTGCTCTCCTGGGTGTGTTGATGTCATTCACACAGGAAAGCAGCGGGAGCTCTGTGAGAATGAGAGCTAGTTGGAGTTCTTCAAGTTATTTCCAGGAAACGCGACAGCCTGGAGGTAGAGCAGGTTCTGTCACTCCAAGAACATGGCTGGTGGGGACTTGTGAGCATCGCAGATGGAGGGAGCAGATGCTAGTACAGGGGGAGAAGTCGCATGTCACGATGCTGTGATTAGGGCAGCGATGGGTTTAATGGAGGACATGACAACATTTTTATAACCATCAGCTACAACCTCCCCACGATAAGAATGAATTTCCCAGAAACAATAGGCACTCTGACAGGACCTAATGAACAAGGACACACCCGGAAAGTGAAGAAAGGGTCACCTCCAGAATGACCGCATTTCAGTCATACAGTTTTCCGCTTGTTAACCAGCCTACGCCTCCTAGTTACGTGTGTATTTATTGGGTGTAAAAGTGAATGCATTGGATTGTCTGAAAGTCTAGCTAAACCTCGTTATCAGCGCAGTTCCTGAAATCTGTAACATGCCAACCCTCTCTTTTTGTTATGTGTTGATTCAACATTTGCTCACACGTAGCCTTTCTTCTAAGAGTATGGTCCTTACCCATCATCTAGAAACTTTTCAAAAATTCAGGGTCTCAGACCTCACTCGCTCCAGATTGAGTGAGCGAGAATCTTCATTTTAGCATGGTCTCCAGATGATAAATAAGCCTGTTAGAATTTGAGAAGCGCTGGTATATGTAATATGAATGCACTAGGGAACCCATATTCTAAATGCAATGTCTTGATTATTGTTCAACTAGGAGAACGAAAAAAAAATCCCATAAGTTAAGGCATCGCATAGTCTCATCAGTTCCCTAACTCCCCATTGGCTTACTGTCCTGTCACTATTTGGAAAATAATTAGGGTTGTCTTCTAAACATGTTTTGAGCAAAATTTTTATGTTAACACAGGCGATGTGGAAGAGAGTGAAATAATAAAGGAACCCCGATTTAATGGAAGTGATGCCTGGGGTCGCATAGGAAGCAGATTAGAGCTGGCGTGGGGTGTGTGGATGTGAGTACCCATGGCTGTCAGGGGACGATTTATCCTTGTATGAAAGAACGTCACAGAAGGTGGTTCCATGGCTCCTCGACCGTTAGTGTCTGGCAGGCACACGTGCATGTACATTGTGACAAAGCTTCCTTTCCTGTGCTCAGTCTGTCATTAGTGGTGATGGAAGCCAGCCTCTGTCGTCACTCAGCATGTGGAAATGCCATTTCTTCCGCAATGGTCATCTGGAACCCGATCATAGATAGGGGTAATTCATGTCACTAGATCTGGCTTCCCATTGGAGACAGTCCATGTCCAGGTACACTGATAGATATGTCTGGGCTTATGGGGTGTTGGTTATGCTTCTAATTGTCCCTAAGCTAAAGAATGGCTTTTCGCGGGCCAGTGACAGTGGAATTTCCCTACGCCACTCAGTCACTGACTCAGGAGAATATCAGAATTTAGGTGAAAGCGGACTTCCTGGAACAACGCCCAGCATTTTCCAGCTTGATGGAGAGACACAGTCCCTACCAGGTGCTACATGAGATAATCTCATTTATCTTCAAGTTCTGTGCTCAGCAGTAATCTTTGAGTCCCACCATTAACCTGTTGGTCAGAGGAAGGACTTATTAATATAGTCTTAAGGGACCTTTTTGGGATTTCCTGAGTTCCCTGGAGGTACGTTGAGTAGGCGGAAATTCTTTCTTAATTATTCATGGTGGCTGGTTGAAGGAGATTTTTTTTTTCCTCAATGAGTCCAATGCCTGTAAAAAAGGGTCTTTACGTGGCAGCATTTCGCTGCAATATTTTGTCCACCTTGTAGAAGAAAAGAGAGAGCCAAATCCGCCGAAATGACAAGCTTCAACGAGGCAAGATGATTTCTTAAATTTATTGTCATCTTTCAGTTACAGTTGACATGCAATGTTATATCAGCGTCAGGTGTACAAGGTACATTCACTGTGTGACAAGTCCTGTGCTAAGTGTGTTGGGCGTTAGTCCCCTCCTACACTTCTCCAGACACCCCTCTACTATTGTAGGTGATCAGCTCCAACGTAGAGGTGAGTGCTGAAGACCCAGGAGTCGGACCAGGTCTGCTGGTGTCAGGAGCCAGAAGCCAGAGTTTGAGCTCTTAGTTCTGTGTGATAGTGCCCCCTCTGGCAAAGCCCTTATCTGCCCTGGTTTAGCGTATCTCAGCCCTGGCTCTCAGCAGTGGCTTCACACTTGTTTGTAGAACGACCACCTGGAATGAAGGGACTGTCTACAATTTAGGTTTCCTCTGCAACCCACACCCACACCTGCAGGACCAACGCGCCAGATTTTCCCATTTCCAAGTATTCTTCCTTAGGACCACAGAAATCTGGTCAGGAAGCTCTCATTTTCTGATAAGCTGGCTCTTGTCGTGTCCAGTTAAATAACAAATTGCTCTTGAAATGGCTTATTTTCTGTATTTGTTTCATTCAGGGCACAATATGAGCGAGCTTTGGAAATAAAGCATTTCATTTATAAGTTGTCCTGCAGCCCACCGTCGGTAATTCAAAACTATCATCCTATATAAATTGCTGTCATTAGACCTTGAGAGCCTTACCGAAAAATAATATTTGCGGACCTCTGACTTGCAATGTGTTGCTCTGAAAGCAAGACTAATACAGCGGCATTTGTTCCCATGGGAGATTCCTGTTCGGAATTTTTAGGAGAGGAATGTATTAGACCTCTGTAGGATCAATCTTATGAAAAATTAAATGGTTAATGGGCTCGGGGCTTTACAAATGAGACTCTGGCTTAAGACCTCAACAGTATGGGTTTCACAGTGTGTGGGGGAAAATAGGACTAAATGGAAATCAGAAACCCGACAATCTCTCCACAGATTGAACCAAATGGTCCACCATTTGTGCAATGGCCTCAGCTATGTTCCCTTGTATTAAGCCCAGCCTGGCTATCTGTGACGCTTTTGATGAACATGGCAATTAAAGTTGACACTCTAGGCAGTGAATAAGATAAGTGGATGGGGATAAGGGCCAGGTATTATCATGGAAATACAGGGAGGTGACAACAAAAGAACAAGACAAACAAATGAGAAACAGAACTCATAGACACAGACAATAGTTTAGTGGTTACCAGAGGGTAAGGGGGGTGGGGGGTGGGAGATGAGGGTAAAGGGGGATCAAATATATGGCGATGGAAGGAGAACTAACTCTGGGTGGTGAACACACAATGGGATTTATAGATGATGTAATACAGAATTGTACACCTGAAACCTATGTAGTTTTACTAACAATTGTCACCCCGATAAATTAAAAAAGAAAAAAGAAAAAAAAGAAATACAGGGAGGTAGAGGAAATAGGAGGAAAGAGGGTTAAGGTGGGAAAGGATGCAGTACGTGGTTTAGTAGAAGGAATGTGTGTGCTAAATGCCGCCAGCTTGAACACAAGTACCAGGTCACCAGGAGGCTTTGGAGGAGAACACTGTCCCCGATACTGTGTCATGTCCCTACCATTACCTCACAGCCCGCGGTTAGTAGGTGCTTCCTAAATGCATGTTGAATGCGTGGATGAGCAAGTACGGAGTCAGCAGTGCATTTGAAAGACAGCATGTGTTGTTTTTTTTAATTAGTAGGCTATTTTTTTTGAGCTGTTTTAGGTTTACAGAAAGCTTGAGTAGAGACTGCAGAGATTGTCCCTAGGTTGCCTCTCTTCCGCATACCGTTTCCCTTAGGACATCAACTGATGAGCCCATATTGAAACATGACTAGCAACTAAAATCTATCCTTTGTATTAAGGTCTACTGTTTGAATCGTGCCTTCTGTGACTTCAGACAAACGTACAATGACAGGTACCCATCATGACAGTGTCACAGACTAGTTTCGCTGCACCCAAAATCCTCTGCGCTCTGCCTGGTATCCCTCCTTCCCCGCTGACCCCTGGCAACCAGTCATCTTTCAGTGTCACCATAGTTTGCCTTTTCCAGAATGTCATAGAGTGGGATCCCACAGCATTGAGCCTTTTCAGACTGGCTTCTTTCACCAGGTAATTTGCATTTCACGTTCCTCTGTGTCCATTCATGACTTGATAGCTCATTTCTTTTTAGCGCTGACCAATATTCTGTTGTCTGGATGGACCGTAGTTATGTCTCCATCACCTACTGAAGGACGTCTTACTGGCTTCCAAGCGTTTGGCACTTATCAGTAAACCTGCTATAAATATCTGTAGGCATGGTTTTATGTCCATAGACATTATCGCAGAAGCCACATGTTTGAAAAATGCCGTCTCTTCACAGGATGTTCATCATGCAAAGATACTTATAGGAAATGTGCATTTCATTAGAAATGGAGGTGCATCATTGCATGCCCCTTTGCAAAATATGAATCACAACCCAGGGAAGTAAAACCATCCATGCCCTGCTACCTACCGCGTCTGTATGATTTTTACTTAGAAATTTTTATATATATGAGCCCAAACGGGCACTTTTTCTTCAAAGTATAAGGAGGGTCCTGTCGCCTTATTGCTTCTTCCTATTTCAGCTCATTAAACTAGTTACCATTTTCCATGTGACGAGGCTTAAATCAGAGCCAGATCACTCAAAGCCCAACTGCATAGGTAAGGTTTCCTTAGCTGTGTCAACACCACCACAATAAGTATCTGCTTGATGCTAATTTGTCACGGGAGACAAATCCCTAAAATGGCCCCTGTGCATCTTACTCCTTGGTTCTCAGTGTGACTGTATATATACGATGTGTCTTCTTGGCATGTTTATTATGTGACTTGGCAAATTGAGAAAGATGGAATGTACTTCATTCCCCAGCATTAGCAATGACAGAACAAAAATATGACCTGCCACAAATGGCTTGGTTTTGCTTTTGCATCAGAAATCTACTCAATCACCTCCGTGCAGAGTGGACTCTGCAGCCTTTGTCCCCTTTGCTGGGCCATGCAGGTGACGGTGCAACCCTGGGGTACAGGGCTTGTCTGCACTGAGGTCTGACCTACCCGCTGGATGGGATGTACCCGTAGCCAGTTATTATTTCTGCTGCAAAGGATGCAATGTGTCCTCGTAGAATTCCAATTGTTGTGGTTGTCCTATAGTGAAGAAATGGACCCCACGCCCAAATTTGGGTCCCGTATTGGGAATAATGATGCCACACCCACACCATGTAGGTATGAAAAGGTTTATGACTCTCATAACGAGGCTTTCTGGGGACAGCAGAGTCGTTCCCAGGCTGGTCTGAAAATGGCTTAAGAGAGATGGCAAAAGAGACCATTTTCTTGGTGGGCAGAGCTGGAGAGTGGGTGCAGGTCGTGGCATGCAGGCAGGGGCTTGCACAGTTTGAATCTCCAGGGACGCAGAAGGACCGAACACCAGGCTTTCTCGTCAGCTGGTTGGGTACAAGTGGAAAGGGGGAGAGGAGAGGCTTCCAAGCTCTTAGCCGTCACACGGCAGCAAATGGAATCAGACTCTACTGCACCCATCAGTGCAACTCTATGTGCATTAGCTTCGTAAGTTATTCAATTCTTAACTTATTAAATTAAACCAGCAGCATGAGTATCTAGATCTGTGTGGAAATTAGAAATTGTCTACCTCTGGTTTGACCATCATTTTCTTCTGGTGTGAGAGCTGGTGACGGGTTTCTACAAGGAGAGTCCGCATTTATCTCCTTCTTCAGTGTTCATCTGGCTCCTGTTTTCCCTCATGGAAAATTTTAGGCATACATAGAAGTAGACAGAAAAGTACGCCCTTTATCCACCCTTTTTAAATCTAGACCCCTACTCACTTCCCTTCTTCCTGGATGAATGGGAGGGAGCCAGCAGCCATCACATTGTTTCCTCCACGGGCGTCTCAGGATGTATCTCAATGTTTGTTTTTTTCCTTCATGTAGTTTTTCACTCCTCTGTGATTCTTGTCAAGTCCCTCCCTGTGACAACACCTGGTTCGAGAGCCTTGATTTTGAAATCAGATTTCCCTCTTTCTTTCTGGCTCTCCCACTTCTGAGCTGCATGACCTTCAACAGCTCTCGCATCTTTTCAGAGTATTGTTCTGTCGTCTGTAAAACGGATGACAGAAACGAAAACAAGAAAGAACTCTTTACTCATAGGGTTCAGTGTGGTCGAAACGAGAGAACGTGTGATAACGTCCTAAGCACAGAGAGTGTGCTCAGTAGATGGTAGCAGTTATTCCTATTGGTGTCAGTACTGTTATTAGTTTGAAGTGTTATGAGGGGTCGTATATATACAGTGTGAGTTTCGGGGAAGGAAGGCGAGGACAGAAAAAGGAGAGTCACAGGCATAGTGATAGTCGTGATGGGTAAGTTTAAACGTGGGTATCTACTGTTGTTATTCAAAAGCATTCATTCGTTACAAAATATCTGTAGACAGATGTGTCCGAACAAGAGCGACATTGGTGGTTTGGTTTTTCTCCGGTCAAGAAGGACAACTAGTGGGCCTCTTTATAACCCCAGGACCATGCCACAGTTTGGTGATTGCCACCCTCTGGCCTGTGTCTTCTGGCAATTTCCTCCGAGTAGCGCAGGATGCATGAGTCTGACTCGTGTAGAATCCTTTATTGGGTCTCCCTGCAGAATCACTCCACGATGGCTAGTGGTTCTCATGGTGCTCAAAGGTGTCACTCGATTCAGGGACTGATTCCCCCCTGCAGGTGTGGCCAAGCTCCCTGCCACAGGTGGTCCTCATGACGTCACACCCTCTGTTGGGATCGGCAAGGGGGAGGTCCAGTGTCCAAGGTCACTTGTCTCCCTCCCGCCTGAAGAAATGCACGGACACGTCCTTGAGGGCAAATCATCTCCCTTTCTTGTGGAAACATGACTGGTTTACAACGGAGTGTTTTCTCCCCTTCAGGGCAGATCATGAAGGTGCTTGAGGAGTTAAACCTGGCGAACGACACCCTCATTTACTTCACTTCCGACCAAGGAGCCCACGTGGAAGAAGTGAGCAGCAGAGGAGAAGTGCACGGAGGAAGCAACGGGATCTACAAAGGTGTGACTAGGCTCTGGCCTCCTGTGTGTCCCCTGTTCCTTCCCCTTCGAGCTTTGCCCTTGTTTTCCTGCCACTGTGCAACATGCAGAGCTTCCTCGTGTCATAACGATTGACAAGTCAAATGGCGAGAGGGGCCATTTCCGGCATGGTCCCCGCAGCACTTACAAGCACCCATTCTATGTCAAAACGTGAGAAGGAGGGCCTTTCCCCCTAAACGTAAATATAGCCCCATGTTGGTAGCTGATTAAAGCAAGAACCCCCTGTACTAGCCATGTACCCGTGACCTATGGCTGCTGTGTGACAAATGAACAGACGCTTCCAGGCTGGAAGCAGCACAGATTTATTAACTTACTGCTCTGCAGGCGAGAAGTCTGAAATGGGTCTTGCTGGTCTGAAATCAAGGTGAGAGCAGGGCTGGATCCTTCGGCGAGCTCCAGGGGCGAATCCATTCCCTGGCGTTTCCTAGCTTTTGGAGGCCACCTCCGTTCCTTGGCTCCTGGTCCATTCTTCCATCTTTACAGTTAGCGGTGTCTTCAAACACCCTTCTCTTTCTGACCTCTGCTTCCACAGTCCCACTTTTAAGGAACCTTGTGATTACAGATGCTCCCCGACTTAACGATGGCGTTATGTCCGGATAAACCAATCATAATGTGAAAGTACCGTAAGTCAAAAATGCATTGAACCTACCTAACATCATAGTTTAGCCGGTTTCTACGGAAAATATGTATTAGTTTTGCATGTCGAAAACGTGTACACCGAGGGGACATTTGAATAATGGGCTCACCCGGTTAATCCAGGGTCATTTTCTCAAATGAAGACCCTTAACGGATTCACATCTGCAAAGGCCCTTTTGCCACGGGAGGTGACGTATTCACCGTTTCTGGGGGATGAGGGCGCGGACATCTTTGGGAGGCCATTTTTCTGCCGGCCTCAACCAACAACAGCAATTTGAGTTGCTGTTTCATTCTGACGCAGCATCAGCTAAGCCGTTGCTTGTAGAAAATGCCCAAGACGTAGAGAAGCATGTGACCACCGGACGCTGCTAGCATGACGTGACAAAGGGCTTTCTGTGCCTTTTCGTTATTCTCTCATACGGAGGTTTCCCAGATGGCCAGGGATGCAGGGAATCAGAGTTTACCTCCAAAGGTATGGAAGGGTAATGAATGGAACGCTGTCATCCATTAATTGATTTAGAAATACGGAGCGAGCCATGTATGCAGCACTGGGCCTGAGGTAAAGATAAACAGGAGATGGGGGCCTCACTGTATAGGAGCTCGTAGTCCACTGGTGGGTGGGTGGCAGGGCGGGAGCTGGCGGGAAACCTAGACAACCCCATGCAGTTTAGTAAAGGGTGTCAACATTCGTTTGCACAAGAGGCGAGTGATACATAGAGCAAGGAGAGCCTTTCGAGGATAAGGGGCCCAGGAAATGTTCCTAAAGCAGTCGAGGCTGGGGGGCGTAGGCGGCAGGGTGTGCCTGCTTTCTTGTGCTTCCGTCTTTCCTCCCTGCCAACCACCCACCCTCTTCAGTGGTTCCGGGATGGAAGAGAAGCAGCAAGTGGCGAGGTCTGCAAACTACCAGGAGCTCAGTGCCGCTGGGTCACACTGCACCTGAGACAGAGACAGACCGGGTGCTCTGTCATCTGTCGCAGTGGCAGCACACAGCCCGTGAAGCCCTCATCATGCTTCTGTTTACAGCTGCATGTACACACCTGGAGCCCGTTTCTTACACCTGTAGGTACCTGGAAGCGATGACAACACAACTTCTGTTCAGTGATGGTCTGGGCAGCCTACATCACATTCACTTAACTATAAAAAGGCCTTTTAAAGTGAGAGGCGACAAGCGTTTGTTTATCTGAGATCCATGAGAATAGCTATTCTGGAAACACTAATTCAGGCAGAAGCCCAGACAGTGTTCCGATGAGGACACAAAGGCCAGGGGTGTTTATGACAAAGGGAGGGGACAGTGACATCACAGAAGGAAGGCGTTGCTATTAGTGCAGATGACGTGACACAGGGACGCTGATGCTAAACAGTGTTTTTAATTTTCAGCCCAGAGTCATCCGTCCTGGAGTCACGACACCTGCTTTCTTGTTGTCTTTGCAAACAGCTCTTTGGGACACTAGGTTGCTAAGGCCCCGTCCTGAGGTGACTTTGTCCTGCTTTAACATCCACAGGTTTGAGGTGTCAGACGTGCACACCCAGCTCTGTTTTAAAGTGGCTCCTTGCATACTGTTGTTTACAGTGGGATGTTGATTTTCTCTTCCTTGCTTTGCATCCCGCTGGCGTGTCCCCAGTGCAGGATACAGTCCACATGTGTTAGATAAATAAACCAGTGTCTTTATTCTGAACAGGGTCAGCCTTGCCAGTCTTATTTTAGAGCAGTGAGAGTCCATACTTGCATTCCTGTACGTGAAAGCCAGGTGTTTCCCTCGGATTTCCAGGAGGTTATGGCCTGTGTGGAGAGAGTTGTTTTATTTTCTTTCATAGATCACAGCGTCTCTAAAAGCCGGAGTTCCAGGCTGCATTTCACGCACCAGTTCACCCATTCATTCCGTCTCCCACTGAAGGGAAGGCCCTGTACGTCCGGAAGTAGCTTAGCGGCTGCCCATGAGATGTGTCCATCAATCACTGTAGTGGAGGTGGTTACAAAGTAATGCGTTATTTAGGAAAGTTACGGTGCTGTGGCACCTCCATTCAGGGGGAGGTGACCAGATGACCGCTGGCTGAGGAAGGCTGATGAGTGAGGGGAGGAGATGGCACTGGCGTTTTGCTTTCATGGTTGACTCTTCAGAGACAGAAGCACCGGGGTCAGAACGAGTGTCAGGGGTCCTGCCAGATGTTTGGGAACTGGGCTTATCACACAATCCTAAAATCATGCCCATAGCGACTTCCTGGTTTGTTGGTTTGTGGGTTTGTTTGTTTAAGAAGCATATTGGATGTGTTAGAAATGTTTTGCTGTTGCGTGAGTGGTAGAAATACATCCGTGCATGAATTGTCTCAGTGTCTCATCCACAACTCTGTTGCACAGTCACCTGTCAGTCAAATTGAGTTGCAATCAAGTTTGCAGTGAAACGTTGTTCAAATCCAACGCCCTAAAAGGAAGACCTGGTTTCCTTCTAGCTATGGGAGGAGACCACTGACGTCTCATTGTCAAAATCCTAGTTTTCAAAAGCCATAGACTCAAATGCTCTCCCGTGGTTTCTAGAAACACAGATGTCGCTGTGGGGGCAGAGCCCCAGAAAGCAGTTTCCAGGCTCTCGGCCTCACAGAGAAAGGTGTTGGCTCAGGTAGTAAATGGCCAACTGTGATTGCATGGCCATCAGCTGTGGCTAGTTGGCCGTCAGCTGTAACCAGTGAGCCATTGGCCACTAATATAACTGCTGTGGCTATGCTAGCAGAGAGAGAAGAGAGGAAGGAGAGAGAAAGAATGGGGGCTAGCAAGAAGATGGCGGCTGGGCTGGCAAGCTTGGATGGCGGTTTGCGGACAGTGTGGATCCAGCCTCCAGTGAGAGTATAGTGCCGCCAGAGAGAATATAGTGGTATGACTCCCCTACCTATGGCTCCGTGGGTGTTCCTTTTTGGCCTCACCATATCCTGCGTTATGTGGGGAGCGGGAGCAGAGACCCCTCAGGCCTCCCTGCACGACAGTCGCACATCCTGTAAACTCCCTCATCAGAAGAGCGTAATTTTCTGAACAAGAACAATTTCTGTTCTCCATAAACCCCTCCGACCCCCCAGAAAAGGTCTTTCCATTTTGTAATTGGTGACCCCACTGTATTCCCCAGTCAAATCTGTTTGGCCAAATGAGTTTTATTTTTGAATTCTAATTCGATAGCACGGCTAAGGTGAAATCATCCTTCTGCAGAATTCCACAGATTATTGCTTTGAAGTGTGAGCGCATTAGGTCACGGCTATAGTCTGTGTTTAAAAAATAGTAATTAATTGTTATGGGCGTGTGGGAATAGTGAGATTCTTACTTGTTTCTCACTGGTTTTTTTTTTCTTGGAGGAAATGTGTCTGCAGCATGATTAACCTGTTTAGGTTTGGCTACGGGTGAATTTTATCTTTGTCAAAAGGCTTCTGCAGTGAAGGGAATTGGGAATTAAAGGTAGGGTCCATTTGAATATAACTCTTAGCCAGATTTTAGCTGCTTGGGCAATGTCTTTCATGTACTCGCTCCTGAAATATTTACCTCTGAGAACCTTCTACAATAAGTTTCCTGCTGCTGTGCACATGTTCTGAATGATTGTGTCCACTGAAGAAACGGTGTTCCAGGCGACCGTCTGTATTCCACTTAAGGATTAGGGAATCATTGTCTCCATGAGAACCGCTAGTTGATTTGACAGTGTCTCCAGCTGAGTGGTGAGGATTTTCACCGAGATAAGTAAAGAACAACAACACATCCCGTACCCTTTACGTTAGACTGTTCACTGTCCACATTCCATCGGGGCTGTTGAAATATGGAAAATGTCCACATCGCTACATGGGGACTCGGAAATAGGAACCACTGCTTTACACTAACAGGATTTACGGTTTCCTTGTATTCCTGAGCTAGCTCTAGGAAACAGGGATTATGGGTCTCAGTTTGAGTTGCTACTGCACTCAGAGCAGGTAGTAGTTATTTAGAGCAGGAGGGAGGGGGCTTTGAAGTGTACGAGCTCATTCTCCCCTGTGTGAGGGCAGTTGAATACGGGCAGGACCAAAGTCCTACCAATTGCCGTTCTCTTGTGGAAAGAGCAGGTGGCCTCACTCGGGGCCACCTCAGGGATTTAAGCCCTCAGGGCTCTCCTTGCAGAATAAGGTGCAGAGGAATTCATGGAGGCTTCTTCTCAAGTTCATGGCTGCCTCGTCCTCCTCTGACCTACCTCTCAAAGTTGGAGACCTCCAGGGCTCTCTCCTGGGTGTCTCCCGTTCTTTATCTATACACTTGCCCCATGTGACGTCATCCAGACCCCTGACCACATGGCATTGGAGGGCTGGTGACCCCCATATCCAGCCCTGGCTCTTCCTTAGACCCCAAAGGCCTCCATCTAGCTGCCCACGTGTCATGGGACGTGCATACCTGGTGGACACATCTCATCCAACAGATCCATACGGGAGATCGTATTCCCCAAGCCCACACATTCCCTGTCTAACCCATCTCATTGGGCTGCACCAGTGTCCACTCAGTGCTTCCATCCTCCAAGCGGGGGTTCTGTGACCCCACAAGCATCTCCCTTTGAGCTGCCCTATTGCCCATATTCCGATAGCATGCCCTGTAATCTTCTGAGTACACCTGACATTGAGCTCCTTTTGTCATCGCCATCAATCACAGTCTCTCCCAGGCCACCATCACCTGCACCTCATTTCCCCAGTGGTTTGTAGGTGTCACCCTGCTGCTTCTTTGTTCTCTACAGTCTGTTCTCCCCACTCCTCCTCCCCCCAGGTCCCTGGAGGAGCTTGAATAAACATACACGCACTGTACTGTATGGAGTTTCCTGGGCTGCTTATAAAGAACCACAAACTGGTGGCTTAAAACAACGTGACACTTTTATCTCAGCTCTGGAAACCAGAACTCTGAAAGCAGGATCTGCCGACAGTATCTAGAGGATGGCCCTTCTTTGTCTCCCCCAGCGTTTGGTGGTGGCCGGCAGCCCTTGGCATCCAGCCCATGCCTTGTAGACACATCACCACAATCCGTGCCTCTAACTTCTTCCTTTCTGAAAACACTCTATCTATCCTCCTCCACTCAGGATAAAATGCGACGTCTGCACCTCAACTGCAGGCCGTCCTACCATCACCTCGTACTGTTTCATTTTCCTCAGGTGCCCCAACACCTCAACTCTTGCCACCACCTTGGGGCCTCCCCATGGGCGGTTGCCTCTGTTGGAAAGGTCATCACCTGACCTTTGCAAGGATTTGATCCACCCATCACACTTTGCCTCTGTAAGATCTCCCCGGTCCACCACACCCCAAATTCTTGTCCCCTCCCAGCACAGGGACTCATGACGCCAACTTATTTGAATTCCTTGCCCACCTGATATTTTAACCGTTTATTAATTTAATTTGCTCATAGACTGTCTCCTGTCTTATAATGTAAGTCCCGTGGGTGCAGAGATGCTGGGTGCTTTATTCCCAGTCTGTCTCTGTACCTAAAATAACTACGCAGTAGGTGTTCCATAAATACTTGCTGATGAATAGTGAATGTTTCCTAAATTTCTCTTCCTTCTGTCTCCTGGTACTCTACCTGAGTTTTCCGCCGCCCCCCCCATCCTAAAATATCCTTCCTGAGCTGAGACCAGAATAACTTCCCTCAGATTTTCTTACAGTAGAGTTTAGAGTTTTCTGCCTCTTCCTCGGAGCAGAAAAGTTCCCATAGTCTCGGAAGAGAAGAGTTAAATAAACATCTAGTGCTGGCATCATTTCCATTCCTCTCAAAGTGAAGGTCACCTTGAAGGAGGCTTTGCCCCCACTTTCCTTTTGCTCTGCCTGAAGCAGAGCAGTACATGGCAGCAGAATGGATGAGGTAGCTCTCCAGGCAGGCTCTGCAGAAGCATGGTGGGGTGGAAACCATATTTTCCTGAATGTTCAGGACTGTAGACTTTCTCCACATGCAGAGAAATGTTTCCCATTTCCTGATGGCTGCATATAAGGCACCGCAGCTTCTGGCACGTCTCCTCTGCCTTAAGTGCCAACTGCGACGGCAACGGATTGGCTGGACGCCATATCTCTTATGAGTAGCTTCTGACAGTCACTGATTTTGGCCTCTCTTTCTGTCATGCAATAAGACAGGTTTTGGAGAGCAATGGATACTTCTGTTGAGGGAAAAAAGAAATAGCAGCAAGAGGCTTTGATCGTTTATTAGACGGTGGTTATGTTGAGGCTCTATCGTCAGCTTTTGACAAGCACTTTTATCAGCTTCCGAGGATTGGGTAAAGCTGCCCGTCTTGCTTGCATGGGTACTTAGTGAGCCAGGAGACATCCCACCGCCTTTTCACCTTTGAAAGATCACACATTGTCTTCATTTATCAGGTCACTTATTCAGCTCCATCCGACTGGCAAGCACTTCATATATTGAGAATACACAATGTGGCAGGCATGGGGTTAGCTTCTCGGGCGCGAAGCCCAAGAATTCCAGGGATGCTCCTTCTAGTGGCTTTTATTCTGTTGTTGAGAGTGAATCTAAAGAGGTCATTTGAAAGTCATGAACCGGGAAAGACACTCGCGAGAAGGAATGGTTAACGGTAGTGAACCCTGGGGACTCCGAGACCCTCACAGAGGCTGACCCGTCTGCAGGCGGCAGTTTTGGAGTGTCGGGTAAGAGAGGAAAGGTGGGAAGTGGATTCTGGGCAGCAGCGAAATGCTCACGGTGAGCAAAAAAAAGCAGCTCAGTATTGCCAGAGATGAGAGTGTAAATAAGGGACGTCAGGTGACGTGGGTGATGGGTCCCCAATATTGAAGTGAATATGTCCAGTAGGAATGAATTTATATATATATATGTGTGTGTGTATATATAAATTTATTTATTATATATAGTTTTATTTAGATATATAAATTTATTTAAATACAAATTTATGTATATGTTTATGTGTAAGTTTAAATATATATAACTTCATTTATATGTAAATTTATCTACGTATACACATTTAAATATATATGTAAATTTATTTAACGTACATTTAAGTATTTCTATTTAATTTATATATATTTAACATTTAAAACAAATATATTTAAAATTTATATAAAATTTAAATATTTAAATACGTGTGTGTATATATACACATATATATGTATACATACATATATATATGTGCATATATACAGAGGGAGCCACAAAGTGTATACTCACATTAAGTAAGGGGAAAACTGTATTAACATTGTGATACTCAATCTACACCAACAACAGAAGATGAATCCAAGTCCCGTGTGCCTTCTGCAATGACAAGAGGGGCTCAAAGTGGTTCCCATCAGCGTCCAGACACTTCTGATGACGGCGAACTACTGCTTGAGCAACGTCGACCAAAGTGTCCACTTGTGTACATTTTTTTGGCACCCTCGGTACATATATATATATATATATATATATATATATATATATACACACACACATATATATATAAAGTCATTGCTATTTGGGCAGTAGTTGAAGTTCGAGGTGAAGAATATTGCCTGAAGCCATTATGAGAAAAGGGCTGAGTAGTGGGAACAAGAAAAAATTAGCAGTCACGGTGTATCACTTCCCAATCTTTAGAGTCTGGGGATAACAGACTTGCCATTACAGGTATATCATGGAGGACTGTTGTGGTGATTAAAAAGTCAATTCAGGTGAAGTGTTTGTAAGTGCACCTAGTAAGTGCCAGGTGTTACTAATACCCACTAGAGTGTAACACTTATCATAGTAGGTGTGTTATTTTGCTCACATCTGTACCCCCAGAACCTAGCACACTGCCTGACATGTTTTAAGAAATAATTTCTGATGGAAAACATACATAAAAAAAAATACCTGAGCTTGGATTGGAAGGAGAAACAGTTTAGTTGGATGGAGAGGGGGTGGGAGAACATGGTTGCCTTGGAAATCCATTGATTGGCAATGGACTGGATGTCAGCGCTGTCTCTCGTATGTTTGGCTTGTGTGATTAGAAAGATGCAGAGTCCCTTAGGAATGAGACCTGTGTTTGGTCAGCATGTGGGGAGGTGTATGAGAATTTACTGTAAGAAGAGAGGAAGGTGAAGGAGCAAGCCTGGAGGGACACAAAAGGTGAGATGGAAGGTGGTGATGTGAGAAGAAGATACGGGGAGAGTGATTGGGGGAATGAGAAACTGGGAGACAAGACTCAGGGAGAGGCATGGTGAGGAGAGATGAACGCTGCTGAGAAGGAAGAGAACAACGCAAAGGGTCCATAGTATTAATTACACATGTGATGCCAATAAGGGCATTTTCAGTGGAGGGGGGAGGGAAGGGCAGACGCCAGCCCCACGGAAGGACGGTGGAAGATGGGAAACCTCTCAGATTCTTTCGTGAAATGTACCTATGCAGGGAGGCAGGCTGGGAGGTGGGATTGTTTGGAGTGTAATCAATTCCCTTGAGTAAACTTTAACAGAGAAGGAGTTAAGATACAAAGGATAATTGAGAATGTCAAATATCTGAGAGGGTCTAGATATATAAAGACACGTAGATATTTTCATGGAGGGCTGGTGTCTCCCTGGAGAGGCCTGTATACATGTCAGAGGCTTTTCAGAATTCAGTGTTTTGGCAAGAACGTGAGGGAAATGGTGCATTTACACGACCTGAGCTGGTAATAGGATCCCGATAGATAAGATAAAATTAGGAAAGTGTGGGGACAGAGCCAGGAGCGCAGTTTCCAGGCTCTCGGCCTCATGTGGAAAGGTGCTGGCTCAGGTAGTAAATGGCCATCAACTGTGATTGGATGGCCATCAGCTGTGGCTAGTTGGCCGTCAGCTGTAACCAGTGAGCCATTGGTCACTAATATAACTGCTGTGGCTATGCTAGCAGCAAATGGGGGCTAGCAAGGAGATAGTGGCGGAGCTAGCAAGAGCGGATTGCAGTTAGCAAGTGAGGTTGGTTGGCAGAGAAGCGGACGGCGGGTTGTGGATCATGTGGCTCCTGCGCCCTGTGTCTCCAGCCCACCCGCCAGCGAGAATATAGAGATATGACTCCCATAACTATGGCTCTGTGAGTGTTCCTTTTTGGCCTCACCATGTCCTGCATTCTTATGTGGGGAGCGGGAGCAGAGACCCCACACAGCACCCTGCATGACAGAAAGCTCCCCAAAATTGAGGCAGCATTTGGTGTGATTGGGACTGTCTACACACTTGGAGAATTACAGCGCTGAATATTCCGTCTCAGACCGTGCCTCCACACAATGTTTTGGTCGTATTGGATTCATCTGCCAAAAGGTACGACCTTCATATTGCAGAGCTGGGCCCATTGTTGAGAAAGCCACCGCAGAAGGCAGGGGGTTGTGGCCAGATAATTGGGCCCCTCACTCTCGGGATGGAGGAGATTGCAGGGAGGGGGTCTAACATGGTCTGTGGAAGGAGGAGGCAGAGGTTGCCTGACGGCAGATTGGCGGGGAAGTGGGAAGGATGTGGCCGCTTGGATAAACCGAGGTCTGGGAGAAGAGTGAATTGAGGTGTGTCACGCTGTGATGGATGAAATGTCAGATGAGAGTCAGGACAAGCTGTTTGGTATGATTCTGGGAGAGAGAACTTTTGCATTAGAACTGATGAAGGAAATGAAAAATGCGAGCAAGGCTGACAGGCGCAAAGAGGTTGGACGTAGGAATGTAACTTGACACTCCTATATGGGATTGTCCCTTTTTTCCAGCCGTCCTCTCCATGGATGTATCTGTTACTTTATTCATTCAGTAAATATATCAGACCACTGTTATTTAGAAGGCATTATACCGTGCACTTCAGTTGGCTCAGCAGTGAATTCGAGTTTGTTTTCAAGTACTGTTGGTCACTCTGGGGTGATGAGACGTTCCTGGGATTGGATGTCAGGCAGCCCATAAAGGAGAACATGAAGAATGCCCAGGAAACGGAGAGTTGGACCTCACCTGTGGTGGTGCTCAGAGAAGCCTTGATCCAGTAGGAGGGTCTGGGTAGTCCAGGCTTTCAAGGATCTGTAGCAACAATTTGGGGGTTGGAGAAATTCCTGGCAGAACAAACAACAAGACAACAGAACTTCCCAGAAGGCGACATACGATGAGCTGTTTAGGGGGGGCTTCAAGGTGCCACTCAGCTCAACCAAAGGGTGATGTTGCAAAGGTGGATAAGAGTAAGGACACAGTTCGTGTTATAGTCCAGGCTGAAATATGTTCTTTCGTTTTTGATTCCTGCAGAAGATACTAAGAAAGAATTCAAGGAAGTGAATAAATTGTTAATAGAAGTGGAGATGACTCTCCCCGCCCCTCCCCACCTGATAACGGAAGGAGTTAATATTGTGGAATGAGGTTAGGGTTTGACGTACTCACCCTACTCCCAGAATCTAAAGTCAGGTCCAGCACACTGTCACATGTGGGGCCAGTGGAGCTTGACTCCGGATTTTGTAAGTAAAGTGTTATTGAAACACAGCCACACTCACTCGTAGGTGCAGCTCTTCAGCTCCTGCGGCCTCAAATAGTTACTACCTGGCATTTAGAGACGAACTTTGCCGATAGCTGACTCCTTTAGCATTCTCCTGTACGGCTTACGTCGTGACCGTTAACTTTTCAAACCGCGTCCGTTTGTTTTAAGGGTGCTCTGGGATTCTTTACCCCTCATTGAAATGCCAACGTCGGCAGATTGTCGTTCTGTATTTTTGCCCCTATAATAGGTTGGTAGCATCTGAACCGTGTTGTCGTATCTCCCGTCCCTAGTTTGTGGGTTTTAGTCCGTGGAATGAATGAATCGAGATGAGTGTAAAGTACAGCCTCTTGGGTGTGAAAGTGTTTAGTGCGAATTACACTTCTCATGGGTCCATGGTGGTTTGCAGCAATCCAGAGCGGCGGTGTGACGCGGGTAGAGAGACGTCCAAGAGGGGAAAACTGACAAGTAGAATATTTCATAAAACTGTGTGTTCAGATCAAGCATAAGAACGGCTGGCATACGCTCTCGCCATTAAAACTGGTTTCACCTGCTGGGTGCCAGCATTCGAAAGTACAGAAATAGAAGCTGGATTCGGAAACAGCTGTTCCTAACAAGAGTCTCGGAGTAAACTGTAGAATTTTCCCCCCGATTGCCTGGATCGATTGAGTAACTCAGCCATCGTCCTTCTGTGACGTCCTGTCATGACAAAGTGCCCCCGAGAAGTGAAAGGTGTGACTTGGACAGTTATGCAACCGAATTTTAAATTTAGACCATGCTTTTTTCCTCTGCTCATACATTTTCAGAAAAAAAAAAAATAATAATAATAATTGGTCCAGATTCCTTACCCTGTTTCTCGTGTATCTCCCCTGCCACCTTCACCTCCAACTTTCCTAACTTTATTTCACCACCGTAGCCCCACTTGGAGTCTGTGGACCCAGGGCAGGTGTTCCCAGGTAAGAGGCATTCCCTGGCCACTTTGGTGGCCTCCAGCCTGAGTTATCTGGGGGCACATCTGAGCTTTCCTTGGAGCTTTTGAGTTTCTGCAGGGCGAGATCCTTGTTCCTACAGGTTTGGATTGCCTGCGGGATTCTGAGAATCAGGAAAGCCTCGTGTTTAGGAGTACAGACTCTGGAGCTCCACCTGACACTGTCGCTGATTCTCTGTGTTCCTGGAAAATTCCACTGTCGGGTAGGCGGTGAGCTCAGTTGGTTAGAGCGTGGTGCTGGTAGCACCAAGGTTGCTGGTTCCATCCCTGCCTGGGCCACTGAGCTGCGCCCTCCTTAAAAAATTAAATTAAATTAAAATAAAATTCCACTATCATCCCTGATCACAGGAAGCCATTCATCAGTAATCTACCAAATGAATGGCGCATCCAGCCTTCACCATTCATGTTCCTACAAACATCCCTCAATGACCACAATAGCCATTTCTGGGAAAGCAGAGCCGTTTCAGCTGGATGCACACATTTTGTGCCTGTCCCTTTGCATCAGAATATGTAACTCAGAGGAAGACTCCGAATGTGTGATCATGCTGCATCCAGCATGTTGTTCCATAGGCAGCGTATTCAAGGATATGTTTATCATCTGTTAAAAGTTTTAAAAAAAACCTTTTTTTTTGTTTTTTACCATCGCTGTTGTAAAAACACTCCTTTTACAGCTTTATGCAATTGTATGAGATTTTGTTTATCGCTGGGTTTCTTTTGTTTCTGAAGATAAATGGAGAACTCTAAGGCGAGAGTTTAATGATGTTACACGTTGTGGGTTCAGACTTTCCCGAGTGAGCATAGCCCCCGAGTGCGATAGTCTGATGTCACAAAACTGGCCGGTAATGACACCGTGCCGGATACTGTCATGCAATATAGGCAGGCCGTGGGCACTGGATCTGGGGGCTGCAGGCACAGGGGCCCCCCACAGTGCTATGTCTTCCTTGGGGGCCCCTCGAGCCTGTCGCCTGCGCAGAGGTCAGCACCTTCCTTGCACCTATACAGAACTGTGGCACTCGGGGCTATTAGTGGCTTGGAACTGTCTTGGGAATCTAGAATCTCAGGGTCTGACCCTTTTAGTTTCTCCAGTTTTCTTTCGTTTCCAAAGTGATTGTACGTCAAGCCATGCTCTCACAGACTGTTCTTGCACCACCTGGAGGTCAGGGGTCTCAGCAACGTCCCCACAGCAGGAAAGATCCCTGACGTTTGAATCCGGATGTTCCTGTGAATTTCTGTGGCTCTGTGTGTCGTGTGTGTGTGTACATGAGTCCATGGTCTGCAATATTGTCTGTTTCAGAACATACTTTATATTCACGTATATGCATTTATATAAATGTTAATTCGAAACGGAAAGACCGGTTTTCTCATGGTCTATATAGTTGTGTTCAAATGGACCCATATATACAAAGCTCGTTTCCTCAGTTAATAGTCAGAGCTATGCCGGTAATAAAATAACAGCCATGTTCTGTGTTCCTCTATCAGCCACTAGACTTGGCACCTGGGGAAATTCCCACGGCACGCTCGCACCTAACATGTTTAGAAAATGAGGCACAGCATAGCTGATCCATTTGCCAAAAGGTACAGAGCTGGTGTTTCCTTTTCCCGTGGCTGCTGTAACGAAGTGCCACAAATTTGGTGGCTCAAAACCAACACAAACTGAGGATCTTAGAGTTCTGGATAGGATTTCCAGGTGGGAATTCCCGCCCGTTCTCAGGAATATTTTTCGCTTTCCTGTTCCCGAATCCTGAGATGTAAACTATTTTCTGTTCTCCACAATGAATCGTTTCCACAAAGTAACGGCCGAAACGACCAACCACTTGAGTTCAAGGAGACAGTTTTCCCGATTCTCCGACCAACTTTTCTCAGGATTTGGGAATGGGAAAGTGAAAAAAATTCCTGAGAAGGGGTGGGCATTCCTGCTTGGAAACCCTAGTTCTGGAGTTCACATGTCTAAAATGAGTCCCCTTGGGCTAAAATCGAGATATCAGCAGAGCTGTGTTCCTTTCTGAAGCTTCTAGGGAAAGAATCCTTTTTCTTGCCCTTTCCAGCATGTCAAGGCACCTGTGTGCCTCGCCCTGGGCACCTTACTCCACCTCCAAAGCCGTCAGCCTGTCCTCTTCCAATCTCCCTGGCCACAACCCCTGCTTCTCCTGTCCCCATTCTTCTCCCTCTTTTCTTTATAAGGACACTTGTGATAGTTTTGGACCCACTCAGAGAATCCACAATAAGCTCCCCTTTTGCCATTGAAGGTACTGTATCCCCAGGTTTGGGGGATTTGGACGTGGACATGTTAGGGTGCCATTGTCTTGCCTATGACAGCTGGTAAGAACTAGAAATGGAATTTGAACACTCTGACTCCGAAATCATTGCTACGAGTCCTTTCTTGTAGTGAGACCTGAGTCCCCCTGGTTACAAAGTCATTGCTCATGCCCACCGGGCCATTCTGGCTGCGTGTCACACACAGTAGGACCGCGTTCCCCATGTTTTCCTCCCCACCACACATCCTGGATTGCTCGTGAAATTCTCATTGAATCCATGGAATGGGAGCACTTGGTTCTTTCAAATCGGCACGTTGCGTGTCTGGACGTGATTGCTAAAGTAACCCCCGAGAAGAGTTAAACCTCCCTGTTGCCTCTCTTTGGCATTTTAGGCGGAAAAGCAAACAACTGGGAAGGAGGTATCCGGGTGCCAGGGCTCCTTCGATGGCCGGGAGTTCTCCAGGCGGGGCTGGAGATCCATGAACCCACGAGCAACATGGACATCTTTCCTACCGTGGTCAAACTGGCCGGATCCCCGCTGCCCGAAGACAGGTACCGTGATTCCGCGATGCTTGTATTGTGTCGTTCAGAGGTCGCTATCGAGCGTGTGCTGGTTTGTGGCACGATGCCATGCTTCCGCCAGTGGGTCTTGGGATCCCCGTCCATTTATGGGACTCACTGGTGGGTCGGCCGACATAAAAGCCCCTCTGTCAATCCCATTGTCCCTGGAGGAAATAAACTCCCGTGCACCGATGCAGATGGGTAGTGTCGAACTGCCCTTCCTCTTCCGGCATTCCATGATCCTGTGTTTGCCATCAGTGGCAATCATAGGCTGCCGGAAGGCAGCTGGGGAAATGCCCCTTGAACCTCCCAGGCCTCACCCCACACCTTTCCTTTTGGCCCCAGTTGGTAGCTGTCAGCGGCAGCAGAGAGAAAGGCATCTGGTTCCTCACTTAAGTGCCCCGTTTCCCAGCATGTCTTCATTTAGCAGGTTCTAAATGAAATGTCGTTCTCTTAAATACAACTTCCTGTGACATTGCCAATGGTTTCTTCTTAAGTGTTATTACCAATCTGAAGAGTTTTACGTGAAGCACGCTGATTAATTGTTTTCATTAGTTGGGTGGCAGGCATTCGAATGTCACACAGGCAAATCTTGTTTAAATTCAGCTGCCAGTGGAAGGAAGAGGAGAGAAAGGGGAACCCAGAGATGGAAGCTAAGACCGGGGAGAGGTTTGCTCATCTCCCGGGGTGTGCAAGCTTGTTGCATTGTTTCTGTTTTTACTTATTGTTTTCAGATTCCTGCTTTAGCTATACCGCCACCACCCACCAAGACACACACACACACACACACACACACACACACACACGAGAAAACCAGCCTTGTAGAGTTTAGCTATTTTCCAACGTGATGGTCTGAACGCCCATGTACACACTTTAAGGATCGAGGAACCCAGAGATCTTTTGTTCATGGGGTTCCTATCTATCAATACTTACCAGACTAGCAATCAAACCTGAAAAACAACTTTAAAACACAAGGGCACCCCCACACACATTCCCTCGGCTGACCACATGAGGATTTCATCGCCGGCCATATAGGCACTCAGACCATGTACTGTATACCCCAGAAATGGTGGTGCAGAAGTCAAAGAACGTTCCGTATTATTGTGAAAATGGTTTTGAGCTCATTGGCCTCCTGAAAAGGTTTCCGGGTTTTGGGTGGGTCTGTGGAGCATGCATGGAGAGCAGCTGGTGCTGTGGGCATCCTAGAGTCGTCCTGCTTGGGTTCAGAAGTATTGAATTCACTCGATGCCTTGTCTGGAAAATGGGTTCAGTCATGGCACTGACCTTCTAGGGTCGCTATGAGGATGAACAGCAAGAGAGCCTGTAGAATGTGACACAGAGGATGCATGAGTCACCAACCATATTGCGAGGGAAGACGTCCATAACAATGGTTCTTTCTCCTTCCCCATTTAATATTCGTCTGTGATCATAGAATCATAAAATGTGAGGGCTGAAGGGGACCTTTAAGATCGACTCTAGTCAAACTATTCTTTTTCTGCCTAGTGACAGGCAGAAAAGTTGGCAGCGGTAACTCATCAGAAGTCTTAGAGAGAGCCAGAAAATCTCACTCCCAATTTCATCTACTCATTGGCCCTCATTCTTACCCTTGGAATAAATCTTCATGTACTTCCTTAAGTAACTCAGGTAATTTTGTTAATAACGTTTTTCTCTCCTGGCTCGTAATATGAAAAACCACCACGATGCTTTGCTTTTGCAATTATCTTTCAGTGGTGCTCCAACTAATTGGGGAAAGGCGAGGGAAGGAAAAAGTTGAGGCAAAGAGGAAAATACATAAGGGGAAATTCCGTGGCTGGCAGCTACTACCCACCCAGTCTGCGGCTGGAGTAGGAAGTGGCCTCCCTCTAAGGCAGACCCCAGAATTTTGTGTGTGAGCCAGTGTCATCATTAGAAACCATCCTCAAGATTCAAGATTCTTGGTGATGCCTGTTGACCTAAGTCAACCTGGTGATGTTGCTTCTGGGTTGAGGTCCAAGGTTCCATAAAATGCTGTCATTATTCTAGGGACAGCCCAGATAAGAAAGCAGAAATCTGCTTCGAGTGCCCATGGAAATATGGTGGTGTGTTTGATGTTGACGAATGGAAACTTTTTTTTTTTCCATTACAAAAATGACTTTCTGCACACTTGGGATTGCCTTTAGTTTATTAAAGACATACGTACTTTTCTCCTAAAAGTATGTCCTTTCCTATTATTTTCTACATTGAAAAAAAAACTCACTTTATTTGGAATCTCGCACAAGTAACACAAACATTGTACCCCAAGTTGATGTCTCTGTCAGTCCCCAAAGCGTTCTCTTCTGTGTCTCTCCCAAACCTTTCCCTTCTTCTGTGATCCCCAAATCCTCCTGAGAATGGGCCAGGAAAAGGCAGGTAGGAAGGACATTCCAGGGAGATGAGGTCACTGGTTCAGAGCTGAGAGAGAGAAAGAGCACATTCGTGGAACTCACTGCAACCCAAGGAAAGTCCCCAGAACATGCTGTTTGCAGTTACATAAAAGTCCTGCCCAGGCTCTGGAATTCGGAGACCAATTGTTATTATTGCTAGCATCATCATGAGTGAAGAACCCCAAGGGATTCATCTCCCCCTCGAAATTAAAAGCAATCTCAAATGAACACGTTTTCACAGAATCGAGCGGACCTATGCAGGAGCTTTTGCAGTTTTGTAGCTGTGATTGGGGGAACCTGGGATAACTTGAATGTGTTTGCAGAAACTGTCAGCCCGACCGTCCCCTTCGAAAACAGGGATCCCTTGTCTCGCTCTGAAAGTGGCTGGGCTCCTCTTGCACAAATCACAACGTGATAGAAACATTTCCTTACTGGCAAGGTCAAGGGATGTGCCATCTCCCAGTTATTGCCACTTGTATATGCAGCTGGAAACAGTCCCATGTATTTTGATAGCTCCAACGCCATTGAAAATTTTGGCTCCAGAGGGTCACTTCCAATTTTTCACGGCAGAAATGAGCCTCTCTTTGACAGCCCATATTTCTTGAGTGCTGTTCAACGGTGGCTTTCCATAGAAGCTTGATTTTATTGCCTGCTACTAAGGAAAAGCACGTTAGGTATAGGATGTCAAAAAGAGAGAGCTTTCTCTCTGCATTTGAAGAAAAAGAAGTTTGCAGAATAAACTTCGCTTTAAAAAAAAACAAAACCTTAATTTTTTAAAAAACTATTTTGCTTTTAGGAAAGAAAATAAAATTTTGACCCTTAGAGTCTGATTTGTGAAATTACATCCCCCTTTATAGTATCATGATCCACCCTGGGTATCAAAGACTAATCTGAAGAAAGCAGTTCCATCTCCTGGGTTCTTAAATAAAGTGTTGTGTTTTGTTGGCTTATGACAAAAAAAAAAAAAAAAAAAAAAGACAAGAAAAATACAAAACAAAACAAAAAAAACCACACACACACACAAAACAACATCAAGAACAACAAAAACCACAGCTTCAAAAACTAGAGGTAGAAATGATGTCCACAAAATGAGGATTCATTCTTGCTTTTGAGTGGTCATGGGGAAGCCCCCTCTGCCTGTGAGGAAACAGCGGGGAGATGACTCGGAACCCTCTGTCCCATCTCCACCCTTCGTGTCATTGGACTGGGACCTCTCAGGCTGTCCCTCATACCTGCACTCTTCCCTTCTCACCTGTTCCTTTCTTCCCACCCTGTTGGGGATGACACGTTATTAGAGACTGAGTCTTTCTTGAAAGGAATTTGAAAGGAACGAGGCACAATAAGGACCGTTTCGGGGTAGAAACCGTGTTTCGGAGAGCGCCCTGCTTCTGAATAGAACTGTCCCTCTCCCTTGTTCCTTTCCCTTCCTCGTGTGGCAAACAGGAATGCAGGCTTGGGACGTGAGCCAAGCCGGTCTTTTGTTCTTATTTTTAACTTATGATAATGGAACGTTTTCAGTCCACAGACATCTGCGCAACACATGATGTATCACAAGGGTTGAGGCCAGAGAACTGCTGAGCAACAAGGCTGTAATTACGTTATGGGGTTTTTAGTGACACTGAAATAAACCGCAAAAAAGAAAATCTCAAGGGACATAGGCTCTTTCAAGTAATGCTTACCCAAGTTATATAACCAAGGGGAACTGCCGGTTTCCAAATTCCTCATGCGAGGGGATGACGGGATATGTTGTTCTTCAAAGGGAAAATTCCGCAAATCCTAACTCTTTCCAGGGTAGCTCTCCGCCTTGTTTCAATAGCACTGGCCACACGGTCTCCGTGACTTCAATTCCTCTCGTGGCTGTTGATGTCTGTTTAACTCAAAACACAGTGTTAGTTTTTCCTTCCTTTCTTCACACTCTAAACAACCTTACCAGTTGGATATAACTTTTGTTTACAATCTGGAAAGTTGCTCGTTACCAGTTGGATATAACTGTTGTTTACAATCTGGAAAGTACCCCTTCTTGACCCCGTTAGATACCCCGTAGTAAAAGAGGCATAACTTGACCCTCAAACACCACAGGGGTTAAGGGTGCCAACCATCCACACAGTTGAAAATACAAGGATAACTTAATTTGGCCATCATCGGAGGCAGACTCTGGAAACTTGGTCCATTGAAATGTGAGGGTCAATTGACAAAAAAATCTGCATATAAGTGGACCCACGCAGTTCAAACCCATGTTGTTCAAGGGTCAGCTGTACTTATATGTGGGTACAGTCCTTTCCCAGGGTGTTGAATACCATTATCATTATTATTTACCAATGAACTCATTCGGATTTCATTGACGTCTATTCAATGCAAGTTATCTTTTTTTGTTGTTGTTTAATCCTAAATTCTTGGGTATTCTTATTGTCAACAGACGTGTGGTTTACGAATAAAGCTTTGTCTTTGCCAAGGCAACAGACAGAAAATAGGGTCTAGAGAAGCCGTGGAGACAGCAGTGGAAAGCATGGAATGCTTAATCAGGGGGGGTTCAATCTCATTGGCTCTGATTAGTCACATGACCTTGGATAAGTTACCGATGTTTTCTGGCCTCTGTTTCCTCATCCGATCATCATGGGATGATGATGGCCCCCATTCCTGGTGCTGTTTGGATGATTCAATGATTTATATGTGAGGAGAGCGGGCCTCCCTGCATTGTATATGGCACCCAACACAAGTCAGTGTTTTTCCTTTTTATTCTTTTTTCCTTTGTTTTTTTTTTTCCTTGTTTCTTTCTTTTTTTTGTTTCTTTGTTTTATTTTTCAATTAATTAATTAATTTTTGGTGTGTTTTGTATTGGTTACCTCATCACAACTGTGCAGCTGTATCACACTCTCCTTTGTTGGAAAGACCACTCAGAAGTCAGGGTATTTCAGGTCAAGGGCGATATGGCCTCATGCCCACCTCATTTCTCCCACAGGATCATCGACGGGCGGGACCTGATGCCCCTGCTGCTAGGGAAACGCCAACGCTCCGAGCACGAGTTCCTCTTCCATTACTGCAACTTCTACCTGAACGCCGTACGCTGGCACCCGCCGAATAGTGAGTACCCAGACAGCCCCCCCCCCACCGTGCTGCTTGTGGTTGTGCTGTCACCGCCGTGCCCATTCATGTGATTGCAAGAGGGCTTTGCTCCACAGAGGCCAGGGGGGCCTCAGGGAGTGACTGTGCTTTGCATTGAAGTTTCCCCCCTCCGCCTCTGCTGTCTTATTGCTTCTGCTCCCATGGTTGTCCGGGTAGGATGTCAGCGGACCTTGGTGTTCAGCCACATTTGTGCCAGGGATGGCTCCTCCTTCAGGGAGAGGAAGCTCAGGTGCTCAGCAGGGCACCAGGCCCGTCCTTTGTGTGCCACCAGCTGCATCTCCTGGCATTGCCCCCTCATTCTGAGTCTCTGCCCCTCTGCTCTGTGCATGGCCGAGCTGTGCTTGCGGCTTCCTCCACCTGGAAGGACCTTCCTTCCGTTCTTTCCTGGGTAATGCTTATCAGCCGCCCCCCACCGCGCCAAGAGCGCCTCTGAAACACGCGTCCTCTCTGCCTTCTCTCAGAGTGCTTTCTGCCGTCGTGTCGCTTTGGGCTGTGGTGCTGTTGGGATGCTTCCCCAAGGTTCCTTCTCACGTCTCCGAGATGGTGGGCCATGACTCATTGATCTGTGCTTTGTCACAGATCGTGTGGGCTTCCCGGACGTAGATCTTTGAAACAAAGCTCAAATGCGTTGATGTTGTCGTATTTCCCAGGTGTTCTTCAAGTTGTGTCTCTGTCGGCGGTGGAATCGATGTGGGTTTTCCGACACCAGTTTTAGAGTCGTATTCTAATGAGCCCAAAGATACAAATGGAACCAACTGATAATCCTAAGTGTAGTGAAAGGTTTCAGGTTTTTTTTCCCCCACATATTTAAATTTGGGATTAACAATAGTTTTTATATCACTAAGATGCCTAGGGGCCCAGGAAAATCCAGCCACTATTTATGCAATTCTTGTATAGTCTAGAGGTATATGAGTGTATATTGAGGTTGCACTTTGAGTTCACTCTTCAGAGCTTAGATAAAGCTCCCCTTTTCACTAGTGTGTTTGGGGGTGCTGCCTCTGGAAGCTATCTTTTCCTAGGACATCTGGGGATCTGCCAACTGATGGCTCACCTTAAACGCAGAGTGAGACACGTATTGGCTTTCAAAGCATGCCTTTTCCCTCCCTACTCACCCAGACAATTTACCAAAGACTTCCCATTGAAAGATCAGCCTCTCCATTATTTTTTAAAGTGTGAAATTGTAACCCTTCCATTATCCACAGAAATCATACCGGTTTTCCCCTTCATGCCTTCTACTTTCAATCTAGGCAGCTGCCCTGTAATATTTTTCAGAAGACGGATGGACAAAAACAGCTGTAAGATTCTAGACCTGGAAAAATTCTCTTTACCTGTCTCATCCACGTGTCCGTAATTTCAAACCTCTGCAAGAATCGTGTTTCTTTTTTACATGAATTGACTGCCTTTAGGTCCTAGCCATCTAATGAATGAGCAGTGTACTCTGCCCCATTTCTCTTTATGTGGAGCCTGTGAGAAATGCAAAGAACTAAGTTTCTGTGAATCTCGGGTGTTTAAAGGAGTGTGGTATCATGTCCGCCATGTGGCAAAATCAAATAAATAAAGCCACCCCCGACCCACCCCCCGGCCCCCAGTCAGAGAAGCCGGAAGGAGCATATTGGATCAGAGGCTGGAAAAACACATTATGTGGAGGAGTAAAGAGAAAAGAGACAGGAAGAGATAGAAAATAGGACTAAGTGCGAAAAACAAGACCCAGATCCCAATAGGCAGCTGGCCCTTGGATAAAATTTGCTTCTCGTGTCAACAGACATGAGTCCCATTTCCTCTTATGCAATTCCTGAAAATCGTCTGCCTCTAAACAGCAAGAAAAGATGGGGAATCACAGTGTGCCAGTGCTGGAACCATGCATTGAGCTGAAGGGTGTCATTAAACATTGGGTTTTATGAATCATCTCTTATTTACGTGCCAGGGTGTATCTAACACTGAGCAGCAATGGCTGGCGTCTTTGCTGTCACACAAGGCTTCACAGTTATTTATTTAGTATTTCATGCATTTGTTTATTCCGCAAGGATTTTTTGAGTGTCACAGCCACTGTGCTAGGGTGGGCATCTGTCAGTGAGCAAAGCAGAGGTTTTACGTAACATCTGAAGAGGGAATTAAAAGTCCAGCCTCACCAACGACCTCTGGCATGTGCAGTTGCCATGTAAATAGCTTCCTGATTTCCATGCTGCTTACGTCTTAGACTATTTGGGGCCATGGGCTGTGCAAAGTGTTGAGAGCACACAGGTGCATGAGGAGAGGGAGACGCTTATTTGTACCGAGTTACCTGTCAACTAGAGAAAACCAATCAGTGAATACAAGTTGGGTGAGTTGGCTTGGGTCCTCTCAGGCCTGTTTTGGGAGGAGAGTGACAGTAACCACTGGACTACATAGTGGGATACTTTTCATAAATCTTAGGGATAAGAGGGTTGTCCTCTGACATAAAAATGCCTCCCTAGAAAAGAAAAGAGAAATTTACAATTTGGGGATTTAGTAACAGGTGTGCTGGAGCTGGCTCTTGAGTGGTCAGGAATCCAGCCAGCTTGTTGTTAAACCATTGCTAATGTGAAGTCCGCCATGCTGGGCGTATTTACACCACGGGAATTGGCAGACACAGCAGGTCTGGGCTTTGCTTCTCGCCTCCGAGAGAGCTGGCTTTACTGGTACCAGTGAAGTAGAATCAACCAGAAATTGTTTTTAAGATCCAATTACCATTTGTCCTGATTAGTTGGAGGTCTAAATACTACAACTCCAAACTTATTAAATCCTTATTTTCTAAAAATTTAGAGCTAGAATCCCGTGAAAGCATGAATCCCTTTTAATTTTTATATACAATGATTCCTCTATGATATAACAATTTTATAACTACAACAATCCTATGATTCCGTCGTCTGAGCCAAGTTGAATGACATAATTGAATCATGACCCCATATCATTATTCCCATTACATTTTTTAAAAACTCTCAAAAGCATTATCATGGCATGGACAACCCTTTCTTGCATTAAAAAGCGAGTTTTAAGTTCAGATTTACTCTTCGATGTGTATTAAAATTTTTGACTTGAAGTTTTGACATATGAAATGACGTTATTAAAAATTCAATGGAATGACAATTTGATTGTATGGATAAAATTTATCTTAGAAGGCAGGTAGGGACGTGGCTCCAGGATGTCTGTGGCAGATTTTCTAGCTGATAAATTTAGTCTATAAAATAAACGCTTGTATTACTATGAAATAGACCTCAAACCAGCTGACCATACAAATCTCCATGGGACGTGGCCATCCTGATGCTGAATCCACAAAAGCCTCATACGTCCTGTTATGTTTTCAATTCAAGTTAGTTGGAAACTTTTTCCCTGTGATTAAAAAAAAAAAAAATACCTCCCTAAAACAAAACCAAATAAGAAAAAGCAGTAGATGATAGAATTCATTCTAAAGAGGTGTTTTCCTATCCAACTCCTTCAAAGGTACCGTCTTTCCAAAACAGAGGATAAATAAGGTTTAAAATCAAAACAGTATTCCCATGGTAAGTAGGAAAAAATGCTTGCTTTGCTCCCTGTTTAAAATGTTCACTTTGTTACTAAATTAATTTTGTCTCCAAAATGCACCTAAGAAAAGGGAGAAGATTCTAATTACAGCTACTTATGTCTCATGGGTTAACTGGTGTAAGGAAGGCTATGCTTGGTTTTCGTGTGTGGTAATCATCTCAGTGGCTATGCATCCGATGCCTTCCTTGTCTGGTGACCAGAAGTAGGGTCACAGGGTCAGAAGTAAACTATGGAGGACTGAAGCTGAGGTGACGTGGCATTTTCAAATGAACGCTCACTACAAACCGTCACGTATTTCAGCTTACCTTAGAAAGATAAGCTCGCACCCTAGAAGACACCTATATATACAGAGGGTGCCAAAAAATGTATATACATTTTAAGAAAGGGAAAAACCGTATTAAAATCACGCTGATGGGAACCACTTTGAGCACCTCTTGTCATTGCAGAAGTCAAATGTGACTTGTTATTTATCTTTTCTAATCGGTATATGTTGAGTATTACAATCTTAATACAGTTGTTTCCCTTCTTAAAATGTGTGTACATGTTTTTGACATATAATTTCCTTTTCCTTCTTTGAGTACCTCAGCCAAATGCTGCATTCCCAGGAGCTTTTGCCTTGCCAGGCATTCACCCTTGAATTCTTTTAATCGCCCCGTAGTGAGGGGACAACATGGACAGGTAATTGCAGCGATGCAGGATGACACTGTCCCAGGATGGACAGAATCTGCTCTGATCACCTAGGAGAAGAAGTGATGTATGCGGATAGAGTCAGCGTTCCTAAAATATTTAAAGACATATTCAATTTAGTTTATATCATCATCGTTCAGACTCTTCAGTAACAGGCTTAATGTACCCAACCATTTATTTCCTTTAATGGAAAAAAAACTCCTACACGGACTTTATTTTCTCCAGCTTAACCTTTGAAACGTATATTTTCATACGGCACTTCATAGCACCTTGCAAGCAGCATTAGACAATTTTTGAAATACGCACTCACTTTTCTACTGAAGTTTTCCTATGTCTGACCGAAGATTACTATCATAGATGAAAAAAAAATACCGGCTCTGACTTTGTTCAATTTGCCACAGCGCAAACTTCCTTCCTTATAGAGACAAAATAATCAAAATGGGATTTTCTTTCTCGAATACAGAAAAAGAAAAAGAAAAAAAGCACCACTGTATTTCTGAATGTGGAAACTCTTTTCAGTCTTAGCTCAGCACCCAGTTTATTCTAATCTTACTTCCCTTGCAGTCTCAGTCTACCATTTTATTGATTTTCTACAATATTTTTCACACATCTTTTTTTTTTCTTCATCTTGGGGTACCTCTCAGTTCTCTAAATATGCTGATGTCTCTCACCTCTTCCTGGCTTGTTTCCATCTGCTATTGGGCTGGTATTTTGTACAGGGACATTTTAGTTTTAACCCAGGCATGTTTTATTTAGCAACTATTTACACTGGTACCTCGGTTTTCTAACGTAATCCATTCTGGAAGTCCGTTCGAGTTCTGAAACATTTGAAAAACCGAGGTGCAGTTTCCCCATAGAAAGTAATGCAAAATGGATTAATCCATTCCAGACCTTTAAAATCAACCCCTAAAACTGCAAATTTAGCATGAATTTTACTATCTGATGATACCATAGATCCATAAAATTTATGGCGTTTGTAAACCGAAATGTTTGTCAACGGAGATGTTCGAAAACTGACGTGCTACTTGTATATCTTGCTCCCCTTTGTCTCTTCTATACAAAAGTGTTTCATAGATAGTTTCGTACTTTGCCCTTTGTTAATCACTTCTTCTTGAAAGTAGTCTTTTTATGTGGCTATTGTGTATCTTTTGAAGACATACTTAGTCACAACACACCCTGACATTTGTTCCATCTCTGCTGTCTAGCACACATTCTGCTACAGACTGTGCATTTGATCTCTTTTAAAATCCTCACAATCAAAAGCGATTTTGATTATATTCGTGTCAGACTGGGTTGTGAGTGACAGAAAACAAAAAGAAACAGTCACTTCCAGCAGCGGGAAGTGCCTGTCACCGCCTCATGAGTGAAAGCTAGAGGTGGGTGGTCCGCGAGTCTCAGAGGTGCAGACCCCATGCCTGGGGACACTGGGCAGCGTCCTCTTCCCGCTGAATGATGATGGTGTCCACCAAGGGGCATCACGATGAAAGAATGGATGGAAAAGAGAGGAAAAGGGTGCATGTCAGTTAATTCCCAAGGAAGATGTCTAGACTCTCCCAGTTAAATCCCCAGAAGTGGGTCACCTGTCCACACCTAGGTTGATGGGAGGCTGGCAAGTGGAGTCTTCAGTCTGGGTGTCTGTGGGCCCAGGTAATACTCGGTGACTGGAAGGGCGGGAGAACGGCTGGTGGTCTCTCCCAAGTTAGTTCTCCCATTTATAGTTGGGGAGACAGAGACGTAGGACGGCCCATAATAGCATGCAATCACAGAGTTGATGGCAAAGTTGGATTTACAACCAATGCTGCCTGTCGTCAGAGGTGGCCCCTCTGTTCATTGGAATTTCTTCACTTCAGACAATCGGGTCTTTTACTCACAACCACAAAGATGGTTCTTCATCCTGACTATCTGAGCATCTTTACATCTGCATGGACTGTTTCTAGGATTCCTACATGCTGTCTTATTCCCTGAGTGTAACCAGTGGGGGACATCAGCTCCCGCCTTCTCTTGACTGGCTCTGTCCCTTATCCTCACTCTCTCAGCTGCCATCACGTTCATGCTTCATGCCCTTCCATGCATATTTTTTTCAGAAGGCACGACAGACTTGTGCCAGTGACTGACCGTGTTTGGATGCCAAGAGACCCCGAGATAAATGTGTTTCCGAAGTCTCTGACTTCCTCACTCATTTATCTGCCATTACCAGGCAGCCATGACCTCAGAGCAGTCTGGATGTCTGTCCGGCTGAAGGCCTGTTGGGCACTGAATGATTTTAGGCAGGACGATGCGGGTGGCTCCCAAGGAGACACAACAGGATGTACTGGCTTTCTGTCTGTCCACAAGGACAGCGTCTTCCCTCTCTGTCTGTCTCTCCCTGCTCATCTTATCCATGTATTAATTTACACAGCAAATTTTCATCGACCATCCATTCTGTGGAAGGCATTCCGAGAGCAAATACTCTATTGAGACAAATGGAGTCTGCAGATGGTGGTAGCCTGTAAGGGCTGATTGCCTGGTGTAAATTAGTGAGAGGAACAAGGAAATGCTGATAACGTCTGGCTGGGAATCGGGACAGACTCAAGGAGGAGTTGTTGCAGGGCCTGGAAGGACGGGTAGGATGTCAGCATGCAAAGAAAGGGAAGACGTGTGTGTGCATTGTGTACCCCACCTTGCACCACCTTGTATATGCCCATCCCCCAATGTGCACATTGAGGCTGAGTCAAAGAGAGCGTTTTGTTTGCGGACACTCAGGCATTACTTGGGGGAGCACACATTGCTCTGACCTGTCTGGATTTGAAGCAGATATGCTTAGCAATAGCCCTTATCTGCGTCCTCTTTCTTCTCATTGTTATTGCATCCTGAGTTCCACAGAGTATAATCCATGAGCCCAGTGCTGGGTCCTTCAGCGTCTGGGCTACAGAGAACAGGGAGGAAGGAGCCTCAAGGGTTAAGAAGAGGACCGGGGTCCACCGTGCCCTGGGATCATGGGAGTGTGCTGAGTTAGAAGACACCGGTGCCCTGGGCAGCTCCGGGTGGGGCCACTTCATAAGATGTCTGGGTCTAAGGAAAGAACTGGGGCGTTGCTGTAGGGTGGCTGTCTGAGGAGAAAGGGACCATACAGAGTGAGATTTGAGGTGAATCACAGCAGCAAAGGGGTCTCCATGGATTTGGGGACTATGGGATGGATTTTCAGACATCATCAGCTCAGCAGATGAAGTCAGCATGACTGAAAACCAAGCCTCGGGTCCCGTGGGGGTGGGTCCATTGCAATGGGAAAGCAGAATAGCACTTGGAATGGTTCTTGAAAAATCCCAAGATGGCGCTATGGCAGGAAAAGCTGCCAAGACCGACCCTGAGTCTCTGTGTCTGGCTCCTATGATATATACATGCAATCTTCCAAGCATCCGAAATAAATCTTGCCAGGACTAATAGCTGAACAACACTCATCGGGGGGAACGTCTAAATTTGAGTGATAAATTAAGAACTAGTGTGTTGACACCATTTAACTGTAGTTTCCATGCTCTTTAATTAACTCTTTCACTGTGTTAGCCCATTTCATTTTTCCCCCCAAAGTGGGTTAGAAATCCACAAAAGAACACAAAGTTGATATTTTGACTGTTTTATACATTTAATGATAACCATTTGAACTGCTTTGTATATAAATGACATTGTTTTTATGTCGAAAAATTTTGGATATATTCATTCAGATATATCCGACCATCATGGCAAAAGGGTTAAGAACCCTTGGTGGAGGGGGGAAAACATATCTTAGGACATGTGTTGCACGGGCAACAGATTTCAGAGCAGGCGGAAACCGGTAAGTTTTTCACTTAGATGGACTGCAGCTCTATATTCACTGCTAACTGATATGTGGTCTTGCTGTGTACCCACAAATGTTCGGAGAGCTTTAGGGTTGTTAATTCTCAAAGCCATGCCACGAGGCCCGAGGCGACACTGGAACACAGAGAGGGTAAATGGCCACACCCAGCCTCACACAGCTAGGAAATCACAGAGCTGGGACCTGATCCTAAATTGTCAGCCCCTGGCGTGACATGTGCATGTCAACAGAAAGAGCAGAAACAAATCATACTAAACAAGGCACCAAAACACAAAACGCTCCAGAGCCCAGAACAAAGGGTGTGGACACACAATCCGGTCACGCCCACACCCCCGCGAGAATACCAGTATCATGTGAAATACAGTTTTCTCCCTCAACCAGTAGGCTGGGATTTTTAACATAGAGAAAAAAAATATTTTTGAAACCCAGCGTTTTTCTAGTATATGGCAAAATCCAGGACGAAATAAATTCTGAAAGTCATTTTGGCTGTTCCCTTCCTCCTCCCCCTACTAAATAATAATTTTCAAAGACAGGACCACATAGAACTATTAGAAATATAAGGTGCCTCCTGTTTTATCAAGGGACTGCGATTTACCCCTTTCCTTTGAAGAGGAGTGTTCCTGGTGAATAACAGAAGGGTGGTAACGTGAGGCTCCCTAACTCATGGACCTGTGTGCAGTAAAAGGCGGCTCCGTTCCTCTGTTTGAGCAGCTCCACAACGCTCCAGGGGAAGAGTACAGAGGATAAGCAATCTATCACTTTCCAAAAAAAGGCATAAAAATTCAAATTTGAGGATAAAAAGGCAAGCACCTGTATAGCTACCAAACAGTTCTTCGGGGAAAGAAAAATTTATTTTTGATTCTGCAGAGGTCCGACGTAGCGATTGCTCAGCTCTTCCTGGGCGAGGGAGCCCGAGGTGGACTGACTGGCTTTTAAGTCCATCTTCCAGGTCACCTCTGGCAGGATGGAGCTAAATTGGTAACAGCAGAATCCGTGTCCGTGGTTTTCAAAAGCAAGTGGAAAATACAGGTCCTTAAAAGGAATCTGGTCCAGGAGCCTGCCCTCTCTTGGGTTTTAAACACACGGAGACGTGATGCGAATGCCAAGTTCGAAACACCCTCCAGATTTGCAGCGTTCGGAGCAAGAGCCAAAGGGGCTTCCCGTCTCCGTCCCTGCCGTGGCCCTGGCTGACCCTGGCTGAGGATGGAGTCTGAGGGGCTCCAGTGTCACAGGAGGGGTTTCTGAAGGAAATCTGTGGTACCTGGGAGGAAAGGGAAATGACAGGACCTGCTGGGAAGAATCTTAATGTTACCCACTTCCTTTTTAAACTCTGCTGGGGGACGGTCGCCATGTCCAGCCCAGCAGGTCTGCATGGCAGCCTGACTTCATCTGTAAAAGGCCCGTCTGCTGAGCACATGTGAATTGGCACAGACCTGATGCCCCACCTCTCCCAGCTCCAACTGTGCCGCAGACGGGATGGTTCTATAATGCAGGCCCTTTAACAGAATCACCTGTAACATATTATTACTGGCACCGTGTTTCCTAGTTCTTTCCAAAAAGACCACAGAGAGGCCACATTCCATTGCCTACGCGTGACTGAGGTCACAGGCTCTTTGGGGACCCTGCAGACACCCATGACAACTGTTTTTCTTTGATTCTATTAATTTGTTTCATGTTTGGATCACGACAAAAGTCACCATATGCCTGCAAATTATCAAAGCGGATTAAATAGGTGTGTGATGCTTACTCGTGGGAAAGTGGCTACAATTTTATGTAAAAAAGCTGTAAGTATAACACGAAAAGGACCCTGGCATTTCGTGCCTCGTTCCAGTCGGTTCCAGACACACGAAATCTCTGTTCTCAGCCGCTGCAATGTTCACACGCAGTTTTAGACCTCTGTCAAATGGTGTTTGATTTAGCCGTCCGCTCTTCAGAAAGTTATAACATTGTGGAATAAACAGGGCATCAATCGATTATTTCATCATTGTTTGAAAATTATTTATTTCCCTAAAAAATTTAATCGTTGGGGATTTCGTGAAACACAGAATTTATATCTTAAAAACGATTTAACCCTTCCTACTCTGGGGGGGTCAACGAATCCCCATAATTTGAGGTTTCTAAACCTCGATTAAGGTGTAACATACAGACCATAAAATTCCAGTTGAATAATTTTTACCGCATGTGTGGAGTTCTGCAACTGTAGTCACGATCTAATATTAGAGCATTTCCGTCACCCCCCGAAAGATCACCTCTGTTTCCCATTTGCAGTCTGTCCCTATCCTCAGTCCCAGACTCTTGTAATTCTGGATTTGATAGGTGTGGGCTTTTTCAAAGCTGAGAAAATGAAATGTTAGCTGAGGTCCTAGTGTGTGGAAGATTGTTCCTGATTCCTGTGTGTGTGTGTGTGTGTGTGTGTGTGTACATGAAGGCTTATCACCCCTCATGTATGTGATGGCATTGAGCCTACCTGCTCCTTCCTTTCTGTTTTAAGCAGAAAACACACAGGATGCAACTTGAAAGGGTTGACGCTGCAG